>NC_092056.1:17966698-18280448 GCF_039877785.1 Chaetodon trifascialis
ACCTGTGTCTGTTCATGCACCCTCGTTCTATTCTTCTTTCACCTTTTTAATCTCTCTCTTCCTCTGTTTCTCCTCCTATTACTCAGCGTATTTCCCTTGCTATACTGGCATACTGAATTGATATTATTTGTTGATCTTATAGGGGGATTCTCTGTAGCTGCCAGAAATGCCAGTACATCATACTTTTTCAGTTGCCCTAAAGTATTATCTAGTTTTTTGTTTATATTCTTATAATATTCACATAAATTATGTACATTCTATGGAAATACTGTAAATACCATTGCAAAAGTTTTTGTTGCGCCAGGACTGCTAAAAGTTGTCTTCATTCACTGTGACAAAGGGTGGTGATCATGTTGAGCAGAGAGTTTGCAGTGGAGCTGTCTTTTCTAGATGTAAGTTAACTGAAAGGAGAACACTAATGAGACTTTCTTCCACTTCCTTAATGTTGTCTTCACTATCAACAATCTGCAACAGCATCAGAACTTGTGGGAGAAAACACAGGAGCCCATGCTGACCAATCACAGTTCTTACAGTTTCCACATCTCTGCAGCCGCAGTAGTTACACATGTGCTGTTACATTGTTGACGGGGTGTACATTGGCTACAGCATAGCTGACAGTGTAGTCCTTAACACACGGCTGTAGTAGTATCAGACTTAAGGTCTCATCACTGGCTGTGGAACTGAGCAAAATACAGTTCCACATGGTCTCTGGTTGACCAAGTGAAGAACGTTAATCTACTCCTGACAAGAGCAAACTAAAGAAAAAAAAAACAAACAAAAACAAAAGCCCAGATCCTTAACCCAAACTAATTTCATATTCAATTTCAATTAAGAATGAATCACATTAAATTTTGAATCCCTCACTGGAATTTTAATGTGAGCTTTATAAATTTGTTTTTCAATTAATTTGTTTTGACTTGGTGGTTTCATAAAAGCATGGTGAATTCCTATGTATAACCCTGAAAAACAATCTGCTCACACTAGTCTAATGTAATCTTCAATTGTGGCTGAGGTATTAGTTTATCTAAAAGCATAACAAATGTAGATGTAGGTGGAAACTATCATATGTTGTTTCTTGTGAAATCAGGATAGTGTCATAATGAAGACTTATGTGGATGTCTACCACTGTGGTTTACACGCAGACATGCAGCGTTTCCTGCAGACACATCAACTGCATGATAGAAATGTTATTTTAATTCTATATTTCTTCTACAGGGTACACAGAGGCAAGTGGACCCCCCTTTAAATACTATTGTTTTGTTGCTTTCACATTCTAATCAATATTTTTCCCTGCAAAGCTATGGATCAGTAAGTATCTTACTCTGTCTCACATGGAACAATAATTCTCCTCTGATCATGAGTGTGTGCCCCAACAAGTTGACATGAAACCCTCATTTTTACTGTCCACTGTTTTCAGCTTGACTCCAGGACACCTCTTGCAAAGCTGAATTCAACTCAGTGAACTATATCAGATAATAATCCCTCCCTTGCTAGCTACCTGCTGCTGTCAGGCTCTGGAGTCACAACCATAAGTGGCAAAAACGTATTGACTGCTGTCAAACGGTGCAGAAAGGAATAAAATAAGAATCACTTGACAATATGCCTTCACATCTCATCACCGTAGGACAGATACAGGATAGATTAAAGTAGCTCTGGCCCCTGCAAATCCATTTATTCATTTTTTGCTGCCGGTATCAGTGGAGTCAGGAGTGTATCCATGCCTACACAGACAAAATGCATGCATGCAACACCATGAAAGACTATGACAGGGTGAACACAGATACAGTAGCTACACAACCACTCACACTAATGGTATTTTAAAGCCTACTGTCTGACACCCACCCGGATGGTTTGTGTTTGGAAAAGAAACAGGAGGAGGAGGAGGAGAATGCATGCTTTCACCCCATACAAACATGTGGGGGGACCTTCGGCCTCTGGGCCATATACACTAGGGCTGGGTATCACTGGGTACCTCATGATACGATACTTCCACGATATTTTGCTCACGATAATGATAATGTCACGGTACAGCGATTCTGCGATAATTGATATATTGCAAAGAAATTCTCCCGTGATACATCACGATATCTGTGTCATGAAAAAATCTGAATTTATTGACTGCAATTAATCCCAGGAATTACAAGTAATATATTTATATATTTGAACTTAAATACCTGAGAGCATTTAGCTAACTTATGCTTTGTACTCAACAATGTAAAGTTCATTCAAAACATTTACTGTACACACAAAACTGCATGTTCTTTTTTTAGAAAAAAATAAACATTTCTGTCAGTGCAATAATATCAAAAACAGCAGGGTGGTCTGTGAAAATCTGGCCACACATACTTAACTAAACTTGCACTGCACATTGGTGTATCCATTTGCTCTTAATGAACTTCAAACCCTGAGAACATTTTAACTTGTGCTTGGTACTTATAATGTGTGTACAGTTTAATCCAAAACTGCACTGTGCGTACATATTTCAAAAGTGCATGTTCTTCTTCAGGAAGAGCAACTGGTCAGCATGCTCAGAGGTGAGACAGCTCCTTTGAGAGCTGATTATTTCGGCAGCTGTAGAAAAAACCCGCTTCGCTGGTACACTGGTTCCAGGGATACACAGATGTCTCTGGGCCAGCTGGGAAAGAAGTGGGAAAGCCTGGGCATGACACTTCCACCAGTGTAAGGGGTCATCAGTAAGTGGTAGAGGCGGAGCATCAAGGTATGCTTGACCTCGGTTTCTGCTATGGAACTGGCCGACAGTTGATGATTGGTCATTTTGAATGTCTGCCCAAGGAGGTCTGTGAGTGCAGATTTCTTCTTCTTCAGAGTGTGTGCACTCTCTGCACTGGTCTGTGTAGTCGTTTCATTGCTTCCCTCCTCTTCGTCGGGGCTCACTTGGAGTTTATTTTTGTCTGTATCTTCCTGCAAGTAAATGAACAAAGACAATATTTACATTACTAGCTATTAAAACATGTTTTCAAGTCATAAAGTCTCAAAACTATTGCTATGAGCTCCACATTTTTAGACACGTCTTTTAATATTAATCAGATTAGATTTATGTAACTTTTTTGGATTTTTATTTATATATGAATTAGATATTTGTTTAAGACATAGCAGCACTTGAAGGCACAAAAGAATAAGAAACAAAGAGAGAAGACCTAGAATTAAAATGATCTTAATTGTACCTTGAGATCAGCAGCCATTTCCTTTAATTTGGCATAGGTGTCCCGGATGTCTTGTGGCAATAGGAATTGCAGAGACTTAAACCTCGGGTCCAAGGCTGATGAGATGCGCAGGATGTTTTTCTCCTCCACAGAGACGTATCACCTGGACAGATCTTGGTGGATGGTTGTCTTGATCTCTTTAATAAGAGAGGAATCTTCCACAGTGCTGTTTGTGTTGTCCAAAAGCTGGGCATGGAGCGGAGCTATAATGGAGATCGTCAGGCTCTTTTCCTCACACATTATATTTGTTGCCACTAGCATTGGCTTTAGGGCTTGTACAACCTGTTCGGCATTTGAGATGTCTGTCTCGTTTAGGGTGCAGATCTCAGTCGTATTCTTTCTTACCTTAATAAAAGAACAGACAGAAAAGAACTCTCATTAAAAACAATAATTTGTACATTTTGATGAATTACCATATATTTTAGAACAATGTCCAATTCCAATATGCAAACATATCAAAATTCCACTGTCCTACGCCTTAAAGCAAGAACACAGCAGCATAAAACAAGAATTTCTGAGGTAAATTATTTCAAGTTATATTAATCACAACAATCACAACATTGATGTCATTTAATATAGCCTACATCTGTTGTATAAAGATAATTACACACATAGATTTTAATACACAAACATTATGTTATCAGCATCAATGTAATGTTATATTAGAATAACCTACCTCAGGAGATAAGAGGGCTGCACAGACCGCAGGCTGCTGCTCGAGAAACCTGGCCAACATCTCATAAGCGCTGTTCCATCTTAAAGCAACATCTGTGATGAGCTTATGATTTGGCAGTCCAAGCAGCCTTTGGTTTCTCTTAAGGGCATCCGCTGCGGTGGTGCTCCTGTGGAAAAAGTTCGAAATTCTGCGGACCCTTGCAGTCAAGCGAGCGACAACTGGCACTTTCAGGGCATGCTGCGATGCTATATTGAGTGTGTGAGCAAAGCAACGGAGATGTTGGTATCCAGTAAGATCCATGGCAAGCGTCATGTTGGACGCGTTGTCCGTGACAACTGCCGGGTCTTTCTTCGTTAGCTTCCACTCTACCGTAGCCTTCCTGATCACCTCAGCCATGTTCGCGCCAGTGTGGGACTCTGGCATTGACCGCGTCTGGAGAACGTATGACCGCAGTTCCCACTCTTGGAGGAAATGTACCGTTATTGTCACGTACGACTCGCAGAAAGTGCTACTCTTTCCGCGCATGTGAGTGCATTTTCTACTTCTCCTCTTGTCTCTTCATATAAAGCTGGAATTGCTTTCTCGGTGAAGTACTTTCTGCTCAGAATCTTGTATCTGGGTTCAAGCGTGTTTAACATACGTCGGAAACCCTTGTTGTCAACAACGCTATATGGCCTGAGATCCTTGCATATAAAGCAGGCAATGGACTTTGTGATACTTGCAGCCCTGGGGGATCCAGCAAGAAGCTTGACTTTGAAGATGTTGTTGATGGTTGGTTGGCTTCCCGAACTGCTAGCTTCACTAGCTGACGCCATCTCCGCCGCTGCTAGCTTTGGATGATGGCGAACTAAGTGACTGTGCATGTTTGTTGTATTCCCGTTGTACTTGATTCTCCCGAAGCAGTTTTTGCACACCGCAAATTCTTTGTCGAGCATGCCGCCTTCCTTTTTTTGAAATCCAAAGTGGCACCAGACTTTGGACTTAAAATTTGATGGTGCATCTGCTAGCTCTATTTTCTGCGAGCTACCGTCCGCGGCTGCCATCATTTCGTTTTTCGCTCTCTTCTTCTACTGTGTGATCCCGGCGGGGTGTCACAATTTCCTGTCGAAAATCATGAGCGATTTACGACAGGAAAGTAGCGACTCTGTGATTAAAAATTGTAGCGGGTTTTTGTGAGAAAAATATGTTAGAACGGCCATATGTTAATTATTTTGATATCGCTTTTTGACGTAAGTGTATCGATAACGTCCCGCAAGACGAAATATCACGATAAATCGCTGTATCGATATTTTAGCACACCCCTAACATACACTCTGAAAGACTGTTTAATCTGGCCCATTAGGCATTTTAGAAATGCAAAAAAATGCAATGTTTTTTTCAGTGATAAGGGAAAACAAAACATAAAATAGCAGACTAACACGTTCTCCCAAATGGTCCCTTAATGCAACATTCACATAGCAGTAAATATCACGTCAGTGCATCATGGAGACTGTCAACAAAACAAAAGTAGATATGGAGTGTCATGCTTCCCAAGAGAAATGGACAAAGGTTTATTTTTTATTGAAGTAAAAGACAAGCCAGTGTGTCTAAGTTTGTTTGTGGGAAACACACTCACAGAGATGAAAAGGCCAATCTCAAGAGTCTTTACAGCTGGAAAAATGCTGGATGAGCTGGAAGGACAAATGTGCTTGTTGACACTCTTTGGCAGAGTCTGGATACCCAACAAGCAGCTCTCATAAGACCACATTCTGACAGAAAGAGTGTTAGGCAGTCAGGTTTTGTGGTGAGTGAGCTGGGGTGGCACGGTGAAACAAGGGGTAACACTGTCACCTCACAGCTAGAAGGTCCCGGTTCGAATCCCGCTGTGGGTGCTGGTGGCATGTCCTCCACCATGCCTTCGGTGCCTGCTGCTCGAGGAAAAAGGGGGCCTTTCTGTGTGGAGTTTGCATGTTCTCCTCGTGTTCACCCAGGGTTTCCTCCTTAATAAGCCCCACTAAAAACATACAAGAAGATCACCACCTGACCAATGGTGATGAAAAGGATGGGTCCCCGGGCGCCGCTGTCGGCTGGCAGCCCACCGCTCCTGGTCTGCCGCAGAGGAACAACGGACCAAGATGGGTCAAATGCGGAGAATTAATTTCACATAAGCATGGCGTGTGTGCATGTAGTGCATTGCATTGTTGTGTGTGATAAATAAAGTACAGTTTCTTCTTCTTCTTCTTCTTTCTAATAGCTAAGAAGCTAGAAGCTAAAATCATTCAAAAGGACAATTTGTGAAGGAGTGTTGTGTTGTTGCTGCTTACACCAAAGTAAAACTGTTTCAAAGTGTCAGTTTGTCTGAAATAATTCATAGAGATGAAGAAAAGCCTGACATCAAACTCAGTGATAAAAAGTGTCCATGTGATTTGGCCTTCATGGTGAACATTACCAAGTAGCTCTCAGAGCTGAACTTCAAGCTCCAGCAGCTTCTCAGCTCTCTGCTTTCAAATGTGAAATCATTTGAAGTGAAATTAAAGTTGAGCCATGTGCAACTGGAAGAACTAAAGCCTGCCAAAGCCTCCTATGAATATGCTGTAGAACCAGCTGATGTGCCTGACAACCTACATGAAATCACTGAGCTGCAAAGTAACGACCTACTGACAGTTCAAAACTGACTCTTGCAAAGACTCAGTTCCACTCAAGACTGACTAACCCAAAGCAGGGAAACCTCCTGCGAATTGCATCATCATCATCATCACTATCATCTGACATCAGATGCCTCACCAAAGCGAAGCAGAAACCTATACAGTCCACTCATAACATTTTTTAGTATTGGCAGCTGGAAAGGAGCACACACTGAAGACTGAATTAATGCAGAAACAACTCGCTAGCAATACGTAAGTTATGATTCCAGTTGCGTCACTTACCAAAGTCTAAACTTCAGCAAGGACATGAATTCTCACGTTCCCGTACAAAAACAGACACTGACGATCAAAAAGAGTTAGCCTTTCTAATTCATACTGCAATCTGTGACAGCAACATGGTCTGCAAACTGTGGAGAAAGAGGCAGTGGTGGCATTCCTGCAAAACACAAGCGATACCTCCCTGAAAAATTAAAGAGCAGGAGGAGAGCGAACTTCATCATTTGAGTTACTCTGCACTAAAACCTGAATGGGGCCACAAGTTTCAGTTTCTTACTTTACTGTGTGCTGAACCATTTGCTCATGTCCTCAGTCCACTGAATTAGAATATGAAACATAAGTGGCAGTTAACTTGTCTTGACTTAACTGGTTGGCAAAGAGAAAAAGTAGAGAAAAGAGTTACAGCACATCGCATGAGTTCCATTTGCGTGCCTTTTTCAGCTGGTTTTATTTTTATTATTATTTCTCTTGCTCATCCTGATTTTATCATCCAAATGTCAACACCCTGTGACCAAAATTGGAACAGAATGGGTTTGACTTGGTCCGCTCAGTCATCAAGCGCAAATAATTTATAACTGGACTTTGTGTCCCCTCTTATTCTGAACAGATTCGCTTTTGACAATCAAGTTTCATTAAGAATAATGTTAGATAGTGGGCTCTCATTTTCCAAGTAATAAAGAAAGCAAGTAAGGGCAGACCAGGTGCTCAGGCTAAGGCTGCCAGCATTGTGCTAATAGGTGTTAGATGCAGGACCCATGACTTTATCATTACAGGAGGAGCTAAAAAGGAGCTAACAGACTATAGAGGAGATAAGATTTTTTAAAAAGGCAAGTCTTTGGTCAAAATGTAATTCCAGGGATAGAGGTGTTGGATAAAGCACCAGAGAATGAAGCTGCTGGGGCGGTAAGGGGGAAGGACATACTCTTATAAATCTCTGTATGTCTCTGTCTCTTCAGATTCTATTACGCTGGACTGCCACACTATCACAAAACCCATGATCTGACACCTATGTGTGTGTGTGTGTAAGTCATTATAACCACTACAGATTCCTGGATATAACACCTGACACCCACATGCCCACATGTGCGTGCGCACGCGCGCACACACACACACACACACACACACACACACACACACACACACAAAGGTCTCTGAAAGCTGGTGGAATTGATTTTACACAGAAAGCTCCAATCCAAAGTTACTTATTAGACCTGCCAAGTGCTAATTCCCAACCCACCAGGCTGAGGTGTTTGCGGCCCGGTTGACCTAGATGTCACTTTTCTTCCTTTGTCTTTGTATTATTACCCTTTCTTCTCTGCCTTTTAACACGTCTTTTACCTGTCTCTCCTCTCCTCTCTCATTTTTAGTCATGGTAATGACATAGCTCTCTGGACAGCAATACTAATCAGCTCAGCTCAGTGTTGATCGACCAACCATTTCCTCCTGAAATTTCTTAGCAATCATTTGATAGCTTGCCAAATTTAATTTAAACTGGTAATTATTGTCTCCAGAGGACGAATCCTTGTGACTTTGGTGATTTTCTGACATTTCCTGTTGCGCCACCTTGACGTCTGGTGTGAAATGTCTCATCTTCTTTTGAATGGATTTTTGAGAAATTTTGGTACATTCATTCAGAGATAATGACATTTCCATCAGCCTCAGCTGTACATTGTACTTGTTGAACATCGGCATGTTAGCATTGTCATTGTAAGCATGTTAGCATGCTGATGTTAGCCTTAAGCTCCAAGAATCACTGTGCTGAAGTGGACACTTGTCTCACTTTGCCTTTGTTTTATCTTCAAGCCCTGCAGCTTCTGCAGCCGCTATGCAGAGAAAAGACAAACACACATTCGGTATTCACATCATCTTAGCTTCTGATTGTATGGTACTGTTTCATCCCTGGAACAAAGCTGTGTGTGTCTGTGTGTGTGTCTGTGCTTCAAGAGTGTTCCCCTAACTTGCTGCCATGTTGAATATCCACCGTTATACACCACCTTCATTCAGACAACCACAGAGAGAAAAGAAGAGCAGAGAGAAGCAAAGACACGGGCAGAAAAAGACAGAGCAAGAAGACAGAGGAGAGCAGGAGAGTGGAAGATGAGAGGAGACTCAGGAGGCATTTACCCCAACAAGAATCCTGAATTTACATTCCTTGTTGCAGACACACAAACACGCATATAGACAAAGAAATAGGGAGAGAGTGAAAGAAGCAAAATGATTCACTCACACTGCCAACTGTGGATGATGCCAAAATGATAATCATGCCCGAATCCCTGCAAAGATGCCAAAATCCATTGCCATTTCCCATTTTAGGCGATTGGCCAGTACAATAAGTACATAATAGCATTTCAGTGTTTCCCCAAGATATGTTTTTTGGCAGTGTGAAAAGGCCCCTGAAACAGCATTTAGATGTGATACTAAAACTCTCCATTGAAACCAATAATAATGAAATTCTGTGACAGCAAACCACGTGGTGATAAAGTTCTCCTGTTAAATCAACAACTGTCTGCCAAAGATTAAACCCTGAGCAGCAAGGGTTCTAATCTGTGATGATATCAAGAGACAGATGCTGGAGCCCCTTTCCTGATAATGACTTACAGACTGGCTCACTCTTGTTTACAGTTTTTCACAGTCACTTAAAGCCTCCCCAGACGACTTGATATCAGCCTGATAATGGCCCGATCAGACTGGCATAAAGGAATATGAGCTTCATCCACATTTTATCCTGTGTTGTGTGACAGTCGAACACAACCAAAGCAGCCAATGGGATATGTTCAAAGATAACTGTGTGAAGACTAGCACATCCATCTTTTGCCCTTTTTTGAGCTTTTGAGACAACTCTGGCCACAGCTTTGATTGTGGCACATTGTGAGATCAATGATAGTGATGAATCACGGCACAGTATGCTGACTGTGCTCTAAAAATTGGCAGTACTGCTTTAGTTTGTCCAGTCTGTAGAAAAGTTTACCCTTCACCTCAAGTCGTCTCCATCTATCAACAATTTTAAAATCCATGACTACATGAATGCTTTTATTTTGTCGGTTATACTTATTTACATTTTATTTCATTATTATTCAACTTGCTAATTTGACTTTATTTTCATATTAATTGCTTAAACGTACTTTTCAAATGTGCTCCATATTATAAAAAAAAACATGTTTTCTTAATTTTTTCTATTGCCCACTCGACAATGAGAGTAAAGATCATCAGCTGCTATGTGGAAGCAGCAACAATGATGATGATTCAATTCAATTCAATTCAATTCAATTTTATTTGTATAGCACCAAATCACAACAGAAGTTGTCTCAGGACACTTTCCATGCAGAGCTGGTACAGGCCGAGCTCTTTTATCTACAGAGACCCAACAATTCCCAATTCCCAATGACGGTAACTGTCGACACATAATAGCCCCACTCCCACAAAATTGATCACTTTTCCACCTGTTTAGCTTCCTCCTTCCTATCAACATTCTGCCAAACAAGGAGTTTGTCTTATCGGTGGACAAGATTACATAGTCTGTATTATGATGATAACTGAGCCAGTGTAATTAAAGGAGATTTGCAATTTGGAAACGGAGGAAAAAAAGCACTGCATACAGTCCAACAGCAGGAAAGACAGAGGAATTACAGGTGTCCACAGCTGTGGGACTGGTGCTCCATTATTATGAGTCAATTCTTAACAGTTGAAATGACAACTTCAACTGTGCGCCACAGCCATGACGAGTGGATGAGACCGAACAATAAAAATCTGAAACTGTGTATCCCTTCGTCAAAGATTATGTACCTACATGACATGGTTTCGACAGAAATATTCATAGTATGATCTTTCAGGGTTGGTTACTACAGAGAATACAGGTCTACACACACATACACACACTCTCTGCTGACTCCAGTACAAGATGTGGTCGTCCATTTTGCCCACCCACTCTCTCGCTTGCTGCGTCACTGATAACAGTGTTTATTTTGCTCAAGTATGGGGCAACACAGTGAAAATAAATGCACACTATCCTGCAGTGGTAGTGGACATCAGGCAGATAACAGACTAAATTAAGGCATCAGTATGTGAGAAATTCCTAATTACAGATGTGTGGTACTATAGCATCTATGCATTACTGATTACAAATTAAGACCTTTAGATGCATGACTTCCTGTTCTACCACATATTTAAAAGACTCATACTCAATCTCACATATAAATTCACTTTTACTGAGGTTATACAATGTCTGTACAGTATGTAATCAGCAACACCACAGACTTGAAGTTTACGTACTGACAGAAAAAACATACCAAACTACATGACCAGAAGATGGGACTGAATGCTGAAAAGGCACATGAAGAGGATCACAAGTAATGATTTAATGTTTAACATCAGAAAAAAGTGAAAAGGAAAGGAGGTCAGAGAGAGTTGATCTGAAGATAGAAGGGCAAACAAGAGACAGGTAGAGAGGGGAGGAGACAGCGATGACAAAGACAAAAAAGAGAAATGGCTTTTTGCCCCATCTGCTTCAGCCAGCTCACCACGTCAGCGTGAGAGTTAATGTAATACTTTGCCCGTCCCTCCCTACTAGGGCTGGGCGATTAAACGATAACGATATGTCTCGCGATAGACACGTAATCAAGATCAATAAAAAATGCGTTCGATAAAACATTTGAGAATTGTTTTTCTTCGGAAGAAACAGTTTTCAGTTTTCATCGGAAGAAACAGTTGCGAAGCAAGGTTGGTTGCATGAACAAAGGCACTTGCTCTCAGGTAACTGAGCAACGTACGGAGTAATCACTGATCAGTGGGAGTGACACGCTAACACGGCAATCACGTAACAGTATCAAGTTCAGTTGCGCCATCTCGTTTTTGATGCTTCGCGAGGAGCGAGATCTGAGAGAAAGAGAAAAGGGGAGAAAGTGAGTGCTGCAGCGAGCAAACAAATTGTTGATAAAACAGGGAAAGTCATCTCGCAAGTGTGGCAGTTTTTTGGATTTTATAAGTCGGACCGTAGTCAGGCCAATGTGGTCTGTAACTTATGCAAGACTGTCGTCCCCACCAAGACCGGTAATACCACAAACTTGTTTTACCACCTTAGCCGCACTCGCCCTTTGGAGCGCAGCCGTATTCGCCAACGTCCAACAACATCTGCAACCGCAGCACCACCACACAAGCAGCAGACCACCATGCAAAGGTATCTGCTTCAGTGCCTGATGACAAATCATCTAAAAGGCACAAAGACATAACGGAGGCAGTGGCATACCATATGCCTAAAGACATGCTTCTGCTGAGCACTGACGAGAAGCCAGGTTATAAAAATCTCTTACACATGCTTTTTATTTTATTTTATTTTTGTTAACACACTTGCAATAAAAATATAATTGAATAGTTCATGTATGTTTAGAGTAAGAAGAGTGACTAAAGTTGTTAATATGTCTAGGCTGGTTTTATAGTTCAATCAATCTTATTGTACTGTCTATCATGTTTGTTTTTTTGTATGTTACAGATGTCAAGTCTACCTCAGTTTCTGCTATGTTTCCAAACAACTGCACATATTTGAAAACATTTTATTCACCAGAAGGTGAATCAGCTTGTGAACTTCCTGGCACTAAACCTGCAGAAAAAAAAGTTCTCAGGTTTCTCTCTGTTTACATTTTTACATTTTTATTTCCATTTATTATTTGAGTGTTTTCCAAGGTTGTGTTGACATTTCCTTTCCTTTCTGCCTTGATATAGCTGAGGGGATTATAATCAGAGGAAGGTTAAATTTAAAATAAAAATGTTTAAATTGAATGTATTTTCTCCTGGTCCTTATTTTAAATAGGTAATAAAAATATCAATAATTATCAATATCGACCGGTATAGAACACTTATATCTTGATACAGTTTTCAGCCATATCGCCCAGCCCTACTCCCTAACGTTCTTTATTTCACTTCTTTGTTTTGTTGTTGACTTACATAAGACTAATATTATGTGCATTTTTAGCTTACACTTAAACACACAATGAATAAGAGAAAATAATCTCAAGCAATGACAACGTGATCTGGGATCCAACAACGTTATTGTCTGTAATGGGAGCAGGTTAGCAATGGTGAAAGGCAGAAGTATCAGTCATCCCCCACAAATTCACCTCCAAACTGTTCACACTTGGTCTGCCTCCCATCCTCTGTGACTGGCTCCTGGACTTCCTGACTGGAAGGCCCCAGTCTGTCAGGATTGGAAATAGGACCTTGGCTAGCATCATCACCAACACTGGCACCCCACAAGGATGTGTCCTCAGCCCCATCCTCTACACTTTGTTCACCCATGACTGTGTCGCCTCCCACATGGACAACATCATCCTCAAGTTCGCAGATGACACCGCAGTGATAGGACGCATCACTGGCGGAGAGGAAGCGGCTTACAGGAGGGAGGTGGCCTGTTTGGTGTCATGGTGTGAGGACAACAACCTCACCCTCAACACGGACAATACGAAGGAGATTATCGTGGACGTGAGAAGGGAGCAGAGACCACATCGTCCACTGTTTATCCGGGGGCTTGAGGTGGAGAGGGTGAGCAGCCTAAAATATGTGGGCATCCACATCACTCAGGACCTCACCTGGACACTTCACACCACACAACGGGTCAAGAAAGCTCACCAGCGGCTGTACTTCCTGAGGAAACTGAGGAAGTTTGGAATGTCATCTAAAATCCTCAGGAACTTTTACAGCTGCACCATCGAGAGCATTTTGACCAGTTGCATCACCGTCTGGTATGGCAGTGCTACTGCCTTGGACCGCAAACGCCTGCAGAGAGTGGTAAAGACTGCTGAGAGGATCACCAGGACTCCACTGCCCTCTCTGCAGAAAATTTACCACCACAGGGTCTACAAGAGAGCTGCCTACATCCTGAAAGACCCCACCCACCCCCAGCACAGACTGTTCACACTTCTACCCTCAGGCTGGCGGTACAGAAGTGTAAAATGCAGGACGTCCAGATTAAAGAACTCTTTCTTTCCCGCAGCCATCAGACTCCTTAACAGTTAACTGGACTACCTCATTCATTCAGCTGCATTCATAACTGCACTGTACCTCACACTTTACTCTTCACTGTGTACTTTACTGTTTTTACAGTTTAGTTCTACCATTTTGGACTTTTTACTGCTTACTGTTTGCTGCTACCAGTTTGCACACTTACTGTTTAATGTTTACTTTTGCCAATTTGCACATGCTACTGTCTACTGTTTATACCTACCAGTTTGCACATAACACCACTTTGCACTACGTGTATAGTCATTGCAATTATGTATACAGTCATTTGCAATTTCTGTTTATAGCCATTGCAATTCTGTTTATTTATCTCAGATGTGTTTATTTATTTATCTTTGATTCTTTAAATTGCTCTTTGTTTGATATTGTTGCTTTTTATATATCTTTTTATCTTGGCATTCTCGTGGACGGCAAAGTAAGAATTTCATTGTACTAGGAAACTTGTTTCTTGCTGTGCATATGACAATAAACACTTTGACTTGACTTGACTTGAAGTATCATAGAACCTGTGAAACGCAATAAATAATGCATCAGTGTGTGTAGCCGCGTGTGTGTCTGTTTGTGTGGAGAGAGGTGTGTGATTGACCTAACACACACCTAACACACAAACAAGCAGCTCAGTCACTCTCTCAGTCACTCTCTCTCTCTCTCTCTCTCACACACGCACACACACACACACACATATATATGCGCGCGCACGCACACGCACACACACACACACGCACACACACACGCACACACACACACACACACACACATACTGCAAAGCTGCATTGCTGGTGTAGCCTACAGTAGATGTTGCACTGTACAGCCCTGATGTTACAAACTGTTCTGCTCTCGCTTTAATTCTGTTTCAACAGACAGAAAATTCTAAGTTATCACAGTTTAATAAAGCCGCAACGAAGACCATCCGTCTACCACAGTCCATGTGTATGAGCATGATATAGGTCGTTTGATATCCGCATGACGATACATCACTATATAACACATCTTCTGTAAAATCGATGAATAAATAGTTTACGGTTTAAATATAAGGTATTTCAAAGCTTAATTAAGCGACACATAAGCACAGATTGTGATCAATCCCAAGACCCAAGTCAGGTATCAACTGTTGCTTTTAAAATTTGACATTAACGATGACGAATGACGTGATGCTTTAGTTACAGTTTCAAGTCTCGTCTGTTTAAGTACTTTCTTCCTCTGGGAAAGGGTTCTGGAATGATTTCCAAGCTGTCTTTGTCTGCTAGAAATGTACTGAAGGGGCCACCAAACTGTCACACTTCAGACTGTACGGATAGCTGCTTCTTATTAATTGATCAAATGAAACAGTTGTTTCTTAATTAGTGGATGTTGTATCTCAAATTTTAAGTCTCATGTTGCAGTATCATTTCCTTTAAGCCTACGGCAGACTATCATCAGGGATGGACTTTGGATTCCCACAGTATTTCTTAGCTTCAGGTAGTCCAATCAGAAAGTAATTGTCCAAATGTCACCACTTTGTGTTTTGGCTTGTGTACAAAAGCTCCATTTGGTGATAATAATTAGCTCCCCTGTGTTATGTTGATGGAGTGTGATTTCCTTGCAGGTAACTTTCTGAAAACGTCTGACCAACCTGTAACTGTAAAACTGCACAGATGAGTGGATTACAATAATCACTGCATCTCTGCATATTTCCTTTGAAGTTGAGACAATGTAAGGCTTATGTAAAGCTTGTCTTGCAGGGTGCTTACTGTATCTAAAGGCCTTCTGCATACTACTGAGTTTCCTGCCTCAAATGAGCCAAGCATCTGAAGCATTTGCGGTAAAAGTGAAATGTGCAGCTGTTATACATCAGCTAACTAGATCATGAGGCTCTAAGTGCAAATGTGAATCACGTCTCAAGTCTCCCACAACAATATGGCATTTCCTACAAATGACACTGCAGATGAATTGCATCATATTTAATCATTTGTACTCCTTAAGACAATTGCTTGGTGTTTTAATCAGTAGAGACAAGAACCACAATTAAAATGCACAACTGCACAGTGACAAACAAACACATTCCTCCAGCCTCTTGTCCTATTGTACAAATGAGCTCATCAAGTCAAAACATTATAACAGCAATAAGGCCGTGGTGTGTAAGCACAACATTTAAAGTAGGTCCCTCCTTCCTGGCTCAATACCTGGTCACCAAGTTTTTACAGATCCCCCACGCTCACAGCCTGCATGCTATTGTTGGCTGGGGGCTGCACACCCACTGCCAAAAAGTTGATGCCCAGAAATGGCTTGGACACAGCCAGGGCAGGGACTCTGCAGACACAGACACCACCACGCACTTCTGGTGGGTCATAAGTAATGATGGAGAGGGATTATTTTTGTATAAGTCCACACATTGTCTTTTTACGAAAAATCCCACTCATCCTACATTCAACTGCAAAAAGCTCCACCTGTCTTTCGACTGTTTTGCACCTGCAGACAAACGTGGGAATTATATTAACACTAAGGAGGAAATTAACCCTATTAGACACATTATGTATAGATGATGATTATCAGCAGCTGTCATACTCATCTGTTTTTATTTCTCGGTTTAAAAGTCGACTGTTCAGTGTAATTAAACACAGTTTGATGGCTTGTTCCGGCGGCAGAATAAAGCAGCGGGGTTCAGAGAGAAACTTCCAGAAAACCAGAATACCACAGAAAGACAACTGGAGCTCGCAGTGAACTCAATATGCAACATGCCATATCCTCAAACCAGCACCGCGGACAGCGACAGCTCGAGAAGTTTACAGAGCATATGGAAGCAGACAGATGCTGAATATTGCCAAGGGCTAACGTATCTTCACCTACACGAGCAGAAGAAAATCAATGGCGCAGTGGATTATTTATCGGCCGTGCTAATACATAAATAGATAAAGTTTTACTCACCATAAAAACTGAAGGGCTGACAAATCTGTCTTTTTAGCAAGTCAAAATGTTTACAGCTGAACTGTTCACAGATTTCATGGCACTGCTCCAACCAGCCTCCGTCCTTGACGTGATAATGTACCATCCATTAGCAAAACTGCGCATTCTATTTCGGTTTAAACTGACACGTTAACGCAGAAGTTAAGACAGCTCACTGAGCTCACTTTGCCACTTTAGACACGTTAGCTTTCCCGATACAAGAACAAGTTTACACACTTGTACCTTATGTGGTTTTAGTATGTCGTCGCCCGACTGCTGGTGTTCACGAAAAACAAACCTTAATTACTTTTGGGGGAGAACTAGCGAAGCAAGTTTTGGAGGGTTAGTATAGTACCCACTTCCTGTTCCGCGGGGAACAAATGTCGCAATGACACGTTCCGGTCCCTCTTGCCTTTTTTTTTTGCTGCTGGGGCTGTTGTTGTGTTTGGCTGAGGTGTCTGATTTAACACATTAAGATGTTAAAATTGAAACATAAAGTGTGATCACTTTACCCTCCAATACTCTGAGTATTGGAGGGTAAAGGCCATATAAGAGCAGGACCAGCTTGAGTAAAACCATATATGGTGATGAGTTTGTAGGGGCCCCTTAGACGAGGGTCCCAGACAGACCTGTCAAATCATTCAACTTGTATAAGTAAAGACAGCTAAGACAACGACATATATGCATAAAAACATCTGTGAGAGGTCAAAGTGTTCAGATGTTGTCTATATATTTGGGGATCAAGGAGAGAAGGACGAAGATCCTACCGATTCGACCCAGGCTCTCCATCAGACTACCAGCGTCTGATCTGATATTAAGCTTGCTAATAAAAGTTCTCTTTAATATAAGCTTGTATCAGCAGAGTTCTTTCTACACCATCATCACACTATCGCTTGTTTTGATGAGGACCTGAAATAAACCACATGGCATACTTTTTAAAGTATTTCATATATTCATTATGCTATATTTTTTGTTATATTTTTGCATGGTGG
This sequence comes from Chaetodon trifascialis, assembly GCF_039877785.1. Classification (NCBI taxonomy): domain Eukaryota; kingdom Metazoa; phylum Chordata; class Actinopteri; order Chaetodontiformes; family Chaetodontidae; genus Chaetodon; species Chaetodon trifascialis. The sequence goes on from NC_092056.1 coordinate 17,984,421, forward strand.
CTTTTTTAACCATGCCTGTCTTTTCAATCCTTTGTAGTACATGGCTGCCTCCTCCTCAGTGACCACCTCTCACCTGCTTGTACCCCAAAGATTGATCTGCGGTTTAGAAGACTTGAATCTTTTAACATCTTTTATGTCAGAAATAAAGCTACGGTTGTCTCAAAGCACTCTTGTTATCCTGTCTGTAAATGTGAAGCCTGCAGCCATAAACTGTATTTTACCACTGACATCTTGCTTGTAAATGGGGAACTTATGGTTCCTCAAGCTGAGGAATTCTTGATTTTTTTCTTGGTTTTTCTTCCATATAGGACGGTACACACTTTCTGTATCTGTTCACTTAAGTGCTTCACTGAGGCTACATGACACAAATACAAAATAAACCTATGTAGTTTTGAAGAGAATTTGTTTAGGCACTGGCAGGTCAGTGGGGTTGAAGAGGGTTTTGAATTCAAAGAGACAATCACATCATTTCAATTCAGGCCTCTTATCAATGTCAGCTTTTATTTCAATTTGTCTTCTCAGTTTTCCTGTCATTTCTTTTCACTGTCTCTTTAATTATTTGAATGATTTGATTTTATGTCCGTTTTATTTCTTGCTGCATGCTTCTTATCTCTCACTGTCTTTGTTTAAGTCTTGAAATGTTTAATCCCAAATTCTCCTGTAAACTAGCTTATAACCTTGTCTTGATAGGTGCTGTATAAATAAAGTTTCAGCTATTACAATTCATCATTCTGGCCCTGTGAGTCCGACCAGTCACACGCTGCGGCTGACTGGTTGTGCTGTTTCTCCCTTCACTGCTCCAGCTCACTCCTCCTCTACTCTCATATGAGTCATTGGTGGAATCTCTTTACTTGTGTATTACATATATTCAGTTTCACAGTGATATGATTTGCTGGTCCCAAAAGTTTCTGACCGACCTGTGTAACCATGGTAACATGATGGTAAAGTAGCAAGTCCAGAAAAGAAACCAACTTTCACACTTGCACAAGTCCAGCATTCGACAAAAGTAAAGACTCCAATTTGCAACCATGGTTTGCATGTAAATATGCCTATGGAGAAGATGCTATTAATGTTTGTTATAAGAGTGACAAAGATGGTGCGGACAAAAAGATTCTATTTAAAGAGCATACTACCACAATTATTAGTAACCAATAATGTGTAATGTGATGGGTGAGATAATCCACTACAGCCCCAAAGTTGATAAGTAAGACCATCACATTGTTTGCTATCTGAATGAGACAGTGTACATGATAGTGGTGGGCAAAAATATTGATATGGCAATATATTGCGATACTTTGTCTTCCGACTCAATATCAATATTTTTTCAATTAATAAATCATATTTCAGACGGGTTGTAAGTCCAGTATGACTTCCGCGGGGTGTCGCTGTACTGCTACCTCACTGCAAGGCACTCCACTTCTTCTTCTCTTTTTTTCCCCTGGCAGTTGCAGTGAGGAAGTGGAGCCAGAAAAAAACAAGCAAGCATGGCTGGTAACGTTAAACCAGAGACACCCTTGAACTTTAAGGCAGATGTGTGGAGGTACTTTGGATTCCAAAGGAAAGGAGAAACACACAATGAGCTGGACAAAGAGTATGCTCTTTGCAAACACTTTGCTCCCATTAGATATTCGGGTAACACAACAACACCACCCCGACATATTAGCTCAGCTCATGTTGTTCATGCAAATATGTTGTAACTTGCACTTGTATAGTTACAATAAAATGGCATGGATAATTTGAATTACATTGTTTTGACTCAGTTTGTCCCATGAATTATCACTATCATCTGATGTACATACAACTCGGATTTTAAGATGCACAATGCCTTTTACATTTTTCAGTGAACTATGCAGAATATCGCAATATATCACAAAATTTGGATATCGCAATATCATATCGTATAATGACTCAAGTATCGTGATGCGTATCGTATCGTGAGGTCCTTGGCAATACCCACCCCTAGTACATGATGCAGTGAGTATAATACAGAGTCCAACAGAAGGTTGTTTAACACACACTGTGCCATGGATTATCCTTATCATTGCATTGAACAACCTGCACAGGGGTTTGACTTGCGCTAGCAACAGAGATTCATCTTTAATGAACCTGCATTTCATTATGTTCTTCAATCCATGCACCCAGGCTGTAGCATGTCCCAACATGCATTCAGTGAGAGGCTGGCTACATTGTGGACAGGCTGGCAGTCTGCTCATAAACCAAGACAAAGGGTAATATAAACTCAGCTGATCAGTATATCTTTAGACTGTGCAGGGAAAGTGGAGCACCAGTAGGAAGCTGAAGAAAACATGCACACAGAGAGGCTTCAGCTGGACTTCAAACCCAGGACTGAGGCACCAGGCTGACTCTGTGTTTGCAACTGAACATTCAAACAAATCAAATCATGCTAAAGACAGCTCATAAATCAGGACAGCAGTTTACAAAAACATTACAACAAAGGAGAAATTATTGTATCAAAAACTTTATTCTCAAATAATGTTTTCAAAATAGCTGATAAACTGTGAGTCTCTTTAACAGCAGGTTGTGAGGCTGCATTCACATACAATATCTGTTGTTCAACCCTTTTCAACACTCCATGTTGTTTCTCTCTCACGATCCCATGGGAGAACAGGAAAATTTTCCATTTTCCATGCTTTAATTCAAAACCTAAGAGCGTCAGTCTTGTTTCATCAATCATTATAGGAGCCTCCAAGACAATTGCCAATTTGGTAATGCTGCTGCTAGAGCCTAAATTCACCAGAATTTTATTTTCCACCCTAAACCCATATTGTCTGAGCAAGGAGAGACGCATTCCTCCTTGTTTAGACAGATATGAGGTTAGATTTTTGGCTGTAAAGGGGTCAAGTCATCCGAAATCTTTTGTGCCTGTGGAAGTCATCCCTCTCCCAGATACAGACATTAGGATCAGCCACACAGGGCTGCTGTTACACAAGAAGAAGAGTCTTTTAAACAAAATGTCATTTTCAACCCATCCACGAATACTATTCATGACTTTATGACACCAAACATCTGGTGTTTATTTCAAGTTCTCAATGTGTGTGTGTGTGTGTGTGTGTGTGTGTGTGTGTGTGTGTGTGTGTGTGTGTGTGTGCGTGTGTCTGAAATAAATTCAAAAACTGCATGTAAACAGATATTTTAAAGTGAGAAATCACTAATGCTCAGGCAACTCTTGTGGCCCAGCTGCTGCTTTAGAAGCCACCTAAAATTGTGGTATCACTAGATTATATAGCATATTTTTGCTTGAATGCTCACTTTAAAATGTAAATGTTGAAAAACACAAATTCTGCCCGGTCCCAAACTGCAGAGGAGTCAGAACTGAGACATCATTTTATAAGAGTGAAATGTTTTAGACAGTTTTACAGGTGTGACCCAGAGGTAAGTGTCTCTCTAGCACCAAGAAAATTAACCCTGGGTCCCCTCAAGGTTTTCTGTTCCTGTGTAAAAGCAGCCATAATGGACAAAAGAGATCATATGACGGTTTGATATTTGATACTCAGTTTGAACCATAGATTTTTACATGGTGTGTAACAGTAAAAACACTGACTTTAATGAACAAGATTTTGTTGTACCTACATCATTAATCATAAAAAGTACAGCATGTTTAATAATTTGTTTTTTACAAATTCTCCATAAAAAATAGATTTCTGTACAAAAAAATTTTTTTTTCTTTTGCACCTACTTCAAGTTCAGCAGCACATGATGATGGTGAGAGGTGACAGTGGTGATAATGACGGCGATTATGATGCTTAAAACAATTACAGTAATGATGGTGGTGGCAAGGACCTGCTGAGGACCTGCCATTTTTCTTTGTACCATTTGGGACAACAAAAATATTTTTCAGCACACATTTATAAGCAACAAATTTATTTACTGCATGTCAATATGTGTTGCTGAGAACACACCCAGTCACTGCAATGTGCGAACATAGCACTAATATATGTGGTGTCCCAATCTACAAGCTGCCATGTTCCAAAATGACAATTATTCATGGTTTGCACTGATGAGTGAAGCAGGGCTGCAGTCAACTCACGTTCAGCTCAGACACACCGGGTTGTAGATTTTCTTCAAAGCCGTACAGCTGAATGTATGGCATGAGAAGTTTGTCCTATCCAAACTACTGAGAAAAAGGTGAAACAAAGGCCCGTCAAGGGCAAATGAACTGCAGTGCTAAATGTTATAATTCAGTTTCACTATAAATTTAAACCTGAAGCAGCTGAGATGTAGTGTGTGTGTATACTTCACCCACACACACACACACACACACGCACACACACACACACACACACACACACACACACACACACACACACAGGAAGGTCTGATTTCCATCTGGCCATAAAATTCCAGCACAGATAAAAATCTGTCTGCAGGTCCATATGGCTGCCAAGCCAAGTATGAACACATGTATGATATTATTCCTCTCCAAGCAGGACTGCAGCTGGATTTTGCAACATTATTCCTGCAGGAAAAGTTCAGCGCCATCGCTCTGCAGCAGCTCTTTCCTGGGTGTCTCTCTCGGCTCTCTCTCGGGCCAGCTTGATGTAATCTACATACATCTTATATCTGCATTGAATCATTTCTGAATTTAATAATTCATAGAGAAAAAGCAGCTCGTCTCTGCCATGTGACACTGTGTGGAAAGGCAATGTGTGACATTTACAATTTTAGCAGCTATTTTTTTCTGCTCGCAGCAACATGGGCCCCTGTGTTTCAATGAGGACTGCTGACAGTACCACTTTAAAGAAAGTGAGGGACAAATGTGGAAACTTCTTCCCATGCTGTGAAAAGTCTCAGGAGCAGAAACAACCTTGGCATTTTAAAATTTAGTGGGTAGTTTGTGGGTACTTGTAACCAGCTGTCGCTCTTTTAAACCGTGAGGACTGCTGACGATGCCAAATGAAGGACAAATGTGGAGACATCTACACAAATTATTTTAAAAAGTATTGTGCAGAGAATATTATCCAAATTTTCAAGGCACATCAGAGATGGGTCGTAGTCTGAAGGATAATATGGTCCAGTGAGGCTAGTAGTTCTGCTACCCAGCCCCCCCCCCCCCCCCCCCACACACACACACACACACTGTCTAATTGCTATACCAAACAAGATGATCTCATTACATAGAAATTTGATTCTACTCCGATTTAACGTTGTGACATACTTCCTGCTTTCATAAAAATGTTTGTACCATTTTAAGATCATGTCCATGAAAAGATCTTCATCCCAACAACAATCTCTCTTTTTCTGCTATTTATAAGAGAGTTGAAGCACGGGTCAGACCTAGAGAGGAGTGCCTTTCTTTCTTACTGTTTCAATCATTCACAATCCTGCCACTTTAATCAAAGAGTCACTGAAAGGAATTATCTCCAGCTATCAGCTCGACATCTGTCTCCTCCCTGAGTGTAATCTGGACAAACCGGGGATCTATTTTAATATACTGAACAAAAAAAAATGAATTTCTGTTTAGCTGTAATCTATCAAACAATCCAAGGCTGAGTTCACTCAGGCTGCACCTCCACCATATCTTCAGCATATCTTTAGTCTAAATACACAGTTTGTGTATTACAATCAAGGAGAAAAAATATGACAAACATTTCTGCTGTAAAACTGAGATGACATTGTGGTATTTGCATTTCCTCAAATTTCTGTGTCTACTCAAGATCAGAAGTCTAACCACTGTAGTACCTCTCTGATCATTCCAGCAAACAGGGAAAACGTGGAGTCTGAATTTTCTTGTTTGGGCACACTAGGAGATCTGATCTGTGTCATTAATTGTTAAAAATTAGACCTTTTATTACCCCTGTGGAAACCTTGCAGCCTCTAATTTTCTGGTGCTATTATGCTCTCTTGACTCTATAGGAAATCTCAGCTGAATTAATTAAATCAATTAAAATAGAGGCACTGGGTGCACTCCAGCAGTAAAAAGAGAGGAGGCTCACTGTCTTGTGAGCAGACGTTCTGCTGTTGTTTACAGATGTCTTATTTCTGTGAAGAGATTTTTAATGTGTCTTCTGCCTTGACGTGCTCTTTAACTACTGCCAGTGTTGTAGCTCTTACGCACATCTGCATATCTTTATTTTCTGTGCCTCACACTGCTGTGTTTCACCACCCTGACACTGAGGCTGTGAATGACAACCTAACAATGGATATTATAGTACCAAGAATATCCCATAGTCATGCTTCCAAACACAGCCACCATTGTTTCAGGACATTTCATTTGCAACATTCAGGTCTGGAGTAGATTCGCTTTCAATTAAAAGAGCTGAAAATGTAAATAGAAACTACAATTTGCATGTTAATCCACTCTCAGTTACTTAAAAATAGGTGGATGTGACAATCTTCTCATGCCAAATGGTTTTTTTGCTTGTTTTTTTTTGTTTTGTTTTGTTTCAGCATTTGAGATCTGGAGAAAATCCACTGATTTTTGTGAATTAAGTCTTTGCCTGGAATATAACATTGTTATATAGCGTGTTTCATGAAGAAAATAATCATTTTATCAGCTTTCATTATCTGACTCTCAGCATTTGATATCATATGTGTAAAGGAATGGATTTGTGATTTACTGTTTGTAGGTATGACAGCATGATGGATTGAGCCTGAATATCTGAAAACATGAGGAACAGAAAGGAAAATTCATTTGGACAATAAAAATCATGCAGGTTAAAGCAAATGCCTGAAGCGTAAACCTAATGCCAGAATGCTGTGCATGGAGTGTGAAACAAACAAGAAACAGGCCTGAATACACTGAAAAGACACACACTGAAAGCAGTTACATCTATGATCTAAACCAAGTGCAGCATCTTTCGAAAAATAAAAATATTTTGAGAGAACACTGCGAGAAATAACAAGCTTGGCAAGTGATTTGAAACTAGTGAATTATCTTGGATCCTGCAAACTCGTGGGTGTTAGTAGGACATTTTGACTTGAAATACCAGGAAATAAGCTGAATGCAAGGCTGCACTCGCTAAGCTTGTATATTTGTTGCAGTGAGGTTCCAGCATTGATAAGCAGGATGTAACTTACTCTCTGCACACGAGGTATTTCTCAAACAATGGAGGGGCTCTGGGGGCAATAACTCTTGACAACAATAATTGTGCATGTTGTCTTCATACTGTATCAGTTTGTCCTCTGCCTTGAATGACCGATGCTCGAACAGATCACGCTGTGAGCTCTTTAAAAAGGTGTGCTGAAATTAGATCATGTGCATCAGATGTGTATGATGATGCATGAGAATGTGAGAAGTTGTGGAAACACATCTTTTTAAAGAGAAACAGTCACAAGTTGTTTCTGAAAGCTTTCACTGTCTGCGACTACACGTGATCGAATGAAAAATGAGCCCATAGTGAGACACTATTGAATCTTTATGTATTATTTAGTACAGCTTAAGAGAACTGTACAGTATCTCAGAAAATGATTTAATGCCTGTAAATAAAACTAGCATTGTGGCAGCAGTGTTTCAGTGGGACCATTCTGCATGTTATGGATGTGAGTCTTTCTCTATTGTTCTTCCACACATTACAGCAGTAACAGTGTTCAGCACGAGCTTTCAGAAACAGCCACTGTTCTAAAAATGGCAACAAAGTGGTGACATTATGTGACTCTAGAAGCTCAGGTCCACAGGTAAACTGATCCCATCTTTCTGGTTGGCTAGCATGTTGTCATGGCAACAGAATAAACAACGATATAGCATGTGGTCACACCTTCTGCTAACAGGGAGTGTGAAATATAAATGTGTATATACAAACACTCTGTAACCCTGTATTTAGTCATTTTGTCGTCTTTTTAAAGATAGAAGTTTTTGAATAAAATTCTCTTTTTTGAATGACTCATTTTTCAAACCCATTTCAGACCCAAAAAGTATTCATTTTTTCATAACCCAGTCAGAAAAACACACTAGTGCAAAATTTGTGCGGCTTAAGAGTTTATATAAAGTTTATATTTCGGGGTCCCCAGCAGCAGTGGTTTGGGAAGTCCCATGGGGCCACTGGGTTTTTGAACATGGAGTCTGTTCATCAATATCTTCATTGAAGAAAAATGCAAGAAGAGACAATTAGAGACAAGTACTTGCCTCTGTTTTCATAGCAACCTGTCCTTGTCTCTCTTTTCCAGCACGACAGACAGAGGTTTCTATCTGTCCATTTGTCTGTGTCCTTCTGTCTAATTTCTGTCAGTCAACCAGTCTGTCTGTGTATCTGTTCATCTATTTCTGATTTTGTGGCTGGAGAGTATGCTGTAGGGAAAAAAAATCAGCCATCACTTGACTGATAATCCCGACCGCAGTTAGGAGAAGACAAATCATTTCCTGGATTTGGCCACAGTCGACGATCTTGACAGCTTATTGCCTCCAGGTTTTCACTTGTTCAGCCACCAAGCACAGATTCCTGGCTAGTCCAAGAACAAGAATCAGTTGTCTGACTCTTTGATTGTGTTAGACAGGCCTCTGGAAACCAGTCCATTGTGTACACCAGCCCAGCTACTCAAATGTCTGGTTTTCTGGTTCAGCACAGTCTGCCTAGTGCTACTGTGGAATATTGTATATAGGACTTATGTGTGTAGTACCTCTATAGTATATTTGAAAACGTCCAAAACTCATCTAGAACTAGTTCTTAGGTTCATGTACTAAACCTGGGGAAATAACGTTTACATATGCTTGTAAATTTGTGTGTTTTAGCCAAATTAGTTGCCAAATACTGTAGGTAGACATTGTCATAAAAGGCATAACAGTAAGTGGAACCTACTTGAAAATCCAACAAATCAACTTACCTAACTCTGTGATTGTCCTGCTATATCAAACCATTCTCCAAGTAAGCTAAAACAAACAAATTCATCTGCAACTGTTATTTGCCCCTGGCTTGTCTAGTCCTAGTCCACCACCCCTAGTACTAATTTAATACTAGCGTCCAGTACTGGATGAGAGTATCATTTCCTTTAAAGGAATTGGTCTGGTTGTTACTGCATTGACTGCATTTGGTTGTCAACTTTACAGCAGTCCGTGCAATCACCAAACAGACTCTGCAAGATGTCACTGCGTCAAAGTCCAGTCCTGTCAAGTCCAGCGTGATGGAAGTCCAGAGGGAGGTTTTTGGTCCAGCACCAGTGATGGTTGTTGTGTTGACATGTTGGAACCATCCAATTACTACTCGATGTCTGGAGGGGGCTCAAGGGTGGAATAGCCTATGTGCTTCCCCTGAGGGTAGAACCTCACATTGGTCGAACCCATGTCTGGCCTGCAGCAGGGGAGTGAGTAAGCCTATACCACTGTGCAAATTTGCCACAGGGTAAGGGGTTAAGTAGGGTAAACCCCTATTCATGTTGCAGGGAGGGCATTCAAGGGCCATGTGACTTTCCGTAGGGAGGTTGGGGTTAAATTTTGCAGAGGTCGAACTGACACTGGACAAGCACGATTCAATGAAGTTGTCTTGGAAGAAACTCAATTAGTTGTACCATCTTTCTGTGTAATTCCTGTGTACTGACGAAGAATTCTGGTCCCAGCGCCGGAACAATGGATTTTAGGTTATTTGATGTCGCCATTGTCTAGTCCAACTTATTTCACTCTTTCAGAGTACAGGGAGGGGTGATACCCTTGTTCAGGTAGGAGGTGGAGCAGAGCTGCATTACTGTGCAGATTATGCTGACAGAGGACCAGCATGCTACAGCACAGACTGCTTACAGTGATGAGTCCAATTCACAAGTTTGTTCTTTCTTCTCTGTTTGGTGAAACCACGCACCAGACTGCAACAGGGAGGTTGGATTGAACCACTGTATAGGTAGTGGCAGGGTTGATGGACTATACCACCGTGCAGACTGTATTGAGTGTGGTATCAAATCGGACCGCTTTAGCCTCAGTGGGCTTCATGTTGGTGTCATACATTGGGTTTTCAAAGGATGCCTGGCCGTTGGAGCTCTCATGGCCGACATAGCCATTGAACTGGACCTTTGGACGTGTCCTGAAAAACAAAAGGAGAGGGGAAAAGTGGCGTTCATGGCAGATATTTGGTTTCAGAAAGACATCTTTGCAAAACTGAACATAAGAAAAAGACAACACAGTACAGCTACTAGGGTACAAGCCTCAAGAACACCACACGACAAGTAAACCACAAACTCACATTCTCAGACAGCAAGATCAAATTTGCTTGTTTTAATATGCAATATGTATCAGCTGTCAACAGGGACACATAAATAACAAGGCTAGTCATTTTTACACACGAACCATAGCATGACCTGAATTGAGTGATATTTTGAATTGGCATGTAAAATTGTCACTGGTAGTACTGAGTCCATTAAGAATTAACACAGAGGTCTGTCTGTCAAGATATATATTTATACAATTTTCTCTGAAGGTGGTGAATCAAATCAAAGGAAAAAGGAATAGGAATGGGAGGCTTGACTTTTCATTTGTGTGAAAAGTTCAACCAATTCAAAATAAGACTTTAAGACAATGCATGTCCTATTCAGGGTTTAAAAAGCACAGGATGAAAGAGAGCAGAATGTCCCAGCACTACTCATGAATCTAAGAGAAACCTGTACATAATTGTATTAGTCCAGATTAACACTTAACTGAATATTGACAATATTTGTCTGATTTAGTTCGACAACCGATTCAAAAGTCAATGTTTAATCAAAAAAGTTAACTTGAAATAACCTTCTCTGTCCCTTCAGCTGTCTTGTTAGACATGTTGGTTGGCAGCTTTGCCCTTGAGATTAAAGACGCAAACTTAGTAAGAACAGGTTTCTGGTAAAAATCTACAAATTGCAGGAGAATTATGGCAAGAGCAAGAACATGAAACGTGACAACTGTCTGCTTCAGTGGTTCAGCTGACCAGTGCCCATCTGCTGCTCTAATGTGAGTGTGTCTGCATGCATACAACCTACCTGTTCAAAAGAATATATCATCACTCAATTTACCTTAATGATGATTTTAAGAAATTTACTGCAGATCCACGGTGAAATATAACCACCTTCTCCTAATTTGTGTGTTTGTTGCAGATTACATTTTTGGATAATCAGGTCCTATAATCCAGTTAGATATAATCACTTACTCCCAAACCCTGTGGAACTATTAGCAGGGAGGAGTGCTGCAGCTGAAGCGCTGTTTGACTCTGACCTCATTAAGAGTGTTTGTACGTGTGTGTGTGTGTGTGAGTGTGTGCATGCACTGGTAGAAATCCAGCCCTGGGGAGTCACTAAGCCTACCCTACATGCTCAACCCATTACTTTACAAAACTGCACACACATCAACACACACCGCAGACCTCCCTGCATGGCAGTAGTTCAAATCGCTGCACTAGTTTCTAGTTGTGGCTGTAGGTGCAATAGTTTAATTTTATTGGTAGAATGAATAACAGCACACATAATTGCTTTGACAGTATTATAGATACTGTGCAGACATGTGGGCCAAAGCAGGAGGAAACTGCAGTGTACACACTCACACCTTGTTTTAGTGTCTCTTTTAAGCTGTTACATTGTTATGTGAAGAAATTTCCATTCATGTCGGCTTGCCCTTACATTGGACTCAGCATTACATAGCAAAGTTAACTTTACCACACATCTGTCGTTAAGTCAGGATGAGAGTAATGAACATAACAGGTAACAGTAACAAAAAGCAACAGCATACAGAAACAGACATACTACTTGTTTCAATCAGACCAGTTTGTGGTCAAATACTGTAGTTTTTCTCAATGACATCATGCTGACAGAGAGATGACAATGAGATCTCTGTCGACCTCTAAATGACTGCTGTTTTGACACAGTAGGGCTGCACTGCTTTTAACAATGTGTCCATTTTCCTGACTATGAATGTCACCCCAATTACTTTTAGCAAATACGAGGCATCTCCTTGTTCTATTTCCCTCAGAACATTCATTGCGGTTTTATTCTCATTTCACAGTCATACAGGATGGTGTCAGACAAAGCACATAATTCAGAAAATCAGAACTCCATATTTTGGTCAATTGTGCAGCCTTACTAAACAGCATGAAGAAAAAGCTAAAAACTAAAAACAAGGGATGACGAGTTGGACGGAGGATGTGGCGGCGGGCGGAGGTCTGGTTGCTGTTTGAAACCAGGTGAAGGACAGGTGCCAGTCTTACCTGCCGCCAGGCCCCCAGGTGTCTTTTGGTCTCTCATTGTCATCTGTGTCAGCAGACAATGTCCTGCATACAACCATCAGCTTTAATATACATCCACCAGCATAGCACATGGCTCACTGGCAGGCAGGAAATGAACATAACGGTAGTGTTTGTAATCTTCAGGGCTAATCTGCTGCTGGTATATTACAATAAATGTACAGTCAGTGTCTGTGTAAGTCTGCATGGCCCTGTCACTGTGTCAGTATTTACAGGATTTACTGTAGTAACTGGTTAGCATAGCAAAGCACATTACTACCTGGCTAACAGAGTATGTTTCTACCTTTGTTTCCTCCATAACATCAATAGGACAGGGCACACTGTATTTCACTGCACACCAAATACTGTAGCATACATAAGTGACAAGCCAACTGATCAATGTGCAAAAATGACTATGATTAGATGACTCTAACTCTGAGTGATAGAGTGCAGACGTCAGAACATCCCTCAGATGTAGAATCTCATAATTCCTAACATTAATGATGACATTGTTACCCTCAATACAGTTCCACGTAATCTGGCATCTTTAGGCATTGGAAGTCTTCTGTGAGCTTTCAAGGAATAATAAGTTGTATCTCAGGTCAGTCAGATTTAACCTTCATGGTGCGCTTGGAGTCTTAAAGCTATAATTATGTTTTAAAATGTCTGCAAACCTGTCTGTCCTTCTTAAAATCTCTTATCATCAGCTCAGTATATTTCAATAGTGTTGTAGGATGAAGGGTGTCTCAAACAGACGCTTCCTCTATTTAGTTTGCAACAAAAGACTCACAAAATAATCATGTTTAATGACGAGGGAAATATATCAACACTCGTTACAACATGGTCTCTAGTCACAAATAAATTGTCTGCCTGCACCCATTTGGTAACACTCATACTTATTTTTCATCTCATATGCATCTAAAATCAATTCAGTGTACAATTTCCAACGTCGTTAAGGAAGATTTGTACTGGGTGAGATTATCGGGTGATGCTTATGAACAATAACGTCACCCACAATTGCTTGCAGCATGTATAAAGGCCTTTCCTTTGAAAGTTTTTTCATGTAAATGTGATCTTTATGGGAGGTGTCCACCCAGTCAAGCAATGGATCAAACAAAGTACTATTTTTAAAGACTTTGAACAACTATAGGCAAATCATTTTATTGTACGATGAGGAACTCAAGATGAAGTCTAAGTGTACAGACGTTGTCCTGTAAAAATTACTAATTATTATTCAAAGGGAGCATGATCAAAGGGATTCTACTGTAAACTGAATTAAACTAGAAAAGTGACAATATCTGCCCTTGAAAGCTTATGCGGAGTGCTTCCTGCCTACTTGTCTGTGCTGCACTAGGGCTGCTCCTCCAGTCACCAGAAATAAGCAGTGGACAGCCATGCGGTCCTGCATTTAGAGCCTCAAATTAGGGTATGATTTGTTTTGTGCAAGGAAAAGGCAAAAAGGATTACACTACTGCAATATTTTTTTACAGTTCTTTTGTAATGAATGTGCTGTTCACAGAAAAAATCCACCCTAAAACATGCTTACTTATTAAAAGCAGATATTTGTACATGTATTTTGCATTGTGGACTCTTTTTGTTGTGTTGTGGCTTATTTTTCTTCTTCTCGAGGATAACCAAAAAGCCACAAAAACCCACCACTTTAAAATACTTCAAGTGTAGCTACAAACTGATAGCAGAAAAATATTCTGCCATCTGACACATAAATAATAAACTGTGCATCAGTGCTCATAGGCAGTATCTCAGAATCACTCATAGGAACTGTGCTCTAAGTTTGACCTTTCCTTTCGAGCAGGACTTAAGTTTTGGACTCAGTAAAATTAAAGGTTTTTCTTTTAACTGATGCTTTAAGGTCCAATAAATGCAATCATATTTCTAAACCACTGTTACAGATGCATTTCATCACTGCCAATTAGGTGACATGAAATGACACGAAATTGTTGTGAATTTTGCGGATAGGGCATGACACCTCTGACAAAATGAATCCAAAGGCTTTAAATCCTAAAGTCTGAAGAAATGTGTTGTCTCTGAATTCAACTGCCACCTTCTGTAAACTCCTAACCAGCCAGAAGAGATCAGCATCTCTTCCCTAATCCTGAAAACGTAGCATGACTTTCCAAGGTTAATGAAGCCGATAAACCGTTTTCACTCCAAAGATTAAAAGTAGGACAAAATATGTGCCACTGAAATGTTGTTTGGACTGATGTCTTCCACTGAGAGGCTCGACAAAGGTCTGATGCCAGCCCCTCAGAATGAGAGCTCCCACCTTTCTGCACTAACATTTATCAAAGGGCAGATGATAATGCAATGCAACCCAGACACACTTTAAATGAGTTAATGGGTGAGTGTTTCAAATGTATGAAATTAATTACTGAATTAGTCTGAGCAATCAGGGAAGAGTGGTGCACTGAAGAAGAAAATTACACACTCAGAGAAATCTTCCAAATGCACTGAAAAACATGAAGTTATATCTGCTTAAGGAAACAATTCAAGGTAGATATTTTCTTATGTTTATTCATCAGGTGAACCAGCTGAAGATCATCTGATCGAGCTGCAGCTCATGTGCGCGTTATAATTAGAAAAAACAGCATTTGGAGCACGTTTTCACTTTTACTTCACTATACATATTGCTTTTGCATGACTTTTGACTGAGGGAGCCGAACGTACCTACAGAGATAGCAGCAAAGCCAGAAGACAAACACCTGTTTTATATTCTACTCTGCTGGTTGTCTGTTTTTCTCTGATGGATTTACGTTGAGGATAGAGCTTACCTGTGCTTGTAGAGGTAGAAGGCAAATCCAGACAGGATGAGGGCAAAGAAAGGGACTAAGATGGCTGCTGCCACCGAGCTGCTGTTGGTGTAGGGGTTGGATGGGTCCATTGCCATGGTTACAGGGCCTGGGGATACAGACACACATAAACCCACACATGCATGAACACATAACATGCAAATACCATTCTGTGCATGTGACTTGATGCCTCTTGCATTATTAGTCTGTGCACTTGAGTTTTGCTTCTAGATTATGCTCAGTCCAAAATTAAATCTGTTTTTATGCTACACAAACAAAATCATTTCAATATTTCCTCAGTTGGGCTGAATATTTGAGTCTTTCCAAAATGCCCCACTTTCAGAATGACACTGTTTCCTAAAGAGATAAAGGCTGTGTTGTTTGTTGTGCTGATGTCACAGAGTGATGTACCTTGTCTCGTCAGATGGAACTTCCCAAAGTCTTTACTGTGAATATGCCCCTGGTAGACAAAGGTCTTCTGGTCTGACTCTGCAGTGACCTGAAAAACAAAACATATGGTCCAGTACAAGCAGAGACAGGAGGAGATACGGCATATCTTTTCACAGCATTAAAGACTTCTGTGATGGAGGTGCAACGTGCTGTCGAAACAAGTGCCAGTCTGACACAGAGGTGGATGGTCCTCAACCCAACACCACAGCCGCAGATCTTTCTTATTCCTCGATGAAAACAGGGCAGAATTCTAATCACGGTGTCAAAATGTGGCTTATGGCTCAAATGTAGGATGTATGAGACAGGTGTGGTTATAGGGTGAGAATATTTTAAGCACAGACAGGTGAGTATGTAATTGCCTTCCTGTACAGCTGACTGCAGACGGATGACATTCAGTAGTCGGCTTAATGTTGTCATCCATGAGAATTACACTGGAACTGAGTTTTATATACTGTGCCATACTTCTTAGCCAGCAAATGTCATTTGTGTAATAAGTATAGTTCCTTTTTTATTTAATCAAAACAATCATTCAGTGTGTTGTCTGGTTGTTTTTAGTCATACTGTGAGACTAAATGCTTTAATTTGGTAAACTCAATAAACAGCTATTGTTTTTTTGAGGATTTGACGTTTTGTTGTTTGCTGTATTTTCATTATGTCATTCAGTATGCGCCGTGTGTGCCAGGTTTCATCCTGTACCCTCCCCTCATCAACAGCATCCTTCCACATTCTGTAGTCTGGCCTCTCTCCTGTGCCCACCTCCTCCTCCTCCCCTCTACACCATCTCTTGCTGGGAGATTGAAGCAGCAATGTTTTACTCATGAATCGACAATCCAAATTTCATCTTCTAAGTGTAAAAAGATTGTTTTCAGGAATCACAATTTGGCCATTTTTAGCCTGACTCTTCTGCTCCCTCATTCTTTCTGTCATTGGCCACATGATAAATTGGCTGTCTATGTGTCTGCTTCCCTCCTTTTTAAATCCTTTTTGCCTCCATCCCTGCCTGCTTTTACAATCTCCCCACTCTGTTCCTCCATCCCACCCTCTCTCCTCAAAAAGGATCAGATTTTTAATCCATTCCCAGGTGCAGACACGATCTCTAGAAGTCCCAGGTTAAATATCACATTGAACTAAGTTAAAAAAGGCTAAATGGAACATAGAAACCCACAGAGCTGACTTTCTATCTTTAGTTTTTTCTCTCTTTGTCCTTCTTTCTTGACACTCTCAAAACTCAATATTTGTATCGAATTTAATGCAGATGATTGAACGCATTCACAGTCTATGGACAGAAAATATAATTTATGCACACTTCAAAGAGATTATGAATACACAGAGGAAATGTGCAATAATTCAACAGTATCTAAGCTCCAGATGTGTGGTTTTATGAGGAGTGACATGCTGGGGCTATTTAATGGCCAGGCAGGTTACATCCTGGAGTCTCTGCAGGACGCTTTGCAACCTCACACTGACAACAAAGCTGTGTCCAAAATCACTTCATTTACTCATTTACTAATTCATTACTTATCACCCCGTACATCAGACACTTAGTGGTTTACTCTATCATGAACAATAAAGGGAGACTGACGGATCATCATTGATTCGTGCCATCACTGATAGGTGTGGTATTGCACAACAGTAAGCGCAATGCATTGCATTGCCATGACAACTTTTTTCATTCAACAGCTGAGATATTTGACGATGATAAACATACTGCGCTAGAGTAAATAGAGTGTGATGCGCACCCAGCCAAGAAATAATTCCAGCATGTAACTCTCTGTAAAACCACAGACTAATGTTTTGTCACTTGTAAAAACAAGATCAACATCTTCATCAGTGAGGCTCAGGAGTGCTGGCAGGAAGATTTTTGAATGTTTTGTCAAGCTAACTGTTTTTCCTCTGTTCCCAGTCTTAATGCTAAAGCTAACCATCTCCTGGGTGTACACACAGTATAGACATAAGAGCTGCATCAATCTTCTGTTCTAAGAACAAGAAAGTGAACAAACAAACAAAAAAAACTATTCATTTAAAATGCGCCTCAGTCCAGTTCAAATCACAGATTTTTCTACAGTCTACGAAGAGTAATATTAGACATAGTTGTTGGAAAACCTGCCCTGCTGTATCCACTGGGCAGGAATGATCACCCCGGATGACAGATGGCAATTAGATATGACATGTAGGAGATAAACCTCCATTCTTCACAATGGCAGACTTTGCAAATAGATAATTATAGGATGTCCTCATTTTGAACCTCACTACAGTATTTAACTTAACTTAATAGCAGTTTAAAAGACAGTAAACGTTGTGGATAGACTAATAAGAGGAAAAGGTGACGGCACCTTCGTTTCAACCATATTGTATGCCGAGTAATAAATGCATAGCTGTGTATTGGGATTTCTGGATTCTGATGACTTTTAGCCACTTCAGCTGATGGTGTTAATTTTCTGGAATAATTTATTTCTTATGGCTTTGATATGGAAACAAAAGCTTCTTGGTAAACCGCATCCTCCCTCCATTTGAACCGATGTTAATTACAGCCTATTGTATTTCAAAATCTGTTTTGCATAATGTGACTGAGGATTTGTCTGGAATTTCAATTCACCTCTGTTGTAAGACCCCGTCCAGCGTGGTGGGCGTGGGCTGAGTACTGTGGTGTGGACGGTAAAATTCAATAATATCACTCATCAACTTTAATGATGCGCTAATATCCTGTTACTACAATCCTGCTGTCCAGAATTATATACATGAATATTGTGATACTGAGTTGGATTATTAGACGTGTAAAGATCTCTGTTCATATTAAAATGCCTGATGTAGAAAATAAGAGGAAGTTTGTCTTACATATCCATCCATAGCCCAGTTGTCATTTTTAAACTTGCTGAGGTAATGCTCTGTCGGCCCCTTCACCTGGTAGACCTTCAACAGCAGCTGGTTTTCCTCTGACTTGTAGGTACCTGGATGAATAGATATATGTGGAGGAACAAAGAATGTGGTTAGTGCCTGAACCTTGTATAAATTAGAAATAAAAAAAACAAAAAAAACAGCAATTTGAAGTGTAATTTGTGTTGGCACTTGGCGAGAAAACAGAGAAAGACAGAGATGCAAGGCTACCATGGGAGGCTGACAAACAGACAGACAGGCAGGATGACTGATAAACAGAGAAAAGGAGACACCTTGACATTTTGAATTATTATACTCGATTTCCTTCACCAAGCACCTGACACATTACTGGGGAGAAAAGTGACATTTACCCTTCAGCTACATGTCTCTACGTGGTTAACTATAGTGCCAACACAGAAACTGTTGCTGTTCAATATGACAAGTCCGTGTAAAAGAAAAATCGCACATTCAAAATGAAATAATTTCATACGTTGGGAGGCCTTGTCTCTCTAACCTGCAGAAAATCTTTCATTACTCCGGGATCAAGCTGAACTATTGATTGTGAAATGTCAAAACATACATGAGTGTAAGTGATAGAGTCAGACAGTGTTTCTCAGTTGCTTAAACACTAAACACTACTATTTGGGAGGTTTTCACTCCAGAGTGCAGCTTTACCTGCTTTGTGAACCTGCCAGTCATGTAATAGACTCTATGTATCTCTAGTACATATGAATAAAAAATGCCCCTGTGCAGTGGAGCACTGCTGTGGGAGGTTTTGTTGCTCAGTTAATAATGTGGCCCTACAGACTCTGCAGAAGCAGAGTAGAGGTAGAGGGGCAGAGTCATACAACTTACCAGGTGGTTAATAATTCCCACTGGTGCCCCTGCCTGTTATATTATTTAACGTGTTAATGACCAGCTTCTCCTCTCTGTATGTGCCACAGTGTTGCTCAAAAACATGCCTTTCTCCCTTGCAGACTCTGAATGTTTATAAAAATGTTAATATACTTATGTGCAATATAAGGAGTCATACCAATTTCTGCATAGATATCAGTGATACCTTTCTAATGAGTGTGAAAGAAGGCTGGATTTCTATTAACCTGCTGTGCATTTACACCTACTGTAGTAAATCTGCTTGTGTAATTTACACTGCATTGTAAGTCTGCAAATCTTGAACTTGATTGCCCTTTTCACCTCAATGAAGACAAAGGTAGTATCACAATGCTTGTCAGACATGCAGTCAGACAAGTCCATTTTATTTTCATTGAGCTATCCTTTCAGTACCATATGAAATAAAGTATTTCCCATCCATTCACTATATCTGCTCATCTTGTTCAGGGTCACTGGGGAAAGTACTTTCTATTGCATGTACATTTTATAGTTTCCAACACCTTTTGTATCCTCTTTTCAAGCTCTGAAAGCATTAAAATAACATAGCAATGGCTGGTTTGTGAAGTTACTCAGCCTGAAATGAATTACAGTCACTCTTAATAAGTGTTTTCCTTTTACCTGACAGCCTGATTGACACGCCGCTGGTTTCCAGTAATGTGACGTTAACTCTGCCGCTGGTAGCATTGAAGCCAGTAACTGTAAATGTGGTGGCCTGTCTCTTCCCCAGATACTCATAAAAACCACTCCACTCAGAGTTTGGAGAGAACACATCCACAGGAACTGTAAAGGAGACACAGAATTGAAAACAAGAAGAAATGTAAAGCTTGTGCTGCTAACGCTGCTGCTATCAATATCACCAGTGCCTGCAAGCATGAGCAGCAACATTAAGACTTTTTCTGAGTTCAAAAGGTTCAAGTTCAGCGTTCTTGTCACTCGACCTTTTCAACTTTCCAACTTCCCAGCCACAAGTTTAAAAGTTAAAGGTTAGAAAGGGTCAGCATTAGGATTAGCCCTTTGTGTTTGACAGGAAACAGACAAAACATATCTACCTCTGGTTCTTTCATGACTGACTGCTCCGCTGGGTTACTCTCTGTCTGTCTGAATCCCACACTTACAACGATGACTTATTCAAAACTCGGCAGCTTCAGCCGCACAACTTTGGTCTTTTTCTCTGCTGTTAGTCTCTCTGCACTGGCTCCCTCTAAATGCATATATTGATTAGAAAATCCTACTTCAAACTTACAAGGTATTACATGGTATTGCACCTGAATGCATTCACTGATTTATTTACTTCGCCTGAGCTTTTGTCCAATAAAACTGAGGCAAGACTGCTCGTCCTGACAGGAGACCCTTGTAGTCAACGCTAACGACAACCTCCTACCGCAATAGCCGTTCCCCTCTGGGAAATACTTTGTGACGATCTTGATTACTAAAAAACAGCATGATGAAAAGTATTTTAATTCTGCCAAGGAAACATGCAAGTGCAGTAAGTATATATATACAGTACACCTGTGGTTTAAGTACTACAATGTACTGTATGTGTGTGTTTATTCTGCATACCTCGAATCTTGTTCTTCTGGACATCTGACTCTCCTCTGCCTTTGGGATTGACTTTCACTCCAACTGAAACATAAAATAGCAATAAGTTTAGTTTAGCTCATTAAGCTTACTGACAGCATATTTTGCAGAGACAGATTTGCAGTAATGTGTGACAGGACTAAGAAAGTATGACAGAATGATAATGTAGAAAATTCTAATGTAATTGACCATTTTATTGACATTTGTCAGATCTGGGATTCGAGCAGACAAAAAGGAACCAAACACAAAGCATTTTTTTCATGTCTGGTTATTAACCTGATTATTTGGTTGTCATTAAATCAGAGAATTCACAGCCAACTGCTCCTCGTCTTTTAGACTAGATAGGGCCACGAGTACGTGGTTAAAAAACACAGAAACATCACCTCAGTATTCACGGTCTGCCTAAGGCTGATTTAAGAGAGCAGTAGCAATAGTATCAGGGTGATAATCTGTATTTATCTTAAATCATATGGGATTATGACACCCAGTTTAGATTTTAGGCTCAACATCAGCCCATTTTATTCAAGCAGTGCATTTTCAAGATAGGATCTAAATACCTTTACAGAGCGGGGGTTTGCCCGACCATCTCCCATCACTTTTGCAGGTTCTGTGCTCTGATCCCCCGGCCAGATAGAAGCCTTCTTGACAGGTGTATATCAGCGTATATCCCAAGGTAGGGAGGTCCATAGATCGAACATCCACATTACTGGGGGTCTCTGGCTGTCTGCATGAGTGGGCTGAGTGATGGGGAGGAGGGAAAAAAAGCACAGTGTTAACAGTGAAAATGTGTTCCTCTCCATAAAACCTAAATAAGTATTGCATAAAACACAGCATAAACATCAACAAAACAGACTCAGCAGCAAACACAAATCAGACAAAATGAATGAACACAGCAAGAAACAACACAAACAACTCGATTAATCTCACTAGGGGCAATTTGTTTGGAGCACCTTGTACACAAAAACAGTAACATGCAAGCAAACAAATAAATGATACAAGGAAGCTAAATGTGGAATAGGGCTGATAAATAATATTGATGAATAAACTTCATGAACAGCAGGTTTATGAAAAAACCCAGGAGGCGGGACACACCGTGATGAGGACAAATCATATTAGTACACAGAGTAATAACAGTATTCCTTACCTATGCACTCAGGTTGAGTCCCACTCCAGGTTAGGTTTTCCAGGCACGTTCTAGTGGTCGAGCCGAGGATGTGGTAGTTCTTGCGGCACTTGAAGGAAATCTTACTGCCAACCTACATGATGTGAAAGCACAATAACCAGTCCTCTTTATCTGCTGTTAACCACAGTGTCACAGCTTCTTAAGACCTGTCGCACTCATGGCATGTGGTAGCCGTCATTTAATTAGCAAGAAAATCTTGTCAAAATTAAAAAAAAAAACTTGTATTGACTCACTGCTAACTCTAACAAAACAACAAACATCTGCTTTTATCATTTATCTGTGAGTGGCTGTTAGTCCTGCATAATGTGGGCAGTATCCCCTTCCTCTCTTTCTCGAGATGTCAGGGGAAGTACGTATGATATGTGGATAATATCCAATTATACCACCACAAATTGAGGGATTTGCATGTTTGCTTCAATTCCATTAAGGATTGTTCGGCCAGTATATTCCATCAACAGGTTCTTATCTGTGCTCAGCCAGCCTGGTGCTTAAGACAAAAGAAAATATTGACTCTCTTTGTCATCTGTAAAGTCTAACCTTTGAAATCTGGATGCCGCTTTTGACCTGCATGTAAAGTGTCTGATTGGCTCTTGTTTTTCCTACTGAGGAAATTAACAAACCTTAGGCCCATTGCATCTCAGATGGAGATTAATATTCATGCATTTAGTCATCCAGCTTACATTACTGCTACTGCTTTTGTACCTGCCTCGGCGTATCCTTGGATCATAGGCAGCGGCAGAATACTGCTGCTATTTTTTTACATGCACTTTTACATATACTCAGCTGTTTATCCTTTCAGCGGCAGCTCAACAAGTTGAGATTTTAAGCACTGAAACCTACTTACCGAAGCTCAATTTAATTCAACAGCTGTTTAACTTTTTTTTTTTTTGTTCAAGGTCTGTTTATTTGCATTTTTCAGGTTACAAAAACAATTAAACAAAAAATAGAGCCAAATGACAGGCTGGTTTATAGAAAACAAGGAAAAAAGCAAACAAACAAACAAAACAAAAACAGATACACACAGGTCTAGATTTACAGAACCGCCTGAGTGGATCTGAACACCCCCCCCCCCCCCCCATGTTGCCATGCCGTTTATTATTATTATTATTTGTATTCTGTGGTAGAACCCCAAATAGAGCAATCAATGGAGATGGATTGAGTGGAACTTTCAAAATCTTAGAAAAGGCTTCAAAAATGAAAGTAAGCAGTTTAGGGCAAGTCCAAAACATATGGAGCAGGTCTGCAGGATCTCGTTTACATCTGTCGCAAACTAATTTTAAATAAATTAAATGCAAGTGAAATGCCAGCCTGTCAGTATCTCTGAATTTGTCTTTTCTGTCAAGTTTGCCTTGTATATTTCATGTAATTTGAAGGGATTATATATTAGTGTTACCATGTATGCAAAAATATACAGTCAACTGATATATCTCTCACCTGAAAGCCCTGAGCCATGACTGGGATCCCGTAGGCTGGAGTTCCTGGGTCACGACAGTTGTTGAAGGCTGGGTCTGCACACACACATACGCAAACATTGAGCATTGCATGCAGTCACATTCAGAATCATTCTCCAAGTAAAAGAGGCGTTCTGGTATTTCATACACAAGCTTATCAACGTTCTCAACACACACACGTTCAGCTACAGTGCACTGTACCATCAGCTTTGACAGACATGCAGTTGTTTTTGCTGCATTTTTGCTTCTTACAGATAGGCAGGATCACAATGCATTGAACACGCGCTATGTTTTCTGAGAAAAGCCATTATCTGCAAAGTAGGTGCATGAGTCAGATAAATGTATTAAAGCAGAAAGAACAGTATTTCCCCTTAAAGTACGGCTGTTAAAGTGTTATGATATGTGATTATGAGTTTGTTTTTGTCATCCTGTTAGTTGCTCTGTGTGGTTTTCCTCTCTCCCCCCGTGTCTGCAGTGGAGGTGTGGCCTGGCGGCGCTGCGGGCAGACAGCACACCTGAGGCTGACTCCACTAATTTCCCCTGCACTTAAGCAGCGTGGCGACTTCGCCTTGCTGCCAGATTGCCCAAGCGTCTCGCCTTGACTTTCTCGCCATTTAGTCCTTTGTGCTCATAGCGTCCATTGAATCCCAGCTTGTTTCCTAGTTCCTGTGTGCGGATCTCGTTTTGTTCTTGGTGTGTGTGTTCTTAGTATAGCTTCCTCAGTTTGTGTTCTACCTTAGTTAGTCTGTCTTTAGAGCTTGTCTGTTTTCCCACCCGCTCGCCACGGAGAAGTAGATATTTTTGTTTAAGGCTGAATTTGTGTTTTCTTGTACTTCAGGTTTTTTGGCTTGCAGATGAGGAGTTATCTAGTTTGACTGTAATAAACCGATTATTATTGTGTTTGACCGGCTCCCTTTGTTCTCGTGCTGTTTTCTGCTTTTTTGAGTCAAAATCAAAATACTTAGACTCACTAGTCTTAACATAAAGGTAACAAATTGCACAAAACATTAATCATCAGTACTGCAAAATAAAGTACAGTAAAGTCCTTGAGTAAGTCCTTTGTTACTTTCCACCTCAGCTAGAGCTTCAAGTGCGTAAAATAACATACAGGGGAAAAAAAGGCAAGATCATCCAGCAGCACACAGAGGTAATTCAGTTCTGGTCAGGCCATAAGAGTGTGACCATGGATACATTTTATAGTTGTTTGGCAGATAATACAGATATTTATGGTGGAGGACATGACAGAAATTCAGTGATGGCCACAGATTTGCTGCAGGGCTGCTTTCCACTTAAGCTCTTACACAATAATTCATCTTTTTCTCTTGCGATTTCCCAACTTGTTCCAAATAAAGCCTCATGCTCTCAGAACAGTCACAGTGGGAACCTAAATTTCACTTGAAAAAACATGATGGGCCGCTTTCCAAGATAAAATCTTTATAGAAACCAAATGTTGACATCAAAACTGCACACTTCATTTATTGATTAGATAATATCTTCAGCTCTACCTGCACAGGAATACTAATGCTAAAGTATGTGCAAGAGTAAGCTCCACAATCTTGTTTACCAATAATCTGATTTCACACGATTTTATTCATAACTTGCTGATGAAACGTTTTTCTTTGCAGTAAACAAAATGTCTGTTCCTCACAATTACAGAGAGAGTGTGATATGTAGCGTTTGAGATTTCTATAAACATTGTGCCAATTCTGATTCTTTCTTAAATATATGCCAGTTTTGTGCTGTGTTGAGTGTTGATGGCTATGTTACTCATTATGTCCTTTAAAAGTGAGCATAAGACAGCATCATGCTGTAAAAATAACTTCATTCCCATCACGTCAGTCAAGACAGAGTATTTTTCTCTCTTCTTGTTAGACGCTAGCTGTCTGTGATGCATTGTGCCTAAGTACAATAAATGTCATATCGTGACATTTATTGTATGAACAGTTGTATGAACAGCTCTGCATTGATTTTCCTAGACTGTAACTTTAGTGAGTAACATATTTGTGAGTTTCATGAGATGACTACGAAACAGAATAGAAAAAAACAAGTGAGCCATTTTCTCTCGCGGCCTCAGAGATTTTGATGTTTTGATGTGCAGGCCGGAGCTGCCCAGGTTAAAGGTATTATGCTGATTTATTGATACATAGTGGACATGCTACTGAACATTAAACCTTCAGCTCACTAGACATGCTATTGTGTTAGGAGAAATTGAGTCTGCTACGATGGTGGCAGCAGGCAAAAACTGTTGTAACTACTAACTAAAGTCTGAAGACAATCACCACCATGTTGTGAGTATACCAGTATCATAGAGAATACCGCCACATACACTCACAGTGTGTTTGAGGCAAAAGTTATTCTGTGTTCTTGTGGTGGGAGTCTTCATTTACCTATACAGGCTGGTTGTTGGCCACTCCAAAACCCATCAGCCTGACACACTCTGGAGACAGAGCCTACCAGCAAGTAAGGGGTATGGCAGTAGAACCTGACCTCTGACCTGCAGAGGGAAACAAAATATTTCATTATACACAAAAATAACAAAAAGAAGTGATGGGCAATAATGCTGCATGGCTTCAGAGCCTCCACTTGATCATTTCAGCTGTGGTTTGATGCCTATAGGACAAGTTTCTGCAGCTCTTTGTCTAACTACTTCACCTTTAGCCTCCATTGTTTTCTTGTTGTTGCACACAAACCAAAATCTATTTTGTCCTTGTAATGTGTCAAACTGACATCCAGACAAAGGAGGAAAAAAAGGTCTAATCTATTTTCAGATACACCTTGCTGAGTTAACATTTGGTAACTATCACTGAACAAACAGAACTTCCAAGATAGACAGACAGCAAAGACAGACCATATCCTTGTCTTTAAAATACATGTATTGTGAAGCATGCGCAGGGAATCTTGAGTATTTCGGATATTTATGCATCAATTTACCACAGCAAATGTGACAATCACATTGAGTGAGACAATGTCTGCTGGCATGTAGTTATCAAAAAGTCATTTTAATGAAGCACAACTATTTCAGAAATCTTGACAGCCTTTCAGGGAGTTGTTATAACACACCTATCAGACATGGACGTATAAAAACAGTGTCTGTGTGCTCCGTCTAAACACTGACCGGTAAGAAAAGATGTTCCCCTCTCTGAATCCTCCTCCAGGAGAGCCAGGATCTCCACACAGGACAGCTTCAACGAGACAACACATACAGTTAGGACTTTGTGTGAACTGCTAACATGAAGGGGAATCAGTGGCGTGCATCATCTGAAGTCACTAAACAGCAGAGCGGCCAGCTTACGCAGACACTTTGGCACGTCTCCAGTCCACGTCCCATTCCCCTCACAGGTTAACACGGCAGGAGTGGACAACTGGTAACCATGGAAACAACTGTAGCTAACACTCGATCCCCACGAATGGTCGGTTCCTTCCACTTCCCCGTGATGCACTTGGGGAAGAGGTCCACACTGGATCACTGAAACACACACATACACGTAAAGGATCACCAACAGTACTGACAATATCATAGACTGTGAATCAACACAGCTCAGCGGACAATATGGTGGATCACTGGTTTACACTGCTGACTCATGAGCAGGAGTGACCTGTGTTTGAATCTCTGCGCTGGTCCTTCCTGTGTGTGTGCTGAGCTGAGACTGGAGGTGAGTCTCTCTTGGACTTCATCCTATCTGTCTTGCCTTAGCTTCTATGTCATGTCATATGCAGCATACCAGATAGAGGCTCTACTGATGAACACTGCTCTCGCCTTTTTTTTTTTTTTACGCTAACACTGCTCTTGTAGCTGAAGTCTAGATACCAGAGGTGGTAAGTAACTAAGTACATTTACTCAAATATTGCACTTCAGTATGATTTTGAGATACTTGTGCTTCACTTGAATACTTCCATTTTCTGCTACTTTATACTTCTACTCCATGTGTGATGTATGATATAATATCATAGATTAAGATAAAACTTTATTGATCCCTGGGGGAGAATTTCACAAGCTACCCAGCAGGATAAGATAAGATAAGATAAGATAAGATAAGATAAGATAAGATAAGATAAGATAAGATAAGATAAGATAAGATAGGACTTAAGTGTATAAAGTAGTTGAAAAACCTTTACTAGCTTGAACATTAAGGTGATACAGTACAGATATTAATGCATCAATAATTATACTCCAATAAGATAATATGCACACTACTCTGAAATGGACAGATCAGCTTCGTGATTACTTTTACTTTTGGTACTTTAAGAATATTTTGACACTGATACTGTCGTATTTCTAACCCGCTACTTTCAAGAATAAGATCAGAGCCCTTCTTCTACCGCTGAGCAGCACAAAACACATTACAGTTGAAGAAATGGTGCGTCTGCAATGGCTAATACTGTTATAATGGCATATTTATACTTCATTTGATCTTTCGCTATCATCTGCAATTTTAGAGACAAATAAATCAGCACCAAATAACATGATGAGCTCTCAGGCTGTCAAAGTCACAAAGATAAAACAACAGATGAGACTTGTCCCTGGTGAATATGTAGCCCTAAGATGTGGAAGAACCAACAGCTTAAACAATAACCCTCTGAGGACTTAAAAAAAGTACAATATAACATTCACCAAAGTGAGATACCTTCAAATTCATTATGCACCAGGCAAAATGCAGGAAAATGCCACACAGTGGTGACCCAAGAGCTACACACTGTGCTCCCCTGTCTAACCTCTGATGTATAGTAAAAGAGGTGCTTATTTTGAGGGATTCACAGTTGTATTTGACAAGATGGTTGCACATGGGAGATGTGACATGAAGTGAAACGAAAAAACAGCACACAGCCGTGTTCATATGGGAATTTACTTTCTTAGAGTAGAGTGTGACCTTGGTCACAACATTTAAGTTGCTTAACCAAAAGACAAGCCACGGTCACCAGATGGGCCGAGAGTTTCTGAAAGGACATTTTGGGTTCTGCGTTGTCTGTGATGGCATTTTGTTTCCACTCTGGTGCCTGCCAGTTAACTGTGGTATTGTTTTCCTCAAGTCTGCTAAATTACATGCTGGCAATATTATCCACAAAACAACTTTTCCATCAACCTTCCTTTGTAATGCTGTCCTATATTGGGGATTTTAGGAAGAAGTGCTTATTCATACCTGAGACTGTGTGGGATTTATTTAATGTTAATGATTCACACAAACCTACAGCCACTTTGAAACTTGATTTTGCTTTATGCTAGTGTACACAACCAACGCTGATTTCAAATGGACCAGCAGATCAAATCGATGAATTCACATTAAAAAAGCACTTGAAATCATGGAGAATGGAGTCAGTGATAAAATGACAACATATTGTTGATGATGTGACACCAGCCTCACAAGATTTTAAGAAACCCACTGTGTGCAGTTAAGATCGCATGCACCTGCGTGTGTGTTCACGCAAGTGTGTTGCATGAGCACAGACATCTGTGCATATAACTTCATAACACCCTGATAAACATCTGTGTGTGTGTGTGTGTGTGTGTGTGTGTGTGTGTGTGTGTGTGTGTGTGCGCGTGTGCCTAACTCCCTGAGATAATGATAACCATCTGCATGGTTTCAAACAACTAATAAAGTCAGTGTAATTCTCATCTAACCAGGAGACAGATGGTTTCATGCTCCATTCACTCTGCTATGATGATATAGAGCACACACAAGCATACACAGAGAGAGAGAGAGAGAGAGAGAGAGAGAGAGAGAGAGAGAGAGAGAGAGAGAGAGAGAGAGAGAGAGAGAGAGACACACACACACACACACACACACACACACACACACACACACACAAACAAACAAACACGCATGCACAAACAATACATCCATGCTGTCTATACAGCAGAGGAAGCAATATGTACACACTGAAATGAACAGAGAAAACATACAGATCAATGTATGGACACAATGCAAAGATATAACAAATATTGCTTCAACAGTCATATTAAATATACGAACATCCTGCTCCTCCTCCTCTCCATGTTTTACTGCTCCCTTCGTCTGTGACATCCTTTGCTCCTGCCCTCTCCCTCCATCTCTTGATTTTATCTCCACTCTGCCAATCGTTTTTCTTCTTTTCATTTCTTTTTTCTCTTCTCTTCCATTAAAAAGATTCTTTTGGATGCACGCTCAAAGTGCCATTAACAAAAAATGTTTTGAACTACCAAAAAAAGACATATTTTGTTGGTAACATTGTGGTTTCTAAGCAACGGTGGGTGCTCGCAGCAAACTAATCACTTGACTAATTCTGGCTTTGTGTGTCACCAGTGTCCTGAAGAAGCCTTACATCTCCCCAAAGTCATCGTCCCAAACCTGAAAAAAGGGTTTTTATTTCTCCATGTCACTTTTCTCCGCTCTGCGGCGCGTTCTGCTTGATGTTCATCCCATTAAAAGTCTACACACCTGCACACAAGACTTTTCCAATTTCTTAAATCATGCTGTTCATTATTTTTTGTCGTGTGGCTCCAGGAACAATAGCTGGTCACTAGCCAACAGCTAATGGGGATTCAAATTAATAATTGAATCAGTGTTTTCTAAAAACAACTTTGTTGTTGGGGATCTAACTCGGGCTCTCTAAAAATAGAATAAAACGCTCTTATTGACGTTAGCAGTTAATATTCCACAGCTATATTTCTGCGAGTCTCAGATGCCCAAAGAACACTTGTGTCTGTAATTGAAGGTTTCTCAACGCTTTTATTTTCTCTTTGTGTCTCTCCTTTGTTGTGAATAGGCTGGGTTGGCTCCACATGAGTCTGGAAGAGAAACTCTTATCTCTGTTTGCTTACGCACCTCCGCTCTCCCCTCCATCACTGCGATTGTTGACTCCTTTCCCTTTCCCCACCCTTTCTTCTTTCCACTCATATCTCCACACTCTGCTCTTTCTTACACTTTGGTCCCCTGCCTCCTTTCTGTCTTCCCACTTTTTTCTTCAATCTCTCCCACCAGCCTTCCTTCTCTTCCTCCCTGCACCTGCCTTTCTTGTCCTTCTTCTCCAACCCCTGTCCTCTTTTATCTCCTTCCATTGCTCCCTTGGTCTCACTTCTCACACCATTACTGCCTCTCCCTCCCTTCCCATCGTCTTTCAGGCATATCTCTCTTGGCGCAATTCACCCGGCCAACACATTTTAAGGGCTTAATCCCTTTTCTCACTGTGTGTTTACAGGTTTGGGGGCAGGTATTGATTTGCCTCTCTTTGTTTCTCCCATCACTTGCTTCCTCTCTCTCACTCGCTGCTCTGTCACTTGCTTCTTGCAGCCTCACTGATGGCTCATCACATTCTCCCTTTTTCCCATTTCATTCACCCACTTGACTCTTTTTCCAACTCCCATTTTCTTTCTCCCTTAATCTCTGCATTACTCTGTCTCTGTGTCTATTTGTGCCTCCTCTCTGTTTTCTTTTTTTCCACCTCCACCTTCATCCCTTTGATCCTTCCTCTCCCTCTCTCCTCCCTTTACTCCCTCCTTCTTTTGTCCCTTCCCTTCTTCCCCTATGCCTCTTCGTCATTGCTTCGCTTGCTCAATCTCACCCTCTTCCCCACTTGATTGATTTTGCCTGTCAAGCTACACTTTCATGGTTTTCAACTCCTTCATTCAATGTGTTTCTGCGTGTGCATGTGTGTAACTGTGTGAAGAAGCCATTGTTCCAAACAGGATCAAATGTGACTTGTGGATTGTTTGAAGTGAGAGAAAACTGAGGGGATGAAAACAGTGGAGCTGAACAGGAACACATGAACAGCAGAAGAAGAACCTGTAAACAGGAGGAGAAAAGTGAGGAGCAAAGGAGGGCAAGGAAGAAAAGACAGAGCAGGAACAAAGGCAAGAGAAACAAAAAGGGGTAAAGGACTTGCAGCATTTTTCTGCTTCTATCTCTCCCTCTCTTTCCCATTCTTCCTCTTTCCTTCTAATTTTCTCTTTTCAATTTCCGGCCTCAGTCTCATTCTCTATCACCTGCAGTATCTTTTACTTCTCTGTTTTCCCTCTCTCTGCATCTCTCTCCGGTTCCCTCTCAGTAGCCTCTCTGCCGGCTTTCTAAGTTTTTTCATCTCAGTTCAAAGCTTCTGCAACTGCAGGAGCCAGCAGGAGATTTTCGGGAGAAGCGGCAGGGAGGATCTCAGGAAACATTCCCTTTTACTGTTGTTCAGTATCACAGTCTAAACTCTAAATACGAGCTGTTGTAAAACTGTGACTCATTTTATTTTAATGCATTCTTTTTTATTTTCCCCTTTGTGTTTGTGAAAAAGAGAGGGGGGAGAAGGAAATAAACCCTAATTTAACATTGGGTTATTGTAAGGAGCAATGTTAATCTTCCCTTGCCCTCTTTCTAATGTACTGTTAGAGTCACGGTCTGTTATTTTAGTGTGGCAGCTCACATCCAAACAGTATTGTACTCATTGAAACTGCTGTTGTTTTTGTTGATCTTTTTCTGCAACTGCACAGATCCACAACATTAAGTACCACTGTTATTCTTCATTGCTCAGTACCTTGTTATTAGAAGTTACAGTGAGACAGTTCTTATTTTATGCTTCTTATTTACAGTGTAAAATCTAACAAAATGTTGGCTCATATACCTGAAAAAGCTTTGCTGTAGTTTGCATCTCATAGACAAACACACAAAAGTATCATAATCAATTATTCATTAATGGTGGCAAGTCAATATCAGCTCTCAACATTTATCGTTTAATGTCATTCTGTTTATTCAGTTTAATGACATTTAATGTCCATAATACAGGCTCGCCTACACCGCTACTTACTTTCATCTTAATATGCTTTATTTAGAAGATCTCTGGGCTTTTAACATTTTGATTATTTTGTGATGACTGTCACTTAATTAGTCTTAAAAATTAGCATGATGTTTGCTTTTAGTGTTGTGTTTCTGACAAGTTTATTTGAAATTGTGAAATGTCTCTCTGTAGATATTTTGGTCAAGAGTCTTAAATGTGGAAAAACTCACTATGATGAATTGCTTTCTCTTCTCTTCTCTTTTCTTTGTTTTTATGTTCTTTAATGTGTATTTCTTTTATTTTTGATTGCTATATCTGCCTTGTTTTGTTGTCACTGTTTCAAAAAAAATTGAATTCATTATTATTCATTAAATTAACCAAACTGAAGGGATGCTTATGAAAAGTGGGTTTGTGTTAAAAAATAATCTTACCTGACTTTTAAAGCACTGACAGGATGTTCACCTGATGATTGCATGATCACTGTGGAAGCAGCTGTTTAGCCTGTACGCTTCTTCTTCTTACCTTTACAGCTGGGCTTGGTTTGGTTCCAGGTTCCGTCTTTAGTGCAGCGCAGTATGCTGTATCCAGCTCCAGGTGGTTCCATCAGGTGACCGGGGTTACAGCGGTAGGTCACCGTGTGGTTGTAGGTAAACTCCCTTCCTAGATAGATCCCATTGGCTACTGGTCCAGGGTCTCCGCAACTGATCACTGAAGGAGGTGAGAGAACATTTACCTGTCATGAATACAGAGTGTGTATGTATCTGTCTGACAGTGTTGTTCCAGCAGCCCTGCAGTAGTGTAATAGTGCACAGGGGCCGTAACATTTTTGGACACATCAATCTCATCTAATCTTTTGACTGTAACTATAACTCACTGTGTTTTCTAACACAGTCTGATGTTGTTGCTTTTCCATGCCTGCCCTTTACCCTCGTCCTCCTACTCAACTTTCTCAGACTCTGCCTTCCTTCCCTGACGCACATCCCTGCTTCATTTCATCTACCTCCCACCTTCTTTTTCTCCTTTTCCCCAAACCTCTGACTTGCTCTGTTAAACTATACGAGTTGAAATCTCAGACACAACAAACTTACCCTTGCACAGTCGTGTACCTGCACAGCAGCAGGTTGCGCAGTCCATGCACAATTTATGCTTCTCTTGGATCCTTTACTAGAAAATACTGCCATGCATGCACCAACAGTGATACTATTTGCAGTAGTACTTTTAGCCCTACAGCTAATGAAGCTAGTTCAATGTTTGCTAATTTTTCATAATAATGACTACAACCCTGCTGTTACCACTCATATTAGCAACAGAAGTGCTGACAGCAGAAGCAATGAACCTGTCCTACCAGTGCAGTCTGGGGGCTGTCCTGTCCATGTCCCATTTGTTGTGCAGTGTCTGGTGGTCAGGCCTGATGTTTTGAAGCCTTCCCAGCACGCGTACGCCACCGAGCTGCCGAAGGTGATGCCATCGCTGAAGACAATCCTGCCATGTGCCGGGGTGCCAGGGTTACCACAGGATACAGCTGACAAGCGAGGAAATATTAAACAGTGGTGATTAATCATAGTGATAATATCGGTGTGAGCAATACTGTCTCGCTGTCACTCAAGGCTGATCAGCTGTAGGCTGCAAAAATGAGATTATCACCAGAGTCAGCTGGAAATATCTCTAAATATGTCCTTGAGGTAGTGAGGCTGATTAATAGCTAAAGGTTGATTCCCAGCATTGAAAGGCAGATGTACAGTATTCCACATGTGTGCTCTGGGTTGGCAGGAGTAATATATCTACAGGTCCACTGTAACTGCCAAAGTGCCACTGAGCAAACCAATGAGCCTTAAAGTGGTCCAAGGACAGGCTCCTGTTGCCTGGCTCTGCCTCTTAAACACCAAGATACACTGTCTGCAAATGTGTATGTCAGCAGTGTCTTAAATAAGATCATCACGGAAAGACTTCTGATGTTTAAGAAGAACAGTAAGAAGCACTGATCATGCAGCAGGTTTAGCAACCTAATTATCAGTCAGCACTTGTGGACAATGTCCTTCCTGGGTTATCTTGGGGAGAATTAAGTCTCAGCAATGAAAGCACAGAGAATACATATCTGGAATTTGAGACTGGCTGCATGCTTGACGCGCAGCACCCATTAAGATTCACTGGTGTTCATCCTCACAGCTGCCTGAACAGGCTCAACACTTCAGCTTACACGTTATTGTATTACACGTTGCTAATACGTTGTTCTCACAGTGAAGGGTTTCCCCTTTGTATTTCAGGAACCAGAAGCAGCAACAAGGTTTCTTTTTTTTTTTCTTTTTTTTTTTTGGCAAAGCCAAGGGCTGGAATTGTTTCATCACTCGGTGGTGGTGAGTGCCATCTACTACGCTGTGGTGAAGGTGGCCAATGCTGCTCGACTCAATAAGCTCATTAGAAAAGCTGGTTCTGTCCTGGGAGTGGAACTGGAGGCCTTTCCTTGTTTTTGAACCACTGCTGATCTGGTAAACTGTAAGACAGTTGTGTGTGGGAGGACACAAGGACGTAGATATTGAAGGACTACGCTTCTGGCCTAGACTAGTGATTCATCGATCTTTGGTTTGCTAACACAGCACATTAACAGAATAGACAAGGATTAGCAACCAACCACAGCACATTTCACTAATAAGATCATGACAGCTGACAGCCTTTAACAATCAAACACCTATTGATGGGATTCATTAGTTAGAGGCCTTAAAAGCTCTGTCCAAGAATGTGTAGTTGGAGCACATCACGCAAAACAGCGTGCATGTGTGTGTGTCTACGGCAGTTTACTGTTTGCGTCTGTAAGTGTTATCAGTATACCTGCTGTGAGCAACAGTCTGTGTAGGTGTGTGTGTGTCTTTGTATGGATGTGTATGGATTGCTTGGTGTTTGTGTCTCAGTGATAGATGTCTCATCCTTTCTGAATCAGCTTTTAACCACTATTAGCTTAATGAAAAACAACTGTAGACAGACATAAATAATTAGCATTACACAAACAGACATTGGCACGCACACAAACAGACAGACACACACGCCACTGAGATGAAGCAAAAGTCAGTTGTTGTCACACAGTCTCAACCTTGACTCTTAACTTAAGAGTCCTGTGTCTTGCGGTTTTAGCTTCGGAAGAGGGTTGCTTCTTTTTCTTCTTTTTTTTTTTTTTTTGCCAAACTGAGATACAATCTGAAAATATTGTTTGCTAGTGTGAAGGAAAACACAGTATGGGTTTCAATTAACATTCTGCATGATTTTTCTTAAAATTACCTTTTTCGATAAATAAGCAGACGACAAGTATTGAACTAAGACATTTGTCCTGCTGGCTTTTCTCATATAAATCAGTGTGACCTCAATGCTTTTCAGTATTCTATATTTAGCATATACTGCTGGTAGTACATAGAGTAGTACACTGAAACTGTATGACTCACTCTTCCTCCCCCATCCACTCAAATTACTGCTCGAACAGCCCATCTATCTAACTGGATGTAAAATCTGCATCAGAGTACAATGGAGTTAAATGTCAGCAGTGTTTTATTCAGCCTACCAAACATAGTTGGAAATAAGGAAGGTAACAGAGGCAGCAGCTTAGGATTCCAGCATCTCTACAGCACTATGGGGACCCACTTTAATTTCCCCTAAACCCCCATGGGTTTAAAGAGTGTCTTTGAAAACTGCTGTTGTACAGGACGCACTTTATTACCACAGCGCTGTGGAAGATCCAGCTCAGTCAGTTAGGAGAGACACACTTCAGTCCTTTGTATTTGGGCCACATATATAAGCATGCACGCACACACACACACACACACACACACACACACACACACACACACACACACACACAAACAAACAAACAAACATGTTAAATTCAACCTTTTTATTTTTTTTATTTTTGTGAACTTGGAGTTTTTTTTTAATGACATTTGTAAAGATATTAAATTGGCACTTATGGCTATAAATGTTTTATTTTTGTGTGTGGTGAATTTTAGACTGTGGCCATTGAGTGAAAAATCAGCAGAATAATGACAATTCATATTGTATCTTAAGTGAAACTACTTTATTGCTGATATACTGTAGATTTACTTCATTTTGTGAATTCATCCATTTCAGTGCATGTATAAGCAATGTGTAAACTTCCCTTACACAAGATATATAATGTACAATGCACAGTGTACTATGTATGTAATGTGCTTTAAATTATGCTTGCGAATGGATTAGTTACTTACTGTCACGTAGTAGCCTGATGCCACTGTACTTTCCAAAGAAGAGATTAGGCTGTTCAACTTTGGACGCTGAGCTGATTTATTTTCACATAAAATGCTGAATAATTAAGCCCATATGCCATTAATGCACTGTGGATTTATACAAAACCTGCATGGCTTAGTTTTACAGTCATGTTTATTTTTACAGCAATGCTTCATGGAATCTGGGTTGGAACCCAAAGGTAACCTCAAATGAGACAACTTGGTACCAAAATGAGTTTTAGCCAGGCAGTGAGCAGCAGTCTTTTCCTATAATACAAGGTCAATACCGGCTACATATAAATAGAATAAAGCACACAACAGTCCCATATAAATATCTATTTTGAATACAGGAAATATTTGCTGCTTTGAACCTACAATGCTGTGATGATGCTGTGATATCTCCACGGGAAATAATGATGATTTGTTTGCTGCTTGAGCTTGCAGTATAAGCGTTCCATCTTTCAGGAGAGACAAATTTTCACATAGAGATAAAGTCATTGCCACGCTTCCCCACCTTGACAGACAGGCTGCGTGCCGCTCCAGGTGCCGTTATGAAGGCAGGTCCTCTCGGCTGAGCCAATCAGATTATATCCTGCCTCGCAGCTAAAACGCAGCAGGCTCTTGGTCTTAAATTCTTCCCCTCCCAGACGGGCACCGTGGGGGGGCATTCCTGGGTCTCCGCAGATTCCCGGACTTATACCTATAGCCAGAAATTAGACATAAAGTTAATGTAGCACACCAACAGCCACACACATGCACACCGCTGAAGCTACCAAGGACCCCTCACACACATTCCTCAGGAGACATATGGTAAATATAGAAACATATGAAACCATATGCACAGAAAATCCACAAACACTTGATACCTAATGTGAAACAACAGCTGCATAAAACTCATGTCCATTAGCCTCTTAATAGGTTTTAGTGATCTTATGTAATTCAATGGTAAAACACAGGGTTAGGAGGCTGTTTGTCATGGGGCCATCATGCTAAAAATATATGCATACTTTCATAGTACAAACCAACAACATCAACTTAAAAAACATTTGTGATGTTCATTTCATAACCTCAGTTGCAGAAAATGCACAAATATTTTGCCTTCTCAGTCTTTTCATATACAGTGACACACACACACTTTGCACGCACACACCCAGACACACAAACTTTGCATAACTGTACTTTGCATTTAGCCTATTCCAAATTGTTCTAGCATTAAAAGCACTGAGCGTGTCACAGTTTTAGGAGCGTAAATTCCATCGGTAGGGATTTGCGAGTTTAACAGGGTACAGCTCCAAATGCAGCGCCTTGCATCTCAATGAGGTGTTCAGCTGCAGGATGGATCCTGCCCTGCTGAGCGTTCTGTTCTGAGGCCAGCGGAGGAGGCTTATTGCATTTCAGCTGTTGAGACAGTTGATGCTGAGTTTGGAAACGATCAGTTGTAGTGTAGTAGGATCTGCGTAAGCCCACTGTAGAGCAGCACTTAGAACCTGAGCGGTAAAGCGGGACTCTTCCACCTCCTCTCCCCTGCCTGTTTCTCACACATGCTGCAGCTCAAGCTAGGTTACATACAGTACAGAAGGCGCCTTGGTCCATTTCTCTGTATTTGTATAATAATAATTCTCTCTCAAGATCACTTCCACACGTGATTGGCAAATGGCACCAGTTAGTAGCAATCAAATGACTTGACTTTTGTATAATGCTGTTCAAAAGGATGTTGAAAAGTGATGGAATGCTTTCTCTATGTCTTATTATAATTTTTTGTGGGGCAATAAGTACGTGATTTGCAAGGAACGGCAGCATGGTCATAGAGTGGCCAGTTTTCAGAGAACTGGAAGCTGAGTAATTACAAAACAAAACAAAAAGGTATGACCAGGTGACTGCAGTCTGTCACTGAATAATAACCTTCGGCTGTAGTATGTAGAGGCCAAGCAGAGAGTCTAACACTGTCATCATCTGATCACACATCACATGGTGATACAATTTATATGGAAGTCTGAGGCACACAGAGACCCTGACTGTTATTGTCATACAGCACAGTGTAGGTTACAGGTGGCATCGTGCAGTATGTTAGACTGGAGCAATACGATGCTGAAGACATCGTCATATTTACTGGTCTGTGTGATAGGGCTCACTCACACCAGATGGGATGATACTATTTTTTGACATCTGAAGCAGTTTTATCTTTTGCTCACTAACTGAACAGGTTTTATTCTCCAGTTCACTGAAGTCAGAGATTTTCCTCTCAGTTTTTGTTGCTATTTAGTTTTTATGTGTACTTATGTGGCCTGATCTGTGTACAGCATCACTTCCTGGTAAGCTTACTGTACTCTGGTGATTCATTTTCATGGCTGGAGATATACATATAGTAGTTTTTCTGCAAACATTTCCATCAAAAAAGCATTTTCTTCTAATTCCATGATCCACATTTTCCTGTAGGCAGTTGCAGTATAGATGCTATTGATTTCAGTGGATGCAATTGCTGGATTATTGATTTATATTTAGAAACACTCTGTGGACCAGAAAGCCAACGTGCCTCCCATTTCGAACAGCCTGTATGGAAATACATGACAGTGTAACTGACTAAATATCTATGTTCTGCAAATGTACCCGCTGGAAACCAGTCGGCTGCTGCTTTATCGACTAGTGTGCCTTTACCAGTGCAGTATGGTGGTGCTCCGCTCCACGTGCCATCCTCCTGACAGTGGCGAGTGGCGTTGCCCACCAGCATCCCCCCAGGCAGACAGGAGTACTGCAGCACTGAACCGTACGTCCAGCTGTGGGTTCCAGATACGACTGCGTTCGGGGGTACGCCGGGGTCACCACAGGAAATAGCTACAGAGACAGTGACAGATTGAAAGAGAGGAGGAGGCGGGTGTTAGTCTGTGACTGTGTCCAACTATAGATTCCAGATACTGCATTAGATGGTGCAGCTGGGTCATTGTGGGAGACAGCTAGAGGCAGAGGGTGACAGCAAGGGAGGGGGTGGGTTCAACACAAGTGTCTGTTGTTTTTGTGTGCGCACACACACACACACACACACACACACACACACACACACACACACACACACACACACACACACACACACAGGGAATAGAGGAAGAAAGAAGGCTCTGTGAACTACATCAAAGATGAAATCATTTTTTGTAATTTACTGTCCAAAATACTCAGACAGCAGATAAATATTCATTAAGTACGGAGAAGAAAACAAAACAATAACCCCCCTTTTTTTTCATCTTATCTCTTTCTTTCTTTTTTTTTTACCTGAGCTTGTATTTTTGCCTTCATTTGATGTAGAGATAGTCAGTAAATGTGGGGGGGGGGGGGGAGGTATGACACGCAACAAAGGTCCATGGCTGGAATCAAACCAAAGATGATGTGGTTGTGTGGTACAGCCTAACCATAAGGTATAAGCTTCTTCTTCTTTTTTTTGTTGCAATTTTACAATATAACTTGTACTGCTTTGCTTACACTGTACGACACTATAGAGTCATGCCCATAAAGCTTATTTTTATTGAGTTTAATTGAATTGCCTGAGAGAGAAAGAACCAATAACTCATCTCAAATTAAATTCCCTTTAGCTAGAAAACATAGGAGTCCTCCTCCCTCCACCCCTCCTTCCCTCCCTCCCTTCCTCCCTCCCTCCCTCCCTCCCTCCCTCTCCTCTGTGTAGAAAACTAGTAGAAATCGTTCCACAGTGTCAAAGCAACAGACATCTGTGAAAAAGTTTTTTCTTCAATTTTGGAAAAATCGACGTTTTACAGAGCACAGGTTTCTGGAGGACACAGATATGAAACTGCTCTCGATTTTCTATTTCTGCCCAAATGACTGGTCCTCTGATATCTCCCCTTACCCCCAAATTATATTACTCCATCCTCTCCTTGGCCCTCAGTCATCACCCCTCTCCCCCCAATTTTCCGATAAGACCTTGTTTCTCAAATGTAATGCTCGATGCACAGACACCGGCGTCTCACCAGTGTCTGCCCCTCTCTCCCTCTCTGTCTGATTCCTCATCTCCACCTCTCTGTTGCTGCATTGTCGTCCTGCTCGCCTCTCTGTTTCTCTCCATCTCTGAATCAGCCTCCTTCTCTCTATCGCTCTCTAGTTTAATCTCTGTGTTTCTATCAGCCATGGTAGCTCTCTGACAAGAACGCCTATTGCCCTAAGAGACGCATGCTCACCTTTTTTTTTCTGCGCACACACACACACACACACACACACACACACACACACACACACACACACACACACACACACACACACACACACACACACACACACACACACACACACACACAGGCCCTCAAACCTTTAAGCCTCTTTCTTTCATACTCTCGGCCTCCTTTTATGATTACTCCCTCCCATTTTCCACCTTGAACCCTCGCTTATTCTCTCAGTTTCTCATTCGCTTCTCATCTTCCTCCCAGTGGCTCTTCAAGCCATTTCACTCTTCAAATGGCTTTTCCTGACAAATATAAAGAAAAATAAATAGAAATCCACCTGTGACTACTTGTGTTCAGCATGACAAACTTTTGTGGACATTTTCTTCCCACAGAATTCCAAAAAGTTGTTTACAACCTACTACCTGTTTACAGTAACACAAATGTTTTCATTACACTCCTATGAATGTCAATCTATTGCTCATTCTGTCTCTGCTTCTGTCTGATTTGTCTCCTGAACATTTATTCACATTTCTTCTGTCAATTCAAATCATTCTCAGGCTGTATTTCATTCTATCCATACCTAGACAGTGAGGGATCGGTCGGTCCCATCGTCCATCATGCTGGCATGTAAGGAGCGCAGAGCCCAGGAGGTAGAAGCCTCGTTTGCAGTGGATTGCCACAGTTACACTGTAGCTGAAGACTTCTGGGTAACGTAGGCCTGACTGGCGCACACCATTCTCCACAAGGCCAGGGTCCGAACAGT
This sequence comes from Chaetodon trifascialis, assembly GCF_039877785.1. Taxonomy (NCBI): domain Eukaryota; kingdom Metazoa; phylum Chordata; class Actinopteri; order Chaetodontiformes; family Chaetodontidae; genus Chaetodon; species Chaetodon trifascialis. The sequence goes on from NC_092056.1 coordinate 18,025,674, forward strand.
TCACCACTGCAGAGGAGAGCCAAAGACACCATTATGATCTATTCAAATAGTTCCTATAGATGGGAACATGTCTTCACAGGAGAGGAGAGGAGAGGAGAGGAGAGGAGAGGAGAGGAGAGGAGAGGAGAGGAGAGGAGAGGAGAGGAGAGGAGACGAGACGAGACGAGAGTTTCTGAGTCAAACAATCTTACTCAATTTGAAACAGCTATTATTCAGATGACTGTAATAGCTTAAACAACACTAGCTGTCATTCACTTCTTCCTATTTAATAGACACTCACGCTCACTTTAAAGTGAGCAGCAAATTGAGATTTTGGACACTCTGTCATTATCATCTTGGGTCATACTTTAAAATTGAATTATGGGACAAGTTGCATTATGGATTGTTGGCAGAAACTAGTGGATGTGCCATGGAGGCTAGTTTTTCGCTCCATTGTGGAGGCCACAATAAAGAATGCATGAATGTGCCCTCTGGGCACAAACCTGTGGTCAGTAAATACAGTAAACTGAACAGCAAATAGGGGTGATTTCAGGCACAGCTACTGAAATGAAATCAGCTCGAACACCAAAATCAAAATTTACCAATTCTCAACATGATAGAGCTGAAACTTTAGATTTCCTTGTTGATGTTCTGGTCTTCTCTAAACTGCGCCTTTGTCACCCCCTGCTCTGTTTTCTGCAGCTTTCTACTGTCTCCCCCAGTTGTCTCTACTCTGATCTCCTCTCTGGGTGGATGCCAGTCTAATAAGACTGGAGTTTTATTTTCCACGTGTCGCTGGGGAGACTGACATTCACTCAGATTCAAGTCCATGGGGGACATGGATGTGTGTGTGTGTGTGTGTGTGTGTGTGTGTGTGTGTGTGTGTGTGTGTGTGTGTGTGTGTGTGTGTGTGTGTGCGTGCGAGTGTGTGTGTGTGCGTGCAAGTGTGTGTGTGTATGTGTGTGTCTGACACCCTATGGGAACAAAGAAAGTTTCAGTCTCATAATTGACAGCTGCTGCTGGGAGGGAGAGAGGGAGAAGACAGAAAAAGTGAGGGATATGGAGAAAGCAAGCAAGCGAGGATGAGTCCCTTCAATGGAAAACCCATGTGAGCAACCATGTTGTATTGATCTGCTCTCATGACTGTGCAGAATGCCTATGTGTGTGTGTGTGTGTGTGTGTGTGTGTGTGTGTGTGTGTGTGTGTGTTTTAGTATATCATGACTGTTACACTACCGGAGGTCTGGGGAGGCTTGTAGTGTAACGACCACGCATGGTTAGCAGAGAAGAAGAATGTGTCTCTGGAAATGTACCCAGCTGTGTGTGTGTGTGTGTGTGTCTGTGTGTGTGCATCTCTAAAAAGACTAATAAATGCATACCCACACACACACATAGCACTGATTGTGGTTGTGTACAGCTCAATGTTAAGTGTGTGTTTACGCTACAATTATTCAGCTCTCAATTTTACAGTCTGCTGGCAGCCGATTCGGCCAAAAATGTTCCAGTTGACATCCTGTAGCTAGAAGCAAATCGGGCCAACAAATACTGAATACATGCTGACCGTCTGAAATGCATGACATTATGAGAGAATCCTTTTTTTTTTTGCTCTGTCTAGGTCTTATTTAAGTCACTGTGACCATTACTCTATTGGGTTATAATGACATTTTATTCACAAACTGCTCGGCTTTGAGGTGGTAACATCAATAAAACCATATTATCTCGACTAGATTATTTGAAAGCAAACTAGGAGGAAAATCATGTAGCACTCTAATTTGAAGAGAGTTGATTCAAGTACAGCATTTCCAGGATGTAGCACTGTAACTCTGTTAATACTGCTCTTTGTGACCTTTGCAGACAGGCAGGGGGCTGCTCCACTGTCCATTGAGTCGGCACTGAGCGCGAGCATTTCCACTGAGGATGTATCCTCTGTTACAGGTGAAGTTGACAACATCATTGAGGTTGAACTCGCTGCCATTGGTCCGCCCGTTGGCTGGGTTGCCGGGGTGACCGCAGGTGATAGCTGAGGGAGTGGACAGAGGTTTGATGAGAAACTAGAGGTGAGGAAAAAGTATTAAGAACGTATTTTCAACTTGATGTTTTGTGATACTTCCAACTTTTTGTTGGAATGTATAGATGCTGCAGCGACAGTCACCGAAAGAACAATTTAAAGCTCGACAGACTGAAAATGTGTGATTTCTTTTAGGACTCCTTTGGGTAATAGATTTACTTTGTATAGGAAAATCTTTTCATCTTTTCACATCATATGGAAGAACAGAACAATAAGTCATGATACAAAGCAGATGAACCACAATGGCTTTGGTGTGAAAAACTACTTACGGACACAGACAGGTGTTGTTCCAGACCACCGATGGTCTTGCTGGCAGATTCTGACTGATGTGCCAATGAGGCGATATCCCAACATGCACTGGTACACTACTGTGTCACGGTAACTGGAGCCATCTCCACTAATGTGACCATTGACTATGGGATCTGGAGAGTCACAGTGACCAGCTGGAGAGAGATCATTAAGAGAGATCATTAGGTTAGATTCAGAGATTAATGCAGTGACATCAACGTTCTGCTTACTGCTCCCAGACTTTGTCTGTAGCACTTTGGGATCAACGTTTTTTAGATAGGTGAAATATATAAATATGTCAAGGCATGTCAAACTACCTCAAAGCTGCTGACAGGCCTCAGCCTCAGTACTCACTTTGTCTATCTTGGGCTTTAAAAACATCTACTCTAATGTCCCAACAGTTCAGCTGCCAAAAGTGCAGGAGTTGTTTAAATACTTAAAGTTCTGAATGTCAGGGGAGTGACGGCATCAGTGCATCTACAAATCAATGTCCAAAGACAGCGCAGCTCCGTGACTGCAGTCCTAATCACGCAGCAATTACAGATGCACTAAAGGTCTGTTAAAATCAGCACATTTTGAACGATTTGTCTGCGTTCACTAAGTGGCCTTGAAGTGCCACTTCCTTTCATGACTTTTTATAACACAAATTGCAGGACACATCTTGAGTGCTTAGGTGTGGAGAATCATGTATTCAACAGCATTTTGGCTATTACGAGACTAATCACCCATGTTTCACAGTCAATCCCTCGCTTCTTGTTTCTGTGAACTCCATCACTGATGCCCAGTGCTTTTTTATCTACTTGGCATTTCGTACAGTTTTTTCTCAAATGATTTAATCCACTTTCTATATGAAATGATGAGTAATGCTGCAAAAACAGGCATCTAGCACATTGATTATTTTTGCAACTCACTGGAGATTACTGTTGATGTAATGCAGATATTTCTACCACTTTTTCTAAACACCATCTACTCAAAATCATTATCCAAGATGTCTAATTTTATGAAATCACTCGAACACACCAGATGTAAAAGGTTTCTATGATGAATACCAAAAGTGTGCCCTTTCTTCTGCTTTCAATCAGTCTCACATTCAACCTGCTGAGTGCACTTTCATTATTCGTCATTGTTCATTCATTTTACCTCCAAAGTGGCCTTGGACAGACCACAACACAACATACATCCCATTACATCTAATGGACCTTACCTAGACATCTGGTCTCTGCGCCACTCCACAGCCCGTTAGCGCCACACTCTCTGACATGTGACCCCACCAGTGTGTAGCCATGGTTACACATAAAGATTGCGGTTGCTCCAAATGTGGTCAGTGTCCCCAGTTTGGTCCCAAACGGTGGAGAAGGTAGCTCGCCACAGGAGATGACTAAATAATAAAATAAATATAATAAGATCATGTCGTCACAGAAAGACACTGGAGATAAGATATTACAAAACATTAGAGGGCAATTGGTGCAATTTCCTGTGTTTTCAAAAATCTGGATATGAAGCCGGTTATATTGCCAAGTCTTTGTGGATTGTCATCGTTAATTCAACCATTGTAAATCTGATTTTCAAGAACAATACCTGGCTGAATTAGATTTAGGTCAGAAGATTTAAGATCCGTTTTTCCTTAATATTCTTGGAGACACTGTTTTCAAACCACTGGCCAACGTGAAGAATAGACACTTCAGTTACATTACCAAATCCCTCAGAGCTGCTGCAGTGTTAGGTAGGTCAACTCAAACACTGGATCATGAAAAAAACAAAGAAATACATTGAAAATGTAGTAAAATTAAATTTGAAAAACACTGGTCTAATGTAAGATAGACTTCAATTTTTAGTTTGTGTGTGTGTGTGTGTGTGTGTGTGTGTGTGTGTGTGTGTGTGTGTGTGTGTTTTTTGAACTTTTCAAATGTGCACATTTCACTTTTTCATTGGCATGTCATATATTATGCAACGATAAGAAATTCTGTAGCCTACTGGAAAGTTTTCAAAGTCACAACGGCCTCTTGCAACTTCCCTTTATGAAATGAGCAGCAAAGGCACATTTCATAGTAACACTTCATTTGAAAAACCAATCTTCCACTATTGCCCACATATACTACACATTTAGGAAGCACAGGCTGCATTATGTTTAAATCACAGTCCCCCGACAACGCGCAGTGGTTAAGATGGTAACTCATTTAAAGAAACAGTAGTAAGGGGAATGCATAAACACACACACTCACAGAAATGTAGCTCACTCTCAAGCTGTCCTTTTCCTACTATCAAACCTACTAGACCTGTGGTAGCCAGTATTGTACACGGCCATGCCTCCACTCAAACCACTTGAAAAGCACATGCTTTCTTGGCACCACAGAAGCTAATTCTATCAGAGGAGTAACTTTGTCTGACATCCTTCACCGTTTTGCTTGTACCAGGGTGGGTGCCCTGTTTTGATAACTCATTCATGACAGGTTGTGGCAGCAAGTACAATGCAGTTTTATTCTTTTGATAGTGTTTTTGTCTGTATATGTTGCCTGTTCATGCAGGCGTGCCTGTGTGTGTGTGTCTGTGTGAGTGTATGTATCTCTTTCATCCTTTGTTTTATATGGTTTCTCTTCCCCATCCACAAAAGTTGTTGATTTCGCTAACATCATAAAAAGTTAAAAATGATCTGCGCAGTGTGGAGTACAAAGGAGCGTGACGCTTCATGTATGTGAATACATGCGAGTGTGTGTATCGCCTCAGTTAAAAAGGAATCTCTCATAATGAAATTCTCGATACGGCTCAAAGTCTGTGTAGACTCATAAATAAAGTTATAAGTCACCCCGAGTGCCGGGGGAGGTGACCAAGCACACAAAAAAATAATATCATTGTGAAGTTTTATTAACTCGTTCAGAGGGGAAGGGGTCAGATGAGTGCAACTAAAATAAATCTGACAACAGCAGCTGTGATTTATTTTGACCAAGCTAGTCACGGTGATGTTCACGTGTGTATCATCACTTACTCTTGCATGTAGCTGGGTCATCGGACCCATCCCAGGTCCCGTTGGCCAAGCAACGAAGAGTCCGATGCCCGACACCCAGATAGTACCCTGTTGAGCATTCCAGCATCACCATAGAGCCAAACTCTCCCAGCCTACCAGAGAGCAGGCGGTAGGTCATGTGATCTGACAAGGTGCCCTCAACGCTGGGACAGTGGATGGCTGGAAAACAAAAAACACAGAACACAAAGCGTTATTTCATGTTGTTTTTTCATATCCCGTCCCCGTCGAGAGAAACATTGTGCACACTAGAAATCAAAATGTATACATTTCTTTCTAATGTCTGCACTATTAAAGGTCTTCCACATACCACAACATTTATTAGTGTTTATTAGTGATCCTCTTCCGAGCTTTTTCCAGTACTTTCTTAATGACAGCCATGACTCCTCTCAGTTCACCTTCAGCTAAGATTCTCAGCTCATGCTCCTTAATAGTGAACAAATACTTACGGAGGCATCTGGGGACAGACGCAACATTACTCCAACGGCCATCCTCTAAACACACCGCTGTCATCGCAACACCTGGGTCCAGGTGGTAACCATGGTTACAGTGGTAGGTGACCTGACTCCCAACAGTGTACTGGTTAGCGTGGAAGCTGCCGTTGCCCGGCGACAGAGGGATCCCACATGAGACAGCTGCCGCATCACAAAGAGAGAAGTTTGTTGAAGAGAAGAAGAGACGCACTTTCTTTATCACAACACACAGCACAATGCACGCTACATGCACACGCCATGCTTCATGTGAAATTATTTCTCTGCATTTGACCCATCCTTGGTCAGTCCTTCCTCCGCGGCGGACCTGGAGCGGTGGGCTGCCAGCTGATGGCGGCGCCCGGGGTACCAGTTCTTTTTGTCACCATTGGTCAGCTGGTGATCTTCTTGCATGTTTTTAGTGGGTTTTTTTTATGGAGGATACCCCAGGTGAACACGGGGAGAACATGCAAACTCCACACAGAAAGGCCATTTTTCCTCGAGATACGGGGCAGCAGGCACCGAAAGCATGGTGAAAGACACGCCCCCAGCGCCAACAGCACCCCAGACGAGAATCGAAGGGGATCATCTCAAACTGCAAGTTTTCATTGAGTGTCACGTTTTGTCATCATCGCATAGATCAGTGAGGGCATGTGAGAAAAAGTTTTTTTTAATCTGTTATTGTTTATCTATTATTCATTTGTGATGGGCCACCACAATATCATCATTGGCTGCCACATACTGATTTTGTATTTCTTTTTATCGAAATGGGTAAAATCTTTCAGCGTAAAGCTGCACACATCACACTGATTGGCTCAGGCCTTCCTTGCCTGACTCTTGGTGTCTCCCTCTCTCTCACAAACACACTGATGGCAAGCCCCTCATCCCCACGTACACTCTGAATTAAAACACAACCATGCATGGGAGGAGGGATGGTTGTTGGCTTTTACCAGCAGAGAAAGCAGCGCTGAATTCTCCAACAGAATCAGTCTGGAGCTTACAAATAGTTAGCACCATGAACACCTCTGCACAAATTTGTCCAAAACTGATGAACTCTGACAAGCTAATCTTTGTTATTAACATGCTGCCAATTTCAGAGACCCTACTCTTCATTTTAAGTTATTAGCATGCATGTAAGCAGCCTAGCTAGTAAGGATAACTGCTCAAGTGAGCTGTCTGTAAAAACCTAGTCAAGGCAGCCATCGCTTGTATTTTAATGAGCGTCTGTTTGTGCTTGGAGCAGGCAAACAGGGCGAAAGACTTGCAGTTATTTGACACAAAGTGAAGCAATGGAGCACCGTAGACACAGTATTTTGTTATGTACAAGAAGCAATGGAGCTATACAGAATCATTTAGAATATTTACATTTAACAATTAATGGCAGTCAACTCCAACCACAAATAAAAACACTACACTGAGTTTACACTTTTTACCTTGACAAAAAGGTGGAGGTGTGTCCCACTGGAACAGCCCATTAGGGTGAAGCCTGCAGGTGGCATTGCTTGAGCCCACAAGGCGGTAACCACCGTTACAATAGAACTGAAGTCTGCTACCTGGACGGAGTTTGGTTCGGTTGACGACGCCCCCGTTCACTGGAGGATCATTAATGCTACAGTAGGCAGCTGGAGAGACAGAGAACCAAAGACGCGCAGAGGAAGAAAAATGACATAAAAACGTGTCCCTGTGTTCTCACTTCACAGGAAACTACCAATTACCATCTCCTCGAATTCATTTTCTATGCTGAAAATACTAGCAAGAGAGGCAACAAAGTTAGTTCTGTGGGCTTTTTTGACGAAAAAAAAAAAGGTGAGTCTGGAAACATTATGGCACTGATGCATCCATTAGCAGGCATTTAGGATAAAAAAAAAAAAAATTATGCCCCTCTGGCATTACAGCTCAGTCAACCAAGAACAATTCACAAACCTGTCAACAAGTTACAAACACAAACAGAATACTGGAAGTGCTTATTCAGAAACCTTTACAAGTACTGCCATGTTTTGTCTTCCTGAGTGTAGAAGCATAGCTGGTGGAGTTTGGAGAACCATCGAAACATGCAGCAGAACACGCCACAATGGGCCACTTGGCTCTCCCTTCTCTGTCTGATCTGGTCATTGCTCCTCCTGCTTTTGGCTCTTCTCCCTTTTGGTTTCACACTGGAGGAATGACTTTCCTACTCCAATCAGGACAACGGTCACTTTTATTTTCATCTATAAACCTAATTTTTTTTCCAGAAATGTCTCCTTCTCTTCAATAAGTCACGTGGCCTCTCTTTTGCTCACTATCTGCTCTGAAATCAGTCTGTTCTATCTGCACCACTAATTTTAGATCTTATCATAGCACTCCTGTGTAACGAGAACAGTCTGCAGTGGCAGAAATATTCAGTCAGGGGATGGAGGCCCAGGTCTTCACTTCCTCACTACTGTTTATAATTTTGATAGAGGGATATGACCTCCTCCTCGATAAGATTTTATCTCAGAGCCTTCATATCAGAGGATCAGTTGTTGCTTAATACTAAATTGCACTGGCAATTTTGTTGGGGCTGTCTGGGTAGAAATGACATCCCTTCAAGTCTGCAAAAAACATTGAGATTTGAATGCCTCCATCAAGAAAAATCTCAAATTACCTCTGGGAAAAAAACCCCCCAAAACTGCTGGGCACATCACAATGATACTTAACCGGGTTACAATAGAAAAAAAAGATGCAGTATTTTATTAATCCCAGTGGGAAACAGAAGACAGAGGTGTTGTAGAAAAATTCCCATCAAAAAACACACTGTGATTATTGTAATTGTGCATATGCAGGCAGGACAATCAGGAACATGCTGAAGCTGTGTCTTTTCTGTTATGTGAAATCACGTCTTGTGCAACGTGCTATACAGGAAGACACAGTTTTAGTAGGGCCTTTGCCTGTCAGCTGTAGGATACAGGACAATGCACATATTGGAGCACCTTGCAGCATATTGTTGCGCTTATACAGCAGCCACTTGCTAGATACTTGGATAATATGGTGATGGTTTGGTACAATTACTGGTAATTAAACCGTACTTTTTTTACCATTAAAATGAAACAAAGCATCAGTCCTGTTGCTCTGGCTACTTTCAGGTGTTATAAATAACTGTACATTTGCCAGCCAATCAGTAATAATACTAATACAGAAATGCACCAAAGGTTGTGTTTAAGTTAAATGATCACCAGGACCTGCGATGTGTACCAGTCCTCTGACAGGTGACATCACCTGTCTCTTAAGTTATCCTTAAACCCTACCCTCCCTCCACCAAAGAGCAGATACTCAGCAGCCTGAGTCGGCCTTTTATCTACACAGTGTCTGCTTAGTCGAAACTGCAGTGGCTGGTCCCGCTGGTTTGATTTGATCAGCTTCATCTGAATGCCTCGTCTCGCTCAATTGTCCAATCACCATCACCGCATATCTGGTTCCATTAGTCTTACAAATAGCCAAGTCATTTCCATGGCCTTGATATATTCTGCTGTAAAATGCATACTTGATTATTGAAGTGTCAACTTAATGTCTTTCTCCTCCCTATACTGACTGCTTTCACATATATATTTTTTTACAAGGACCCTGATAGACATAACACATTCCTAATCCCTTAACCTTGAGTGTTACCTTAACCCTAAAACCAAGTCTTAAACCTCAAACAGCCCTGCAAAGAGGACGTCCACGTTAAAAGCAGCTATAGTGCATATACAACACATATTCTACTATATGTTTGATGTGCTTCAATAGAAAGCACGCTGGGGCATTAATCTAAGTACCATAAGTGTATGATGAGTGTATAGTAGATGAAAAATCTCTTCTATAAAAGTCTGTTCTCTGTATAGCTGTCGTTGTGAGGGCAATATAACACCATGGGGAAAAGACAATACTATTACTGCAGGCCATTGTGCTGATATAACCCACAAACTAAAATATATCACTTTTTTCCAGTATAGAGAGCCACGAGGCTGACCTTGTGACTCACACCCCTAAGCCCAAACAGGATCAGTGTCACTGTAAACTGTATTTTCTGTGACAGAGGATGGCGGTCATCTTCGACAAATTCTCCACAAGTTAAAACCCATGATTGAGGAGCGGCTGGAAAACCTCACAACCCAAATCGAACAAAGCTAATTGTCAGAGCACCACAGAGTTGGCAAGAACCCGAGGTGACAATACACTCAGAAATAAATAGTCAGATTAACAAATTGGATTTACTAATTCTCTTTTGCTCTTAATTAGCCTGGCGCATTAGAAAGAATGCTTCTAAGTAGAGGTGTCCTTTATAGGATCATGACTCAGGTACCTACACTCTTTATTCATCAATGCATGCAGTGCTGGTGTTGGGCTCTGCTATTTATTCAAGTAGAGACAAATCACTTCAGCCAAAATTGGCATAGCAAGATGGGGAAAATGTCATGTACTATGTGTTTAGGCCCTGTTTGCCTGAAGCTTCCCTGCCTGCCATGCAAGTAATGCTATTTACATTTAATTTGAAGTGAAACAGGAAAAAAAACTTAGAACAGAGAAAGGATTTAGACTGACCAGTAAGTAAACAAATGTGTATCATATATTGAAGCTTTTAGAAAGAAAAAGAGTTAGCTGGTGTTTGTTCATGCTGATATTCTTCTTCTAATCATAACGATTACAAACCGAGTCAAACAGACAGAGAACAAACAGAATGATAGAAAATGGAAGCTAATGGATGTACCTGAGTATCGTATCTTAAATCCTCTCTTGTTGGTTGCGTGGTCAGTGGACCATCGGAGATACAGCTGGTTTGTTTTAGATGTGAAGTTCAGCTGAGACGAGTGGTTGCCACTTAGGGCAACAAGCAAAGGACTCTGTCCAGAGGACCCTACAGAAACAGACAAAGAAGTCTTCAGAGCTGCCGTGTGCACAGCAGACTGTATGTTTTCAATCCTCATACATTTATTATGCATGCATAAACAGTATGTAACTTAGCTCAGTGAGCTGCATGTGCAGGGGAGGTAGACCATCATAGGGATAAAATTGGACAAATTATTACTTCTTCACATGTGCATATCAGTGAATTCCCACTTCCCAATAATCTTACAGTCTCCCAGACGAATATTAGCCAAACCTGCGATGGAGATGAACAATATGCTCCAGTCAGAATGTGTTTTATTGTTTCCGAGACATGCAGCACATGAGGGTGACAGCATCATTAAGTTGCTGAGCATCCCAAAATTACTTGTTGTACATGTATTCTGACGGAAGCATATTGTTTCACTCTATCTTGGGTTTATAGAGCGAAAAACCTCCACCTGCGCTATTCCTGTTTGGAAAGTCCAGTCTTGCATCTTTGATTTTTTGAAGAATGCGTTTGCAACATTGACTTCTACATAAGAAATTTACCATTTCTTTCAAACTTCTTAAGTCATCTACATAAACATTTACAAACTGAATCAGCTGTAGTGCTGACACCTATTGACATTTCATTCCTTTATATGATGCAAGAAAGCTGTCTGGGATACACGTTAGTAGTAGTAGTATATACACTCATCCCTGCTGGTGGATTCCAATACAAATCACATATTTGAAAAGCTAGTAGGATCTCATTTGTGTTTTGTTGGATTGTTATGATGTTTGCTGTTTTACAAACTAAGCTGAACGGACTTAATGATTTTAAGAAGTTCTGATCCTGGCAACGGCTCTAACAAAACATTTTTAATTGTCACTGTGAATATTCCCAATATAGCTTTCTAAAGTTCTATGAAGTTCTTAATATACAATGTAAATAAAAAACACCTAATGAAAGTTAAATTACACACACACACACACACACACACACACACACACAGTCTGATCTGCACACTTTCATATTTACTGTTACACAACCTACTTGGAACTCCTGGGGGGGAAACACCACAAATGAGAATTAAGTGTTGTGCATCTGATTAACTGTTGTGCTACTTTACATAAACAAACATGAATTAACGCTGTGTCTGAGTGTGTGCGTGCATGCGTGCGTGCGCGTGTGTATGTTTGTGTGTACATGCAAGTGTAGCAAAAATAGAGAGTAAAAGCTTTGCATACCATCAAAAATCTCCAGTTCATCAAACTGTTTCTCGCTGTGAAACATCTCCACATAAATACTGATGGTGTAACCTGGGAAACGAGACACAATCATTTCCAACAACATGCAAAAATCTGACATATATCATATAAAACACACACGCGCACACACACAAACACACACCCTATAACACACACATATACACATGCGCACACACACACACAATTGCAGAGATATGCACAAATCTTTATGCATGTATTTATTCTTAAAGAGCAAATGCACACACATACGTGCACACACATACAGGCACGCACAGCTCTGACACACATAACAATCTATGACACACTGAAGACAGTCTCTGACTATACAACACACAAACACACACAATTATTTTGCTCCCTCACACGTGACCCCACACATACTGGTTTACCCCCCTTGACACACCTGGAATCATATGGAGCAGCCAGGAGCATGTCTGGCTGTTGGGGTAGTTGCTAGGAAACCCGGGGCTTAGTATCACCCCTGATGACGAAGACCGCTCCTCATTGGCTGGACATTGGGCTGTAGGGGTAATGGATAAATGTCAGTAAGATGGATGAAAACACTGAAGACTTTTATTGAGGTTCCTTTTGCACATTTCTAAATTCTCGCAGATCTCTTTTCCGACTTGCTCCCTCTCCACTCACCTCTCCATTCTTGTTCATCTGCCCACTTCCATTGTCTGCATTATCTGTCCATTTTCCGCACAAACGTGCAAAAACATTTTATACAATTTGCTTGCACTGGCAAGTGCTTCAGCAGAATGTATGGAATCTGTCTTTAAAACATGCCCATTTAATGGCCTTGAGCACAAGTGAGACACTGGAAGCCTCTCTGAGTCCTTCTGTGTGATGGTACACACGGGCAGGTAACAGGATTTCACACAAAAGAAGCTGAACTCAAAAGCGTGAGGGGGAACACTTTGCTTGCATGTCTGCTTTTCAGAATGCTGCTTCTTTTTCTCCTGCTTAATAATGGATTGGACACTCTGTTCATCCAACACGATGGCAAAGAGCATCACTTCAACACTCGGCTGTGGCAGGCAAAAAAAAAAAAAAAAATTCTCAAAAGAGATATTCAAATCAGTTGTCTCATTGAGATACCAGGAGCGGCTAGCTGCACTTCCCAGTGCTGATGTTTTAATGTTGCTAACTGAAAACATAAAGTGCCTGCTCTCTGAGGTCTCTTTAGTCTTAAAAGCCATGCGCCCACCATAATGACTGCTGTACTGCTGAATAAACATATTCAATAACTTTGAACTACATAAAGAAATGACAAAGTGGAATGGGCTTCCAGAAGCTTTTGACCATGAAAAGCTGCCAGTGCCAACAGGGTGACATTCTCCTAGACGCATTTGTGATATTTAATTTGTCATAAAAAAGAGGCTTTGGAAACTTTGAGTCACCTTGATACGACATTTTGTATGTTTTCAGGGTTTGAAATGGTATAAATGTATAACGGTAATAACATTAAAAATGACTGCGTAGTCCACACATACACACATATTTGTCCAAACATAGCTTTTTCTACTTGTCGTCCCTACACAAACACACTTTTAGGTCACTGAAAATGGAGCTTTTGCAAAAATCCTTCCAGGACGAAGATATTCAGAATCTCCGTTGACAGTGTAGACAGGGAAACCAGAGTTTTTGGCTTGTGACAACAGAGTGTAGGTGAGCTTGTTCCAGGCTCCCGCCGCCTGTTGGCTCTGTGACGTGGCTGACTGGGACGCTCGACGGAACTGAGCCATCGTTAACAAAATTTGTTTCACCTGTGCTTTTCCTGCGATGACATAATGTCTGCTCTGAAAACGCTCCATTGTACTTCATTCAGTGATTTGCTAACATTTCTCCAAATAATGTGACAACCCACTGGACATGATGCTGAGCTGGATTTTAGTGAGGACATGTTGTGTAACTTTCGTTTCGATTTCGTTTTGATAAAGCATCACCATCAGATCTCCACATATCCATGCACATACAGTGTACTGTATATCATGAGTATGGGTCCGACTGAGTGTTACCTTGCCTTACCTTGACATGTTGGAGTCGGGGCTTCAAAAAGCAAATGCGAATTGAGTTTACACATCAGCTCTGCCTTTCCAACCAGCGTGTATCCAGGCAAACAGCGGTACTTCACAATATCACCTGTCATGGGAAAAAAATAAAACCTCTATGAAGTCATTGCAGATTATATGTTCAACCAGCAGTACCATTACAAGGTAGGTACAAGGTACGTTCTTGCATAGCACGAACACTGTGGATCTATTACAAAACATTTGTCCTAGCATGGGATCCCTTTACAGGTAGTGCATACAGAGGGAACAATTATAGCAACGTTCAACTTAAAGTAATGTTGGGTATTGTATGAATAAGACTTGAAAAATAAACTGTCTTTCAGATGTTTATTTTGTAAGTAGGGAGCTCCATAAGAATTAAGACTTGGTTTTTGTTGCTGCACTTTGACTGGCAAAGTTTGACAGGCTTGCCATCTTAAAAGGGGTGGAGATCTACCACCTGTCAGGGAGACGTAATGCACGCTTCAAACTCTGCTCAGGAGGCATATTATGGCATACAGCTCACAGTATGGTGCATGGAGTTTAAAATTGTTGAACAGAACAAACAAGAATATCCAACCTTTCCTTGAGCTTCTTCAAAGATTGTATAATTGGCTATTAGACTGACCGACAACAAAGCCGGCAATGCCTCTGAGGTACTCTGTTCTGCCAGGTTTCGTGAATGTAAAATTCACAGTACATGCACTCCAATGTTCTGAGGGCTTGTGAGACTTCGATGTATGATTATCCCAAACTAGCTCTGGTCTTCGCCCTGTCCCTGAGAATGACTTCAGTCTTGCTGTGAACGGGTGCAGGCGTGGTGCTCCTGTGCTTAAGTGAAAGTGGTAATAATTTGAAGTTGTCTCACTCTGGATGAGTACTACAGCTCTCTGGGTCAGTGTTGTTATTGTCTGTGTCCTGTTAGGAACATATTATCTAATGCTCATCTCATTTTTACTATCAACCTGAGGGCTCATGAGGCCTTTCATGATGCTGGAATTTAACTAATGCACTCAAAATATTTCTTTACAGGGTCGGGAAAAAAATCTGCTAATCATTGAAAAATCTTTTCTGAATTCATAAAATGTTGACATTTCAAAATGTAAGTTTTCTGCAGAGTAATAATTATGTACTTTGCCAGAAGCATCTAGACTCTGCATACCACTGGCAGGGTAAATTCATCTTGCCCGGGTTTTATGAAATGTCTCCCTTTTTTTCCAAATTACAGCTCCTGATCTAAAAGGTCACCAAACCTAAGAGCACGATGCTTTGAGCAAATCACAACACACAGAGCTGAGGGAAAATGGAGAACTTGACAAGTGATTATTTCTCCCAAAATGGATGTTTTTGAAAAGCTTGGGATCACATATTTGGTGTATATTTCAACATAGTGCATTTGTTGGAAAGAGGCTGGTCCATGTGTTGAGCCTGGCTTAACAACACAATTCACACAAAAGGGAAAGAAAACACGACTGTGTGGTTAAATAAGCAGTTTATGCAGGAGTGCTATTCATTGATCACAAACAGATTTCCAGAAGCCTCGTACTGCTTCACACAGTTGTGAATAAAAAGAAGCTGTTTTTTAAATATATTGGACATTTGTATGTGTTTAGGGATATGTTAGTCAGCTGTTTACCCCTGTTTGTGCTCAACTACTCTAAACACATCCCAAACCTTCCTCTGCACTGGATGCAAAGAGACACAGCTGACATGGAATTTCTCCAAATTTTGGATTCCTAAATTATCATGAAGACCTGAGGAAGTAAAAATTGTAATTTTATTTTGTGAATCCACCTCTCTTTTGCCTCTTCCTGTGTATCACAGACACACTGGGCTCAGCTTCACTAATGAAGAAAATAAAATGAACAGTGACAGACTAACATTAGCCTGCTATATTCAGATAGATGTGGCCCATTAGTGGAGTAATTTACAATCAGTGGAATAATGACCTCCTACAAGCCTGATCAGATAGCTTGTCAGTGCTGTCAGGTGAGTCGTTTTGATCTAAAGATGCACTAAACTAGCAAAGGTTGAAAATATTTCCTAATCTTTAAACATTTACAAAACAATGTCACTGGAAAAATGAGCTAAATTAGCCAAAGTTTTCATGGAGTTTCGGCTGTCTTGGTACCAATAAAACTGCTGTGTCGGTTATTCTATCATGGTGATTGGTTATTATTTTTTGGAGATACTTTCAGCTTCTTTTTTGTCAATCAATGTTTTACTGTATCAAATGTCTTTTTTTCTAATCAGGATAATTACCTATCTGGAAGTCTTCATCTTCATAGATCACCTCTGCATTCTCCACAGCAGGGGGAGGAGGGCATTTCTTCAGACGGTAGGCTGGATAGGAGGGCAAAGAAATGAATAAGGCACCTTTGAGTCAAGTCGAAAAAACACAGTGGTTAAATCAGTGCACATGACCAAAATGAGAAACAAAGGCCTCAGAATGTCCCAACTGTCACGAACTGCAAAGGCTGGCCTCTGTTCACCGACCCTAAATGAGGCCTTCAAATGCTGTGTTGTGCAGCGTGCATGTTCATGGCTTTCACATACTAAATCTATATGGTGATCTTACTGCTCACTGCGAACTGAAATGCAATTATTAGCTAGGACAACCACAATAAGAATAGTTTCAGTATAAACCGAAGAGAACATGAGGAGAAAATCTCACATAAGAGCTTTTCATTGAGACCTCGTGGGCTCAGAGACACACCACATGATTTAACCCATAAGCTAACAACAGTTTTAAACTCTGCAAGAACTTCAGGAGTGAATTGTTTCACTTGAATGACAAACATACGCCACCAATAACAAGCATCATTAATGATTTCATTTTCAAGAGCATTTTTTCTATTTCTCCACTTGCAGATTGAGGGAGAAATCTGGTTTCCTACAGCAGCTTGGTGAAAAAAATGGGAAAAAGCAGTTTTTGGTGAATGGATGATCTGTTTTTTGTTTTTTTTTTCAAATAATTATTCACCCATTCCATAAATAAAAACACATTTGACCTTAAGAAACTGACAATGCAGCATTTAAATCATATCCTAAACTTTTAATTAAAAACACAGTTGCATAGTTTCTACGCGTCCGTCGAAAACAGTTGTTTGAGGCGAGAGAAAATAACACACACACACACACACACACACACACACACACACACACACACACACACACACACACACACACACACACACACACACACACACACTGAGCAACAGGGGGTAGTGCTGTCACTGAGGCTGTATCATAGTGACAAAACAAAGTCTACAGCTCTGAGTGCACTCACTACCAGTGAAAGCGTTATTCTGAAAGACCACGAGAAGGACCCATCAGAGATACAAACGCGTACATCCTTGAAAATAATGGACAGTAGCACAGTAATGAAGATAGCAAAAGAAAAGAGTGAAAGACAAAAAAAAGCCACACTGTAGCATCTCGTGTGTGTGTGTGTGTGTGTGTGTGTGTGTGTGTGTGTGTGTGTGTGTGTGTGTGTGTGTGACTGTGTATCTGTACCATGGAAGTTGAGAATGAAGAACCCTCCAGTTGAAAAGTCAGAGTGAAAGCGGATCAGGACCTTCAGGCTGGTACTGTAGGCCGACTCTAACGCTGTGTTGCCACTGAAGACTCCGAGCTGAGGACTGGACGTATCTGGGCCGTCCCTGAGAGAGAGAGAGAGAGAGAGAGAGAGAGAGAGAGAGAGAGAGAGAGAGAGAGAGAGAGTGGAAGCGGGATACAATACATCTAATCAATTGCAGCAGAGGGATGGAGAGAGAGAAAGCAAGAGTCACATAATATTTGACAGAGATATGACTATGTAGGATACAGAGTTAGCTATTTCTGTAAATTAACTTTTCATGCCCTTAAACTGACAGGTTTAGAGATAAAGATTTATCTGTCACATACTGACTCGTATTTCCAACATGTGCAGTGAAATGGGGGGATGACATACTCTACAGAATGTGCTAAAATGCAAAGGCAATAATAATTGAATAAGTGTACAAAATAAGGATTAGAGACAGAGAATATTACATAATTAATAACAATAATTAATAATATTAATAATTAGTAACATATAATAATTAATTACTAGTAATAATTATGATAATCATTTAGAATCATATATCTTTCTGCAAGGCAAAAATCATAAAAAGTTACATGATTTTGATTCTTTCTTGTGCTGCTATGCTTTATTAGAAAAGAATAAATTCTAGAAGTTTGTGATTTGTTCATTTAGGGATATCAGGGATATACTAAATACTATAATATTTTAATATTGTAATAGACAAGGTTTCAAACAAACTGTTTATTATTATCACAATTACAGATTCTACATAAAGGTGCCTTAAAGTTAAGTGGGATGACTTGGAGTAACATTTCTTTTGCATTTGAAATCTGACAGCTTATTAGCTGCTGAAGAATTAAAAGTGAATTACTGAACAAGGTTCGTAGAGCAACGCTGATGTTAGCCAACTTAGCAACGAAATATCTTGTGTTCTGAACAATGATTTCATGTTGGGGTGAGTAGATGATCAATAACCAGTTCGTAACACAGTCAACATGTTATGTTAAAGGAATAATTAGCAAGTTATACTGTAAAGTACAACAGCAACAACAAGTTACAGTGAATAGAAATGACATGAAACTAATAAATGATGCATGTAACACTGCAGATAGCTCAGGAGAATGTATGGATGCTTTACATCATATTGATTTTATCTCTACAGGTAATCTAGGGTAACTGTATACATCCAATCATCCTGCAGGGTCTCTGTCCAGGTTCAATCTCCATCACTTTGCAATGGGTATTTTCTCCTATATTCTGTGCAGACATTTATAGATTTTTCAATTTTTCACTGATCTGCATGCAAAACCTCACCTAAAAATATGTTTTATTACAAATCTGCAATTATCATCTAAAACTGGCCCTTCAGATTCCTTGTAGTGGAAATCTATAAAAGTGATTAAAAACTTAGATGGCTGCATTCAGGTGTGATTTGATTATTAAAGTCATACCGATTAAACTATATGTCTGCCGTGGCTCTAGAGGGGTCAGGCTAGGGATGAACTTCTTATGAAAAGCAGGTTTTAGATTTGCTTGCGACAATTTGGTCTAATTTCAACAGATTTAATTACAGGGAGGAAGAGGGACCAAAAGCAGCCTTTGATAATAAAATAAAACACATAACTGGTAAGTCTGCATGCTTGTTCATTTTAAACAGTCGAAAAAATATTTCAGTTTTTATTCCTTTGCTTTTTTCACCCATTTCAAACAAGTTCATTGAACAAAGCCCAAGGATTAAAGGCTTAACTTCACTCATTAAATATTGAATGTTGTTGAAAGGTTACATTTTCTAAAGTTCCTAAATGCCCAGTTTTAGGTTTTTAATGAACATGCCATTGGATTAAACAAGGGTTTTAAAATTTTAATTCATGAAGAGTGCCTGGGATCTCTTGGCTCCTCAATAATTCAAGGTCTTCCGAAGGTGTTGGAGCTCATTTGGAGAATCAGAATGTACTATTTGGGTCATTTAAATCAAAACCGAGGATTTTGTGGCTCCATTTCTACTTACAGAAAAACACACAAATCCAAAAAGAATATTTTTCTCAGCCCAAAAACATATACAATTGAACTTATTAAAACATGTATTTGGGAGGCTGTATATATAATTTAAGCTTATTTCTAAGAAGTGCAGAAATTCCCCAACAGCACAGAGAGAACTTAGCTTCGTGACCTTTCCCTCAATAATGTGCTCCCGTGACAGCCATTTAATGAAGTCAATACCTTCAAGACGTAGATGCTGGTTTGAGAATAAAAATGAAGCATAGCGCTAGCTGAAGCAGGCCACAGAGGTCGAGCTCAATTCGTATTCTAGCTTTATTTACCGATGGCTCAGCTGATCTCAAACCAGTCCACATCAGCAGGTGATTCCCCACTTCGCACTCTATTGGTGTATATCACGGGGCGCCCTATTTAAGCTCTCCTAGCCTGATACCCTCGCTGCTTCCTCTGCAAGACATTTAAAACCCAGCTCCACCTTTTATGCTATATCTGACTTGTCATTTCTGTTGTCATTGATGCTTTCTTTGTTCTGCTCCCTGTGGGGTCTTTGCTGCTGCTCTCCCTGCTTATAGCCGTTCCACGTGAGCCACACCACCAAATGCAATTTATGCAGTATTAATAAACACTCTTTAACTAAAGTGGTTCTGACTGAAAAGCTGCTGGTGTGAATCTCAACACCTGCTCAAACAACACGGAGCGAATGAGATATTCTCCCACACACTTTAAGTGAGCCTCTAGAAATGAAGTTTAAAAATAAGTTTGATTCATGAATATTTAGCACTGTCTATCAACTCTGTCTACTACAGGGGAGGGACACGTGTGTGGCTGAGGAATGGGTGTGATTGGGAAGAATACATTAACAGACTGATGGAGGCTGAGAGAACAGTGGATGCCCCACAGAAGCCTCTTAAATGTAAACTGATGTCTTTGTGCTGGAGATGTACAATGACCCTGTGGAAGAGTTAGACGAGACAGCACACTGGTATAACAACAATCCTGTGAAATAAGACTAGATATTAAAATTTGTGATGTATCTTAAATGTTATCTCTTCCTGTTCTGAAAGGCTGCATTATAGATGAGTGCTGTAATTTTCTCAGCTCGTATGACGATGCAGCATTTTCTCGCTGAGTGAAATAAACAATGAATTTCTCAATATACTCTCACAATTTCTCCACTGTTTTTTTTTCTTCCTCAGACACCCAGCCTTGGCATAGATTAAATAATATATAAAAGCGCGGATAGCACCCATAATATTTTCACCATTGTTAAACAATGCTTTAAAAAAACTGTATTTGATTTTGTCAAATGTGAGCGAGTGCACAGCATCATAAACCACTGTGTTGCTCCCATCTTAGATCCACAGCCCACTGTTAGAAATGGTTCAGTGATATTAGGCAATAAGCCAAACACAACTGGTGGTAGACCATAGAGACAGTTTGGCTTCATTCCCTGACATCTGGATGCAGCCTGCCGTCACATAAACCCCAGGGGCATACAGGGCAGAAACCAGCCGACACACATCACTGAGATATAGATTGTACAGGACAGAATAATGCACAAGGCAAAAGACATCCCTTGCAAGTTTGATTGATGAGAAACCAGAGCATGAGGAGGCTGGTGATGGAGGAAATCAGCAAAACCACTGACAGCAACAGTACAATGAATGATCAGAAAAGGCTGGGAAGGGCTGGAGGCGCCTCAGATCGTAAAAACTACCTCACTGTCTTGCCTGAATATGACTGATGATTGCAAGAGTCAGCTCTTACTGATGCCATTGCACAAATTCAATGCTCAGCCACTTTATGTCATCTTACGCTCACTGCTCACCATTTGTAGCATGCATAAAACACTTTTTATATAGACAGTAACTATGTGAAATTTTGGCTGATGGCTTTCCTCTGCAAATTTCATGTTCATTAATAAAAGGCCTTCTTTGGTCCACAAATCCAATGTGACTCATTTTGGGATCCAACTATTAAAGTTAACCATTACAAGTCCCATATTTAATTGAAATTATGCTCCCAATCAATTTCTTATTAGCCTAGCAGCTCACACAGGGCATATCGTGTCTCCTCCCATTCAGTCCAACTGAATTCACATATCCAAACAGTCACATGCCCAAACCCTAAAAAAGCAGTGGCCTCATTCTTAAGCTCTTATGAGTACAATGAGATAATGTCACTTACCCTGTTTTATTAACAGTTCGTCGCTGATGCACATAATTGAAAGTAATCCAAATGCTAACTCTGCCATTAAAAGGTTTCAGAAGGCTGTTTCAGAAGAGCCTGTGTTCATAATCTAAATGTAGGCCATTAATTCGCTGTACACCAATTGTACCTCTTACAATGCTCCAACCATCCTCATGAAAAGCACATTCATTGCTGTGTTGCAAAACAAAAGGACCCAGAGACTCACCAAAAAACACTCACACCACAAGGATATGAGCTAGAATAGAAGATCAGTTAAAGCACAGATGAGCCGTGAACGCTTCACCGTTAAATAGAAAGGTGGCCAGAGACACTGATGCAATGACCTTTGATCTGACTGACAACAACTGGAAGACAATTATGGAAGTTTCCCATGAGCTGACATGAGTACAACTCTCTGGAGTAAAGCAAAAGAAATAGTAAATTGGAGAATGTCTGCAGTTATTAATGTCAGTAAAATCTACAGTATTGAAATGAGTTGTTCTTTTTAACCAAATATAAAGGGTGTACTGATGTGGCTTTCAATACTCTGCTATTTACACAGCTGTAATGCAGACGCAGTAGACCTTTGGCTCACCCACTCTAAATCCATCCAGGGCTCTGGAAGGTAGATGGTATCCTACTGGGTCTGAGAAAAGCACTCCTCTTTTCAGTGTCAGCCGCTCGTCATCCCCAAACATATTCATGTGTTGGAGATATGGCTAGACTGAGTGGCACAACAGTCCATTGTGTATGCACCAATCTCACCTTACAGATGTCTTTTGGTGCCCTACAGTCTATGAATGTGACTTTATAATTTTGTTCCACATGAAATGGACCAAAAACACATGAATCACCAAAATCAATTTGCAACTGCAAAACAGCCCAATGCCGCTCCCCTCCACAGCTGTATCCATGGCTCTGGTGGCTGGCGAGATTGAAAGCGAGCAGTCACTGACTGTGAATGTATTACTTTCCCACTGTGTGCATTTCAACTGCTCCCTCCCTGGAACTTGACTCTTGAGCCAGAAAATGAAGGACTGACCACATCCAAACACCAAATATTTTCTACCCAAACCAAACCAAACCAAACCAAATGATGACCCTTCATTTTCTTCCTCAAAAATTCAGTCCAAAACTATTTTTGACAGAAAACACAGTGCTGACTGACACTATTAAGTGAGAAATTTCTTTTGGACTGACCCAAGCTTGTCAGATCCAGCTGAGTCCCGTTGGATTTGCGAACCTGGTTCCACCACTCCTTTCATTACATTTCCCACTCCCCACTGAATCTCATCATTACTGCCAGAGTTCCTGAGCCCTCTCAGGGTCTGCGTATGGCCATGGTGCTGAGTTAGATTGAATTGGTCAGTGGTCCCATTGTAAATGCATTACTCTAACGCTCCCTATATTACAGTCTTACCTCCACACTGAATCCCATTATTACTGCAGCGGTGTATGTGTAGCGTATGCAGAGCACAGAGTACGTATGCGTGTATGTATTAGGAGCTTTGGAGCTGTGATCCCTGTGTATCAACCATGCCACACACAGATACATATGGCTTTGTGTATGTGCTCAGACAGTGGATACATATTGATATATACCTTTTAAATAAACAATGTAATGAACAGAAATGTCAGGGATAAGGTTATGACCAATAAAGTATATCCCAAAATGTCTGTGTGAGTGAATGTGGGTGTGTGTGAAAGAGACAGAAGGAGATTAACTAAAAAATAGAGGTAAAAGTTGATACAACTTCACCATCTTATTAGAGTGCAGCGAGGAGACAGGCTATAAGTGCATTCAAAACTTACCTGTCAGTGATGCAATCAGTCCCAGGATAAAGGGCAACATTGAATAGGAACTTATGCATTTGTGTGTGTATGAGAGCGTGTGTGTGCACGTACGTTCAAGTCTGTGCACCCAGACTCACCAGACAGCGATGTAATCAGTGACAGGCTCTGTCTGCAATAAGGTAAAGTTGATATAAACTCCGTGTCCGTGGGGAACAGTGATGAGCCAGCTACAGTCTTGGGAGTTGGGGTATTCATTGGGGTACTGAGGTGAATAGATGGTCCCATTTTCAGCCGTGACATTATAGCCACAAGGAGCTGTAAAAAGCAGAGTTATAAGATTATCTTTTGGCAAATTTGTCATTTTCTTATAATATGCCGGACCGGCAAGGATCAGAGGAAGAAGTGCTGAACTGCAGACAGCGAGGGATAAAATTATCATCATTATTTGCAGTAGTACAAGTAGAAGCAGCAGTCGTAGCAGCGGTAGTAATAAGATCAATGATGGTGCTCCTGATGTATGGAGTAAATGAAAGTAAGTGACACAGGAGTATTTACTTTCTACTTAACTGCTCTCACCACTGCCTTGTGATACCAATGAAACACGGGATTAAATTTACAGAAATTCAATTAGGAAACAACATTTTATAAATGTCTAGATTTTAAATTACAATTGGTACGTGAGGGATGGAGACTTTCTGGGTAAAAGTGATAACAAAACATGTGTAACAACTCAACAATGCCAACACAGAAAGGGGCTGTTATGAGTGGACATTTTTACAACATCAATCCACAGAAGTTGAAATTAAATTGTTCTTACCTTCACAGCGTGGAAACGGGTGGTTCCACTTGCGGTTGGTCCCGTGCAGGCATGTTAGCACCGGGTGTCCGATCAAAACGTAACCAGGGTAGCACTGAAAAGTTATTGACTGGCCAGCGCTGTAGTCACTGTTGATGATGTCACCGTTGGGGAAGGGAAAAGGGTCCTGGCAGTTCTGAAGTTGATAGGCTAAAGAGAGATGAAGAAAAATGACCACCAGTGTGGAAACACTCAGATTTACCTGTTTTTAGATTTCAAGAAAATGAAACTGATGCTCTTACTCAAAGATTGATAAATACAATGCAGCTGTACATTTGACCCTCTGTGTTCTGCCATGTAGTCGTTCACAGTACCCTTTTATGTCTGCCTCCCAAATCCCAAAATGTGACTATAAATGGCAACTGTGATTCATTGTATTGAAACCATATTACAGCTAATGGACTGGAAGGGGTATAAAAAAAATCTGTGACCCACAGAGGCTACCAGTTGTAAGCGCAACAGTGATTGCAACATAGATCTTATGTCCTACTCAGTCATCTGGAACATTTATGCATCGCACACCAGCGCTAGCTTGATGAAGTATCACCATCAAACGTCTATTTAGGGCACATTTCACTCTGCGTGAGTGTCATGGCAAGCCAAACCTCCTCATTAGACATGCCATTGACAGACCACAGAGGCGAGTGACTCTAGAAAACAAGTTTGCTAAAAACGTTGAGAGTGAAAGACAGCACTCAGTACCAGGTCAAAGCAAACAGGGTCTGCAGCACTAGACGGCAGCTGAGGAGCAGATTGGGCAACTTGGTCTCAGAGACAGTCTGTGCTGGTTGTAGCAGGACCTAAAATGTAGGAGGGAACTGCATCCAACACAATCCAGACACATGATGTGCACAGGAACACTGTGTTGCAGACAAGTATGGGCTAGACAGTCCCAAGTCCAGATGGGAGATGCCACAAAGGAAGCTTAAGAACGTCAGAACTCAGACCCTGTGGGACTTTTAGATCCCGACAGGTAAACAAATATTGACAAAACTAACTGGACATTGTGGAAATGAAGAAGGAACAGAAAAACAAGTGGTGACAGATGTGGAAGTCCCATGTGAAAGCAGCATCAAGGGGAAGGAACATAAGAGGATACAGAAATACCACGGGCTGAAAGAGGAACTAGAGAAAATGTGGAAAATGTGGTAGTGGTAGCACTTGCAGCTGTGAGACTACAACCAAGAAGGAGCCTTAAGCTTTCAATTCATTTGGATCGAAGCGTTATTGTGTGGGTACTTTTCTGTTGCATTGACACTGATTTTGTTGCCACCCAGCACTTATCCCACTGAGGCTTTGTGAATGTGCACACTTCATCTCCTTGGCCTTGAATACAGAGCATGAGGTGGTATCATTGTGTGGGTCAGGGGTGAAAGCATGCACCCCTGTGACAGCACTACCAGCTGGATTCATTCAACACAACTGAGGGTAGCAACATGAATCTCTGTGTGTATTGCATCCTCCCACTGAATATCTGCTGTCACTTGAAAAATGGCATCTGGTGCCACTTCATGTGAGGAAACAATGTCCAGAAGATCCACATTCCAACAGTGGGAGTTAGCAGTGAAAAGGACTGCAGTGTTAGGGGACTTGGCCATTGCAAATCAGGGGAAAATGATTATATGCATGTGAATGTGGGTTTGCTTATGTGTAAGTTGGTGAGCCTTGTTCTAGTTCTGTTGGCATATAGGCCCACAGTGCATCTCTTGTGTCTTTGAAGTGAAGCACTTAGGGCTACAAGTAAAGCCTGCTGGACAAGATGCCAGTCTCTCACAGGGGCTTACCAACAATCCATCGCTTTTAACGATGAGAGGAAAGCCATAAGGTTTTTTAAGTCTTTAGCATGACTCATCCACGGATCAAAGCTCAAAACCTCATAGCAATATGTTTTTTCAACCTGTCCTTCATTTCTTAGAGTTGGGAAGGCTTTGTAATTTGGCATCTAGGTTTGGATGTTAATTTACACAGAACATTTGAAGAGACCTTTTTTTCTAAATTACTGAAGCAACTTTCTTGTGTTGCCTACCCCAAATCTGGAAAAATTTAAAAGTAGGGGGAGTTTGAATATAGGTATGTCCCCTCAGTGTCCTTTCAGATTTCAACTGGAAGAGCCTGCAGTAACACCTCAGGGTTTGTGGCCCTTTCAGTCTGCAGTCACAGAACAGTGTGCAGTCATAGAAAAACAAGTCTTAACTGGCCTAAAATCACAGGTGACACTGATAGTCTCACCTTGATAGTTCAGTTTGAAGCCCGGCCTGTTCTCTGAGTGGTCACTGTAGAAGTGGATGATTGTCAGGTGGGTCGTGCTCAGCAAAGTTGGTGGGATCTGCGAGCCAGTAAACTGTCCAATAAGAGCAGAGCTGTGCTGTGGTCCAGCCCTGACCTCCAGGAAGTCATGGTTGTCTTCAGAAGAGAAGTTCTGGAACTGAATATGGGCTCCTAGAATACAAACACAGAAAATAATCAGAATCAGCTTTATTGGGAAAGTATATGTACACATACAAGGAATGTGTCTCTAAATTTCATGGATCTGAGAATTAGTGAGATTTTACATTTTTTCAGAGTGTGTATACAACATAGAGACATGTCATATGCAGAGAGACCAAATTCACTAAGTTTATTTTACTCTACATTTTCATTTCCCTTTCATATCTATTTTTATTATCATAGCTTCATCTGGAACTGGCATATTATTATTTTTATATTTTGATAGCTTGCACCAAAGATAGAAGCAGTGAAGCAAGTTTTGTGGTCTGAGACCGTGTTAACAAAGCTGGCTTGAATCTAGTTTATACAATTATACAATTATAATTTCTAATATCATATCAAGTAAGAACTAGCTATCATTATACACAGGGATTTGTACGCCGACCACACAAAAAGATAAAAACTGTGTCCTATTCAAACCATCAGTTACTGTCGTCATTAAAGAGCACACACCATGTGTCAGCCTCCAATTAAACATGTGGTGAAGCCTTCAATTAACCATGTGTTACCGCTGCAGATTCAGTGCTAAAGAACAAGGTCTGTGTTTCCCAACTTACCAACAGATGTACTGAAAGTGACAGAATCTTTTTAGGAATGCTATTCCATCCCATAATACTTACCATATCCAGTTGGCAGGCTGATTTGCCAGGTGCAGTCCAGGTTGCCTGGGTAGTTGCCGGGGAAACCTGGACTAAGGATGACACCACTCATCTCAGACAACACCCCGCCGCAACGAGCTGACAACACAGGCACAGAAAACACATTGTTAAAAGAGGAAACACATGAGCAGCGTACGGTGGAGATCATCTTTACCCTGTTTGCTTCAACAGAAAGAAGGTTGCACCACAGTAAAAAAACAAAAGTGCTCTAAAATACAGCCTCAGGCAGCAACAACTGGGCTTGAACTGGCGGGAGATTTGTAGTTTTTATATTTACACTCAGTGGCCACTTTATTAGGCACACCTGTACAATCTATTGCAATTCAATACAATAGCTTTGCCATAAACTCCAGAGCGCTCCAAAAACACCTGTTTGGAACATTCCACTGGTAAACACGTTCACTGGTAACAGGCGATAGGGTCGATAGTGTTTTCATTTACCTCCACACAGCGTCCCAGCTTTTTTGGAATCAAGGTTGTCAACAAAATACATTTCACAGCCAGGCCATTAGGTTCACATATGTATTGTTAATTAAATATGAAATGAGTACATCTATGAAACCTGTTTCAGCTGGGCTTGGACTATGTGTGCTGAATTTCTGTAAATCCTATATAACCAATGGGGTGACAGACATACATTTCAATTCTTATGGCACATTTTCATGACGCCTTCCTCTATTGACACATGTTATTTCAGATTTTTCTGACTGAAATTAGAAATGCTGGATTTGACACATACTGAAAGGAGCTGTGGCAGGGCTGAGTTTAGTTAGTCCTGACATGTCAAGGTTGACTTTAACTGGAACTGGCTTCCCAGACCAGCTACAAGTTTTCGCCTAGGACTGAATTTTTCATGCCCAAACACAAACATCAATGTAATCAAGGTTCCTTTCCACTATTGCAATAGTTAGGAAGACTTGGCTCACAGCACAAAGTACAAAATTCTGTTTGTGCCCAGCAGGTATATTGATCCTGCAGAGCACTGACCCTGTGCCAGTCAAGAAGTTACTTTCTTCCACAAATCTGACAACTACATGTTCTCATTTTGCGATTACTATCTTTACTTATTTGATGCCCAATTAATATTCCTGTAGCAAGTCACTGTGTGTAGATGCAGTCTCGTTTTAAAAAAATATTCCACTGCCAGATTACAAAGTGACATGTAATCAATGACTTACATAAACAGATGCTTTTATGCATTCCACTGTGTGTTATGCTGTGTAGGCCTAGTTGAATGTGAACCTCACACCTGCAGAACATTTTTTCTCCCCTTTGGATCAATCATACGTAGATCACTGTGTTTCTGTTTGTGTGTGTGTGTGTGTGTGTGTGTGTGTGTGTGTGCGTGCGTGCGTGTGTGTGCGTGCGTGCGTGCGTGCGTGTGTGTGTGTGTGTATTTTACCTATGCAAAGAGGAGGTGGGTAGTTCCATCGACGCACAGTCCCAGGCATGCAGGAAATGTGTGAGTGGCCCTGAAAGTGATAATACAGTAGGATCGATTCAAGAAAATGACACTCTAAGCAATGATGGCACAGTTTCATCAATTAAGTTCCTCTACTCTTTAAATGAAACAGTAAAAACAAAAATCTAGAAAACTGTGCAATCTCAATACAATATTTTTGGTGTGTATTTCATTAAAGTAAACATGTGGGATTCAGTAGCCAGTGTGGAAACTTACTTTTACTGCATGCATGCTAATTGTCACACACGGCAGTTTATCCATCCACATTACGTGAGAACCAGTAGTGCAATCAATATCTAAAGCTATGTTTTTATCAACCAATCGTTTGTTTACTGGTCAGTTTGTATGGCTGTGTTCATTACCTGTAATGTGTACCCGAGTTCACAGCTGAATGCTACCACCTCATTGACCATATATCTGTCCCCTGTTTTAATGCCATTGGCAGGGATCATTGGCTCTGGACAGGTGGTAAGACCAACAGCTTTAAAAAAAAACAAAAAAAGAGGGGGAAAAGAACAGAAACACAATGAACTATGTCATTAAAATTATTTATTTTATCCATGTAAGCATTCCTTAGCCTCTGACTGAAGGCATTTCCTCAGAGCACACACAAAATACAAGAAATGTGGCACGATTATCACTTCTTTAAGTTTTAGATGGCTAAACATTCATCGCTTCCTTTACCTTTTTTCTCAAACTTATGATGGCCAACTAAAATAATTTTATTCTGTACTAAAATGACAGTAGATTCAATTCACAGTGAAACAATCCTGACAGATAAATAGCACAAGTAAGAGGAAAAAAGTTATTTCTGATTCTGGGGTGCGCAGTCCCTTTAAAGTCTTTCAACACATAGGAGGAAATTACAATATTTAAATTCACTTGACGAAGACCTAATATGGCAGATTAATTTAGAAATGCTCTTAATGTTTGTTTTAACATCCAAGAGTCTATTTCTGAATTGACAGCAAGTACAATAAAAAAGCTTGTACGTCGTTGGCGATGACGGCAGCCTCTGAAATGTGCTTTAAATATGTGAAGGAGACATAATGACTTTGGTTGTGTATTCCCAACACAATAAAGGTTAAACACATCCGTAATAAGTTTGACAGCAGCCAGCCCTTTATCAAACAGCATCAGTAGGGGTGTATCTGTGCCTTCGTGTGTGTGCATATGTGTGTGTGTGTGTGTGTGTGTGTGTGAGTATTTGGGTCTGCTTGTGTGTTTCAATTGGAAACTTCCGCAGGAGACTGCCCTAGAGCAGTTACCATGGCAACACAGGGGTGGAAGAGGGATAGAGAGTAAAAGAAGGGGAGAGAGAGGAGTGAATGTTTGTGTGTGTGTGTGTGTGTGTGTGTGTGTGTGTGTGTGTGTGTGTGTGTGTGCGCGTGCGTGCGTGTGCGTGTCTGGTCTTGCTGGTTCATTATCTACTTTCCTACCAGCAAAAGGATGTGATCCCACCGAGCTCACAAACACACACACACGCATGCACACACATATGAAGGTGGCCAAGCCCCAGTGTCTGCCATTTTTGAGTGTGTTTGTGCCTGACTTCTACATCAGTGTTTGCTTGCAGAGAGGGATGGAGCGTAAGTGAAATAGCTGCATGAGACTGTAACTCTCAGATACACACATGCATGCACACACAGCGTATAGGCAGAGCATCAGCAGGCTGTCAGGACAACTGATCAATGAAACTATTCCATTTGGCTGACCATCTCTCTCTCTCTCTCTCTCTCTCTCTCTCTCTCTCTCTCTCTCTCTCTCTCTCTCTCTCTCTCTGTGCTAGCAAACTGCTCCCTCTTTTCCCTGGTTATGACAGAGCAGCGATGCTCTCTAAAATGCTGACAGCACCACAAACCACCCCACTAGGGCCACTAGACTACAACTAGACAGTGTCAGCATTTAAGTCTAACTGACTGCATTTACTATACTTCTGTTTTAGTTTACTTGAGGAAAGAAAAGCAAGAGAGATGTCTCGCTCTGCCCTTTCAAGGAAAGTCCCTTCGGTCAGCTTAAAATGATGAGAACATCATCACCATTCACGTGTCCCTAGCAGATGATTTTGACCACATCACTGCAAACCGACAAGGAGAACTCCGAGCAGCACAAGCACAGTTTCACTGTGGCTTGTTTTCCCTGTTTCTACTGGAAACACAGTGGAACACAGAAGACAGCACAGTGAGAAATCAGTGCGCAACACAGACCAGCAGTTCCAGATAATCCCACTATTCCAGGAAAAAATGTATCGTAAGACGTTTTTGGGTAGTACTAAACGCGTTTACAAGCGGGATCAGAATAAACAATCATCTGAGGGCAAATAATCATTTTGGTGTTTGTGTTCTTATCACCAGTAGTTTGAAAGGTCTTCACAACGGAAAAAGTTAAAAGCAACCTACTTTGTATTAAGACCTCCTGTAAAGAACCTCTGAGGCATACTTGGAGCAAATTCGGCTACAGATTAAAGTGTTGGCACTCATTTTGAGATAAGCAAGAGTGACCATCTGAGTCCTGCAATAGCTCTCGTGGTGGTGTAATGGATGATATAGTTTTTGAAGGTGATCTTGGACAAACTTCAATGCTCAGCATGCTGGACTCAGACTTGGTTCCTGTGATAACAGCAAATAGCCTGCATGCTGCTGATTAACATTATGAAACTGCATGTATTGTATTGGTTCTGCCACAAGATAGCAAACACTGAATCATAGAAAAAGGCAGCTACACCAGCAGGACGTGATTATTCTTTATAATATAGACAAAAGAAAAGAGACTCTTCATCTCTCTGCCTTTCCCTGTCCTGACATAATCTATATCTCCCTTTTGGGCTGCCCTTCTTTCCACCTCTCTCCTGTCCTGTACTGCTTTACAGCTTGTTCTGTCAGAGTGAAAAGGTGAAAAGGCAGAGGTCACCATCATCAAGGCTGAGCTACACAAACACAAGGGCTAGCAAAAAAAAACCACAGAGAGAAATCCAATCTGATGCAGGATGCAGACCTGACCGAGCAGACCCAAACAGCGAGAGATAGAGGACACCATGATGCACCACAAATCAAGAACCAGCCGTGGTCAAAAAATGTAGCAAAACATGTCATTTGTTTGGCTTTCCTGCATTTCACAGCCCTATTTTTGTCCTGTTATGATTATGAATCACCGTATGATCAGAGCTGATATCAAGTATGCTCGGATCCACTCAGCTACAACATACAGTCACACACCAAAGACACAACCTGATTAGACTGGATGTAACTTGGGCCCAGCCTGACTCAAGCTGGTTATGAAGAACTGAGAGCGCCCATGAGGACCTCTAATCAAAACCTACCAGCACAGTTCAACCCAAAATCCTCCTCCCATGGAAGCTAGGAGACATCGTGAGGAAGAAAAGCCGAAATTCCCCAAAAGAGTACCAACGGCACTGCTCCCAACTCAATAATATATGTGTTGCAGGTTGGGCAAAATAAATGCTAAAACATAAGAATAGAAGAGTGGCTTGACCCATACTGAGTACAAATTTTATCTGTGGATTATTCAGAATACTGTACAGGAGGGGACCCATTTCAAATATAAGTGTCAAGTGTAGATCAGGCACATCTGGTAATAAAAGCTGCAATAAAATCATCACAGTGACCAAAGGCAGAAATACCATGAAACAAAAACATAGAAACAGACACAATGAACTGCCCACAAAT
Source organism: Chaetodon trifascialis (assembly GCF_039877785.1). Classification (NCBI taxonomy): domain Eukaryota; kingdom Metazoa; phylum Chordata; class Actinopteri; order Chaetodontiformes; family Chaetodontidae; genus Chaetodon; species Chaetodon trifascialis. The sequence goes on from NC_092056.1 coordinate 18,058,323, forward strand.
GAGACAATTCTTCAGGGTTTTCATTCCTTATGATGGCATGCCGACACATGCAGCCAACAAAAAGACCACACGAGCCATTGAGCCACAAATATTTGTACTCACCTACACATACACGGACACACACACACAAATGCACGAGCAATCACACACTACTACACTTGCACACACTCACAAAAGGGGACATGTTCATTGATGTGGAAGTGATTCTAAGCTAAAACAACTACAAAGGACTGAAAAACACAACCATGCCCTGACAGGTGTGCATGTGTTTAAGTGCATGATGTTAATATCCGTGTCTATACCTTTGTCTGTCTACATATTTGTGTGTGTGTGTGTGTGTGCGCCTTTTTGGGCTTACTATGTGCCTGTATGACACAAGCAAAAGCACTTGTGCATGTGTATGTATGTGGCTGAGACTATGTGTTTCTGTTTATGCCCTTCCAGGTGTGTGTTCTGTGTGTGTGCTCAAATGTGGGTCTCAGCATGTGTGTATACTTTCAGGCAGTACCAGTTCAGGTCACTGACTCTTGTTATTTGATGTTGAAGTTTTGGCTGCAATGATGTGTGAGAGCGTGTGTGTGCTGAAGTGTATGTGTGTGTCCGTGGGTTTGTATGCATTTGTGGTTTCTGGTGAGAAGGCACCCAATATTTATTCATTCATTTGTTCTTTTATCTATCTATCTATCTATCTATCTATCTATCTATCTATCTATCTATCTATCTATCTATCTATCTATCTATCTATCTATCTATCTATCTATCTATCTATGTTAAAAGCTTGAACTCACTCTTGTATTCTAGGTGAAAACCTGCTGCCACCACACTGATGTCACTCTGAAAGTGCAGAAGGAGCTGATTGGACGTTGAGTTTAGGAGGGCGGGAGCAGTGGTTCCTGTAAAAGATGGACATAAACATACGGCACGATGAGTGGATGAGTTTTGCAGGTAAATGTTTACCAAATGATAAAAATACCAATGAACTTATCTAAAAAAAATGGCATGAGTGTTTATGCAGCACAACACAGGGCAAACAGGAAGAAATTTAATGTTTTTTCAGCAAGACTTTGACCATAAGTCTTGTTTAAATCCTGAGACCATGTGGGAAATTATGTGTAGAGAGGGTGAACGACCCCTCGCCCTCCATGGACAGCTAGCATTTTAGTGTCCTTATGTGAAGCAATCCTTATCTGCCCCAGTGAAGCTGCTCCGGGCCGACACCAGATCACTGTGGTTACAGTGGGCAGCTCCCCGGTGTGCCTTCTTGAGAAGGGCACAGTCATTTGTGTGTGTGTGTGTGTGTGTGTGTGTGTGTGCGTGTGCATATCGCCCTGTGGGCGGCATGTTTTATGTGTGATAGGTGTATGACAGGTATGTGCTTGGGGCAGGTCACAAGGGAAACTCCGCTGGGAAATTGTAAAAGGTTAGATCACTCTTTATCCCACCCTGTCTTCTTTCTCTCCCTCTTTCCTCCATCCTTCCCTCAACCTTGTGGTGAAACTCTTCCCCTCCCTCCCTTCCTCCTGACTTCTCTCCCTTTCACTGACTGCCTGGAAATCGGAAGAATTCTCCGTCTTAAAAACGTTTATTATTTATTTAAGATATACATCATGTTTTCTGGTATTACAACTCATCCATCATAGATCTCCAGTGTGTGTCATATTTGTGTGTTTCTATAGTTTAAGACCTGTCATATCCAATTCATCATAGATCTTGTGCGTGTGTGGGTTTGTGTCTGTCAATCCATGCGCATGTGCATGTGTGTGTGTATATCTATAGTTTAGGAGCTGTCATATCTCATCCATCATAGATCTCTTGAGTGTTCGTGTCCATGGGTGTCTGTGCACAAGTTTGTGTGTGTGTGTGTGTGTGTGAACATATTGTCATACCAGAAAATGACCCTAATTTAGGAGCTGTCATGTCTCCTCCATCGTAGATCTCCAGAGAGTCCCAGTTGTGCTCAGTGGCAAATGTCATTACTTGGATCTAAAATGCAAACAATGAAAATAAACGAACACAATGGAATCCGAGTTGATGTGCATCTTCCATAGTTAGTGTTCATACATTCTATATTTCTCTCTAAGTGTATATGTGTACCTGTATCCCAGCCCCTTCACTGACATGGATCCTCCACAGACAGTTGAGACTGTTTGGGTAGGGCTCGGGAAAGCCAGGAGACAGAATTGTGCCGCGACGCTCAGTCAAATTGCCACTGCAGGGAACTAGAAGGAAGGCATAAAATATGGATTTCTTGGCAAAGTTTATTAACTAAATAGCTAACAGATAGGACAGGTTGTTGGAATATGGCTCTGCATACCCAGAGACAATATGGTGTTCAAATTAGCACTACAGGGAGCCAGAGAGAGAAAATATGATAACAAACATTATTTATGGTATAAACTGAGGTGACAGTTGAAGCTGTTTGCAAAAGACTTGCTCTCAGCAGAGAGAGATTTCACGCAGGCACACATTTAGTTTGTTAGAATTAATGTCAAAGTCCCAGCCCTCACAGTGCTGGATGGTTCGCAGCAATGACTGATTCCTTTCTTCCTTTCCTTGGGAAATGCGTATGTTTGCTGGTTACATTATCTGTGCATGTCATGGTCCGTTAGCCTTACCTATACAGGTTGGCGTTGTTGCATTCCACTGAGCGAGGGCACCTGGCACAGCCTGGCACCGGATAGCACTGGATCCTTTCAGCAGATACCCTGGACTGCACTCAAACCGGACCACAGAGCCAGCCGAGAACTCTGAACCGATGCGCCTGCCGTACCGAGGCTCTGGCACTGAACTGCACTGACTGTCACTGGTGCGAGGCACAGCTACAACGATGACAGTAAATTAAAAATATGAGAAGAAGAAGGCGAGAAAAAACAGAAATACAGCTGTCAGTGGAGAGATTTTCATTATGAACTTGAATTGAATGCAACTTATTGTGTAAAGTGTGTGTATGTGAGAGAGAGAGCGACACAAACAGAATGAGAGTTACCTTGGTAGACAAAATGAAAGCCTCGAGCTGACTGGCCACTCTTAGCATTGAACCGCAGCATGATCTGATTGGAAGTTGCCAAAGGCAATGTTTCTCCTGGGACAAACAATAACACACACACACACACACACACACACACACACACACACACACACACACCCATAATGATTTCAAAATGAATATTAATGCTAAAAACAGCCTAACCTTCTCATCTGAAGACACACATAGTTTTTTTTTTTTTTCCTTATTCTTTCCTTATTTTGACAAAATTGCAGACAATCGAGAAACAGACACTCACAAACATACATTTAACTGCTCGGATTTACATTCACAACTTAGTAATAAGCAGGGTTTGTCCTTCACTTTTGTCTGGTGGTAAAACCAACGTGGTCCTCACAAAAATAAGAATGCAAGAACTCACACACACACACACACACACACACACACACACACACACACACGCGCGCGCGCGCGCACACACGCACACACACACACACCAACTGACAGGCACATACACACAGAGATTTATATGCACACACATACACAAGCAAAAGAAGTAACAGTGATAAATGAGGAAAACATGGTCTGGTGTGGCTGACATTTAGAACCATCATTAGTACGTCGGGATGTGTGTGCGTATGTGTAACTTTGCTCTGTGTGTATGTGTGTTAATATGTTGGTGTGTCAGGATGATCAGTCAGTTAGCTGGAACAATGCGCTACAAAGCTGTTTGACTGGGTTGTGTGTGTGTGATAGGGTAACGATGCGGCTAACATTATTTTATAAAGCCTGGTGTGTTTCATTCTTTGCTGCCAGTTTTAGCCAAAAGGGAAATTTCAAACCCAAATTAACTTAAGAAATAAGCCACCCATTCTACATTATACAAGCAGGCCTCTTCCCTTTGAACTAACTTGGATGGATACTAGTTAAAAAGAAAAAACCTGCACAGCATGCAGCAACATTTAGCCAAACGAAACCTGTCACATCCTGTTAGTTAACATTATGCTAGAATAAGCTCCCTGATCCACTCAATGAAGGAAGGTACAAAAAGCAGAAATGTAACCCATAGCGTAGAAATATAAAGAAATGCCCCCAGGAAGTGCCATATCTATTTAGATGTGTTTGTATTTTCTCTATTGTGATTGATATTTTTATCATCAAACTCTAATGTAATTCAATACTAGAAAGAGAATATTATTGGCAGCTGCAGGCTTGTCCTTAAATTAAAGAGCTTCATTTTTCCCACTCACAATTCTAGACACACACACAACTGAATAAACATCACAGAGAAAATATTTAAAAAGCCCTGATTTCTATAGAAAGAAACTAAATGTCAATTCCAGCGGGATTCCCCTGCAGCATGCCCCCTGGCGATTACACAGAACAGAAGAGCACGAAACTCTGAGGCAATCAGAGCACATTTTGCCAACAACTATGTTCATCAATATTTCTTCATATTTCATTCTTCATACTATGTCATCTACATCAATTTTGCCTCATCTTTCAGTCTCCATCCATGCTGAGTGGGTTACTGTGTGGTGACTCAAAATGCTGCCAAGCAGGGATGACTCAAACTCGAAGGATCAGGAAACCCAGGGAGGATTGTACGGTGGCCAACAAAGGCAAACGTGTAGCCCACAGCACTTCCATTAAGAGAAACTGCTTCTTCTCAAGTCTAAAACACACAAGCTCTGAAAATGAAACGCAGAAGAAAAATGCTGCATATCCTGCAGCACGTTTCTACAAAAGGAAATATTTTGTGCTGTTGCAGCGTGTTTGCCTTTGCCGGCCACCGTAGGACCGTATATCGTATGGCCCCAGTGAGACGCTTTCCTCTGCTGATTTCTTCTTGTACAGATAAGCCATAATGGATTTTCACCAAATACATCATTGTCAAATAAATTGTGATACGACCACTGGTGCTGTGTTCTACAGCCCCCGAGAGCTGCTCTCTTACAGACGATTTCATTATTTTCCTCTTTCAAAGATGTGCTCAGGAGCACAAAACAAGGAAAACAAGGGATAAACATTAGTACTGAATGGCAGCTTTTCAAAAAGATAATGTCACACTAGGTAAAGATAATTGAAAAGCAAACAAAAAAACAAACAAAAAATTATTCCTTTAGTTGTGTTTGACACAAGTATCAGCTGAGAGACTCACCTGAATGTGACCCAGCCAGAGAGCTGAGCAATCGGGCATTCTCATTGGCTCCATCAAACAGCTCCACGGAGTCATTCATTGCTGTCTGGAAAACAGCAAACTGACCAAACACCACTGAAGACGAAGAAATACAGATATAAAATTAGGTTTTGTGTTTGTGATTCATTCACAACATCCATTGTGAGCATGCACGGTTTGATCATGTCCGTACTTACCAAACTGTGGGGACACAGTGATGTAGTAGGAGCAGGTCTGTCTTGTGGTGTAGTTTAGAGGATAGTTTGGAGACAGAACAACTCCTTCAGATCCACCATACTGTCCTCCACATGGAGCTGTAGAAAGACAGACAAAGGGAGTATTTCTACCTTGAGCACAAATCTATAGGCCATGTAGAGCCATGTTGAAGAGCCATCTTTATTTATGCACGTGCATTTAGGGAAGGGCTGTGCAAAGGGCAGGATGATATAAACACAGATCCTCCTGCACTTAATACTGTTTACATGATTTGCTCAAAGGGCCACATGCAGGAAATCAGTCATGTTTAAAGAGCAGGTGTAACTTTATGTAGGTGTACTAAAAGAAGATTGCAAGACGGCAAGACGGAGAATTTAATTAACCTACAATATATTCTATAGAAATCTCAACAGAAAGGATAAACACATAATTTAAAGATGCAAAGGAGCCTCGCTGAATTCCTTCCAAAATAAAACTCTGCTTTTGAGAAATACAGAAGAGGCAGTAAATGAGCAAAGTGCTCAGCAGATATAGATATATTGGGAATTTAATAGCACTAAACAAAGAGGGCACTCTGAGTTATGATGCTTTTGTCCTTTAATCTGAACTCAAACTGATGCTCACTGAGTCACTAAGGTACTTTGGTGAGTGCACTTTTTTGACAAATGTGCACGTGGCTGCAGTAACCTGATTCTTGGAAGCCGTCAGTATCATGTTGGAGATCAATACTGAAACAGCAACATAAAATATCTGCCAATATCAATTCATTTCCTTTTAACGTCTACTTAGACCTTAAAAAGCCATTAATACGTAACTTACATTTGGCATTGTCTTGTAATGGTTACATCCATCACGACTGAGGACTTTTTTTAACTTTTTCCTTATAATTTATTGTTTATTTGGAAAAGCAAGTGGTACAGAAATTTTCTCCTGGGTACCATATAATATCCGCAACCAATTGTGGATGCGAGAATATCAATTGCTAATCCATATTATAACAAGTGGGCAAAGGCGGAGGGCTTACTCCATTTCTTCTCGCATCAGGAAAACACATATTAAAGTGTGTATGTTTACATAATCCAAAACAGGAATGTATATCATGACAGTGTTTTCATATACCAATCATATTCATTTCACAGAAATTACAGGTTTTACATAGTTTGTCCATTTTGACCAGATCCTAAAAAAAAATTCCCTTTTACCTTTGAGAAAAAATGACAACTTCTCCAGAATGTAAATATCCTGTACAATAGAGTCCAGTTATCATATGAAATGTCTCCTAAGTACAAGGCTTCACACTTACAAGGGATTTTCTCACTAAAAATGTTACTTAAATGTTCACACAGCTGCTCCCAGAATGGTTTGATCACTGGACACCCACAGAAGATATGATAGTTATTTGCATTATTTCTCTTACAGAGTCTCCAACAGGTGTCCCCACTGCCCTGATGTTTTTTCTGGGCAGGGGCTACAAAAAGTTGAACAAAAAAAAAATCGTTTTTCCAACAGAATTCCCTCCACAAGTTGGAGCTTGAGGTCATCCATTGAAATTTGTGGATCTTTTCCCAGCTTTCAAATGAAATAATTAAATTTCCTTCTTTTTCCCACTTATTTCTTATGTGGTCTGTGTCACCTTGCTTAGAATTATATATATATATATACCGGAAACAACTTTAGTGCATGAACCTGGTTTCAACAAAGACAGAAACACATCCAAGAATCCTGGTTCGACTGTTTCCCAAGTTTCTCATAGATTTTGATTAAAATAGGATCTAACCTGCAGATATCTATAGAAGCCATCCTTTTCCAACCCATTAGACCTCTGAAGTTCCTCAAAACTCTGAAACACCCCCCTCTGGATAAATGTATGATAGGTGGTTAATCCTTTTGGGATCCATCCTTTAAATCTCCCGTCACACTTGTTTGGCTTAAAAGCTGAGTCAAAGGTGCACCACCTGAGTGTTTTGATCAGACCTTTTCCAACAATCTAACATTGTGTATTCATGCGGTATCATCAACTCATCCTGTAATTCTTTATCCATTAACATAGATATGAGAGGTATTCCTTCTACTGATGTATCTTCTATGTCTTTCCATCCAGCGTTGTATGACGGAGAGCATAGACAGATTAATGGTCTTAGTTGAGCTGCAAGGTAATAGTCCTGTAGGTTGGGAAGACCCAGCCCACCTTTCTCCTTACGACTGAGGGCTTTTCATTTCTTTCCAAGTTGACTAATGACTCCCACTGACTTAACTTTACAATCTCTTCAATATAGGACATTTTGAAATTTTCTGAATGATACATGCTCAAATCCTGTTTCACAGAGGCAGCCTTTTAATATCAGTATCTTGTGACCCTACTGACCTCAAACAAATCCAGCTCTGCTCTGTACCTTTTGAGTGCTTCTCACAAAATGCATCTAGTCCCAGTCACTTACTGTGTAATAAGCTATTGCCTTTGTATAACAGATTTAATTTCACACAGACTGCAAGCACAAATTGAATGAAAGGCTCGGTACGAAGCTGCAATGTGCTTTCATGCACACACAGTAAATGTTGCAGGGAGACACATACTGCACCGACACGATGGTTAGATTTAGCTTTCACTGGTAAGACCTGGATGTGTTTAGGTACATTTATTAGGGGATCTATAGGGTCGCTCCGCTCTGTCACCTTACAGCCAACCACTGAACAGCGCAAGTTATGTGAACTGGAAAACTGTAAATTACCGATTAACATGAATGTGAGTGGGAATCTGTATGTGTTAGCCCTGTGATAGACTGGCAACCTGTCTAGGGAGTACACTGCCTCTCACCTAATGCATGCTGGGAACTACTCACAGCCCCAAATAGTATGAATGGATATAGAGAATGGATGGATGCAGATACTGCTGCATACTGTATGCACTGAGTTTGGACACTGACCCATTTTTGTCCTTCAACATATTGAACTTGAATTAAAACAATGATTAACAAGTTTAAGTGCTGACATTCAACTTTGTGTTTACATTCACATCAGGTGAACTTTATAAGGATTGCAGCGATTTTGAAATCTACTTTCCTCAACTACAGCCTGCTGAACAAGTTAGGAGAAACTTAAATTAAATCATGATATGTACTTTTTCGTTTGATCCTAGGACCAGTAGGTTAATCTGGGAGGAGAAATACTTGCCCCCCTCTTGTTACTTTGACTCAGCAAGGCCCTTGACCCCCAGGTGCTGTGGCCAAAAAAAGGCAGATAGTGGTTTTACTGGGCAGCTTCCTGGTGTAAATTTGTGTGTGTGTGTGTGTGTGTGTGTGTGTGTGTGTGTGTGTGTGTGTGTGTGTGTGTGAGAGAGAGAGAGAGAGAGAGAGAGAGAGAGAGAGAGAGAGAGAGAGAGAGAGAGAGAGAGCCTGGCTCTCAGAGAAACTCCCCTGAATAAAAAAAAAGGTTAAAATAAATAAATAAGTTAGTGACTGAAGTCTAAGGCCCACAGATGAGCATACACTTCCCTTGTAATGCCCCCCCGGCCCGCACTGCAGGCAGCTTCACTTAATATTTGTTTCCTGAAGTATGATCAGTTGATTGGCGCTGGGTGACTGAACACTGAGGCACATTTCTCTGTTCAACCATAACATACTCCTTGATTGTCGTGTCTGTATGTCTGAAAGTACCACTTTAACATCACTGTCATTGTCTACACTGTAGCTACTGTAGAAGTGAGGTAACAATATAGGAAGCAACGCTTCTGGCAGCAGTGCCCAAACAGTTACATCCGCTTTGTTGCTTCAATCATTTAGAGACATCATGCTGAAATGAAGCATTCAGATTTTAATCATGTGCCTCTTCTTCTCCCCCACCCCCCCACTGCTGGGAGCGATGCCCATTGCACTCAAAGCTGGCGAGCATATCACTACCCTAATCTGTTATTCTTATGTATTTTTTAAAAAATCCAACTGCCTGCATTTGGCTCAAAAGTTGTTTAGTTTAGCAGAAAATTCAAGTTGTCCCCAAATATCACTTGGACCCTTGTGGCTCCAGGGCTTTGTTATATAATGTAAAAATATAGTGCTTTTGATCTGTGTTTGTATGTGTGTTCATGCGTATTTGTGCATGCAAATATTGTCAGCAGCTAATATGCAACAGTAGCATTTGGTAACCACATATCAAATGAACACAGAAGCACATGTTTCTCATAACTGAGATGGCAGTCCTGTGCTCCCTCCTCAGAGTAGTTGCTTCCACCTTCACAAAACCCCAGCAGGATAAAAACTTTACTGAATGAATTTATGTGGTGCTGAGCCACAGCACAGTGTGGGATCTCCGGTATCAGCGAAGTGCAATTTCAAAGAGCCTATTAATCCCTACTACCATTGCATGACCCATGAGAAGCAGCCCTAACAGTAGCTTGATCCATCTTCAGCACCCCCAAGAGAGTTACAAACCATGTGTGTGAACAGTATGTGGGCGTGTGCACATTTATACTGCAGGTTAGGCCGTCAGAGGTCAATGGAATTAGTGTAAGTGTCTGTGAATGTGTGTGTGTGTGTGGGTGCAAGTGTGTGTGTGTGTGGGCGGGGGGGGGTGCATGTGTATGTGTAGAAAGCAGCAGCAACAAGCACATCTGTCAATGTCATCTTTGCAACACACACCCACACACACTCTCTCACTCACTCACTCACTCACTCACACACACACACACACACACACACACACACACACACACACACACACAGACACACACACACACACAATCATGGCAAATTCTTATCGCTTCTTTTCTCGCCTCCTTCTGGCCTCTTCTCTGCTTGTCTTGTTTTGCTTGTGTGCATATCTCTGTGGCCTAGTCCCAGTGTCCACCCACAGTATCAGCTGTGACCCCTAACAGACTTTAATTATCATCACCTCTGCTCAGTGAAGATGTGTGAGAGAGCAGGGGAGCACGAAGGTTGAAAATGCCTTATGAAAAAAGGGACAGCGCTGGCGCCTGGGTTGTAGGCTTGTCCGTGGCTTAAATGTTTTAGTAATGTTTGATCAAAACAAATCGGCTTTATCTTGCCTTACTTACATTTCAAACGTGAAATAGTCATTAGTGCTATGAAAATGTTTGGGTTGAATTTCGGACATCGCCTTGAGGGTAATTCCCTCGAGCAAAGTCTTGAGCATTTCAGTCATGTGGAAACTGTGCATAAAGGGCTCAAAAAGTGCACCAGAGAGCCCTGAAGCACTTTCTGATTTCACAGTGGGACAGCCCTGAGCCCTTGTGGACTTATCAGGAACACATGTCAAAGTCTGTGAGACTGAGTGTGGACATTAAGACTGGGCCCGTTTTCTTGGCTAAGCCTTGCTCAGTAAAGCAGATTTCCATGCCTAGAATGGAAAAGTACAGAAAAACTTGGTTTGGTTTCCACTGCTTTGCTAGACAGTTGTACTCTCACCCACTCATCCTCCTCCTCCCCACTGCCATCCCTTCGTACTCTCTTCTTGTTTCCTAAAGCATCAGAGTAATCACCCTCTTTGTTTCCACTTCTCCTGATCCCGCGCACTGATATCGATTGATATTTTTTTGGATTGATTCTTGTTGTGCTGCTGCACTCAAACCCTAAGGTCTAGAGGTCTTGTCTTGATCTACCCACAATCCCCCAGTGGGACCGCTCTAGGCTCAGGTGTCAGCCTTATCAAAAGCCTTCACACACATGTGCTTTGATCACTCACACCCTCTGACACACACACATATAAATGTAAAAAAAAAAAAAAAATGCTATGCAAGTCACTCTCTTTCTCTCACACATCCATACGCTTTGATCATCCACACACATACACAAGAACACACACGTACACAATACTTTTGTAGTCCTACCTCTCACTGTCTGCATCTCATTTTTCTTTTCTTCTCACACAAACACACACACACACACACACACACACACACACACACACACACACACACACACACACACACACACACACACACAGCAGGGCTTTGGGGTGGTAGTGAGAGTGCAGGAAAAGACTTCTAAAATGCCCTAAACTTTTATAGTTGAGTTGCAGTTCTTCCAGGAGCTTTTTCAAATTCATAAACAGAGCAGTTAGACAGACTTCTACTTTTCAGAGAGAAGATTCATCACAACATTGTAAACTATGTTAATAATGTAAATAACCACTGACTATAGATTCTATTTATGAAACACAGACAGAATATGATTTCTTAAAACCTTAGACAAATGGTTTTGCCACTTATACTACATTACATATGAAACATACTGTACACCCTGAATGTTGTCTATAGAACAAGACTTATGGTATCTCCTACCACAAAACTGATTTTCAGAAAAGTAAAAGCTATTAATGCACCAGGCATGTGTAAGTTGAGATTCCTTATTTTCAAATGGGACATGGTCAGAGGGATGGAATCTCCTTTACTCTTAGGTGTCTACCAGGGATGTGAGGAATTATGCCCTTTGAGCCACTGGATAGCTTTTCATGTTAAATAACTGTGAAGGAAGTGTCGAGCATCATTAAGTGTAGTGTAACAGCAGCTGAAAAACAATGAAATGTGTTGGGGAATTTCACAAATGTGGATGAAACCAAGCTCCAATGATGCAAGAACCCGCACTGCTGCAATGGCGCATTTTTATGGGAAATGTAGTTTTTTGTATGTCAACACAGTCATCGCTGTTAAACTTGAAGTCCTAATGTGACATCATGGCTTTGACTTGACTATGCTGTTAAGAGGAAATGACTGGAATGAATGATGGAAATCATCAAGGTTTAGACTTTTTCCTGACCTACTATAACTCATAATGACAAATAATAAAAGTCCTAAAATTACACACAAGCATTGTGCGTAGCTATAAGCTCTCTGGTAAAAAGGGCAATTTCAGAGTAAAGAGAACTAATTCAATTCAATCAATCATTGCTATAACGTCATCGAAAGAAGCAAAATAAACAAATTTTGTTTTCATTTTGGCAGCCACTAGACGCACATTTATGGCCCTTCGGGAGAGTGACTGTGGTTATTTGTGTTGTAGCTCTGCTGGCAGCTCTACTACAGGAGGATCTCTGGTGTGTGTGTGTGTGTGTGTGTGTGTGTGTGTGTGTGTGTGTCTTTGGTCAGTGTCAGTGCCTAGCTTTAGCCATGCTGCTTATCCTGCTGGTTAACATTACTTTTGGTCAATCCCTCACATTTTATTAAGCTCTGAATACATCACAGTTACCAGCGGGTCAATGTGTGGTGTTTACAGCCATTGGAGAGAAAGAAATCTGTTCTTGTATGATGTCATTTTTCCGCTGATGTTTATCAGGCTGATAATGCTAATGAAGCCAGCAGCCACATGTGAGGAGCACAAACTGGGGTAACGATTAGCCACTGTGCTGCAATCTACACTTGGTGCAGCAGCTGACATACTGTGTAAAATATACCTAATTCACCTGAACCAAACTTAAAATTGAAAAAATCTCCTGTATTGACATCATATACCAACAAGACTCTATATGATTATGTGTACAGAGCAAAACCCCCCCCCCAAAACAATCAACAAAAAAGTGTTGAATAATTCCTCTTCAACTGATATTCAAACATACACAGTACTGTGTACCGTATTCAGAGGTTGAGCATTCAAGTGTGTTTGCATGTGTAAGCATGAGCGGTATCCTGCATTTGGTGTGTGTGTGTGTGTGTGTGTGTGTGTGTGTGTGTGTGTGTGTGTGTGTGTGTGTGTGTGTGTGTGTGTGTGTTTGTGTGTGTGTGTGTGTGTGTGTGTGTGTTTGTTTGTGTGAGGGTGTGTGTGCACGCAAATACTGCCTCTAGGCGGCACTCTGTAATAGCTATGTCTCTCTCACCTCATCTCTCTCTCTCTCTCTCTCTTACACACACACACACACACACACACACACACACACACACACACACACACACACACACACACACACACACACACACACACAACCCTATCAACAGTCACGGAGAATTCCTTCTTTCTCGCACCAGCTCTTAGTTACCATGGAAACCAATAAAAGAGCGGTTTAAGATGGGAGGTGTGTGTGTGTGTGTGTGTGTGTGTGTGTGTGTGTGTGTGTGTGTGTGTGTGTGTGTGTGAGAGAGAGAGAGAGAGAGAGAGAGAGAGAGAGAGAGCAAGAGAGAAATGGTGAGAGAAAAATATAGAGTAAGTCAGGCAGACAGAGGAGGTGGCAAGAAGGTATAGAATAAGAGAGGAGAGAGGAAGAAAAACAGGAAGAGAAAGAAGTATTTATGGAGAAAAGGAGAGAGAAAGAGGAGAAAGAGAAAAGTATGAGGGGAGATGAAAGGGAAGAAGAGAGGAGACAGAGGGAGTGTAAGTGGAGATGTATTATTTAAAGAGGTCTCACCCTGTCTAATGAGTTTGGTCTAAAAGCCCCAGGAGCTGCCTAAAGATAGAGACAGACAGAGGAACTTCCCTCTGTGGCGAGAAAATTCAACGTGCAATGCGAGCCAAGGGAATGAAAAGAGCATGATTACTGGGTAGGACTGGATTTAGTTAAATTGTTCTGCTTTGATGAATGTGAATTCTCCTATCGTGTAGGTGACAGTGACCTCAGCAGGTCAATTCATGTATCTGGGAGTCAGACAGGGCCAGGATCCAAACTCAGACCTGTATTACTATGAGGAAACAACAAACAACTCATCCAGTGAAGAACTGGTTAATACTGCTGGAACCTCGGCCAATCAAGAACTTTTAAAAGACCATGTACGACAAAATACAGTAGTATGCACCTGTCATCCTCTATCTAGATGACTGTCAAGCCCACCTCGGTGTCCGCCATTGCCATGCAAAGATGTGTAAGGTAACATTATGAGCAAAGCAGTCAGTTTCTCAAGTCTTCATATAGTCCCACCATGTGAGGATACATTCAGTGGATTAACTTTATTTTTGATGGAAATGGGACACAAATCTCCCCACAAGGGCTGGAAAACACTTGTGTGTGCTCAGCACTGTAACTGCTGTATTGTTGGCTGAGAAAGCCAACAAAAAAGTCTTCTACTCTACCACTCTGTCTAGGTCCACCATCTGAGTGGCAAGATCCTTTTGATTTGTGAATTTTACTGTTACCCAACTGGAGTGCTTTGTCAACAAGCTCAAGGATGGACCAATACCATAATAATGCTCTGAAAGCAAGCAAGAAACACAGCAGAGTTAATGGGAAACACGGTGAGAAGAGGCCTTTTTGGACTGACCAATCAGAGCAGACTGGGCTATTCCGGAGGGGACCTTAAGAAGACCTGGAGCTAAAACGAAGTGTTTCAGAGAAGAGTGATGCTGCAGCAATGGACAGTATGAGAAAATAACATGTTTTTTAAGGCCTGTAAACATATTCCAGTAGACACCTTAAATAAAGCTATGAACCTTAAAATGAGCTTACTGTAATGTGGACTTTTTAAAAACTACAATGTATTCATATTTTTACCACAGTAACAAACACACCTTATGAGAAAATGATGTCAAAATCAATTACAGTAAGAAGGCATGAATCAATTGCCAGATGAAGTTCAAGGCCTTTGAGAGTTTCAGATCATTTTTTATTTGATTGAGGGCCATTATGTAGTCTTCCATTAATAGCCTTCAAATGTGACTAAAATGTCAATGCTTGGCTTCTGTTCATAAATACATTATTGTTGGGGAGAGCATCTCAATATGACACTGAATCAATTTCAGCCACCCCTATTTGCTAATGAACACAAACTCTTTCTGTTACCACAAAGAAGGTGTTTGAATGGCACAGAACAAGCTCCATTTAGTCCATCCAAGAACTGCTGCAGGTAACGTCTTCACTGATGAAATAACTGGCTGGTTAATTGTCTGACCAGATAACCAACTAAATGTCTGATTGTTTAAATTACAGCCTCAATTGCTGACTTCCTGATTTCCTATCTGGAGTGGCCATCTAGCTGACTGATTGGATGGAAACACTGCAAGTGTTACTCAAGCACACCAATGGTGCACCACAGCACACTTTTTCTTGTCTATTAATGTATCTAGAGAGATTTCCTTACACAAAAAGTAAAGTAAAAAGTTATTTTATTGTAATAGGATATTTGTTTGTTTGTTTGTTTTATGCTACTGCGCAGCAGACTATCGCATCCTCACCACAGCTGGTGCATTACAGAGAAATTTCCAGATGTGCTGTTGGTTAAGTAACTATAACACTTCTAAAGTTGGTAAGTGGTGGTATTATCTTGAAATAAACTGGATGAATGTGAACCTGAGACAAAACTTGATGATCATTTCCCCTTACTGTCTGCTATTCTTTGTTGTTCTCAAATAGCTACTATGAGTGCAATTATCTCATCTTTTATTCTCTCCCAACCCTAAACCGTCCCTCTTCACTGTCTCTCAGACACAGAGCTTTCACAAGCCTTTTTCAAAGTGTTAAGAGGTATAAGTGTATATTCTCTCTCTCTCTCTGTATGAGTGTGTGTGTGTGTGTGTGTGTGTGTGTGTGTGTGTGTGTGTGTGTGTGAGTGTGTGTGTGTGTGTGTGTGTCTTTTGTGCTCATTTTAAAATTCCTCCCTTGTCTTGCCACCTTGCTCTGTGGCTTATTTGAATTTTTTCCCCACATGGCACCTGGCCAGGTCTCCGTCACTTTAGAGATCAGACACACACACACACACACACACACACACACACACACACACACACACACACACAATCACATACGGTATACCCTCTGAATGACAGTTTGGCAGGTGCCACTTCCTTGGCTCTCAGAGCTGTCAGTCAATTAGACAGTTCAGCCTTCCAATCCCTGACAGACTCTCTGTCTCTGACGTGAACACAAACATGCACTTGCACAAGAACACAAACACACATACACACAATATCATGCTATGTCCATGGAGTTCTATGGTGGCCACTAGTGTTGGGTGAGATTAGAAATAGCTGAGGTGAGGTACAGGTGTGCCTAATTAAGTGGCCACTCAGTGTGCGTGCAAGCATTTTGTTTTTTAATACATTAAGATAAGCAGGTGGGCGGCATGGTGGCGCAAGCTGGTAGTGCGCGTTCCTCACAGCAAGAAGGTTGCCGGTTCGATTCCCCGGGTGGGGCTTTTCTGTGTGAAGTTTGCTTGTTCTTCCCGCGCATGCATGGGTTCTCCCCGGGTACTCTGGCTTCCTCCCACAGACCAAAAACATGCTCATTAGGTTAATTGGTGACTCTAAATTGCCCCTAGGATGAGTGTGAGTGTGAATGGTTGTCTGTCTTTGCATGTTGCCTTGCAATCGGCTGGCGACCGGCTCAGGGTGTACCCCGCCTCTCGCCCGTTGAAGCTGGGATAGGCTCCAGCCCCCCGCAACCCCAAAAGGGATAGGCGGTACAGAAAATGGATGGAAGATAAGTAGGTTTTGCCCTACATGAGTGTTCCATTATTGTGGTGCATGTGTGTCTGTGAGGATGCAGTTCTTGATGTGTCTCTCTCCTACCTTTACATGACGGCAAAGCCTTGTCCCACACCGGCTTCCCATCATGCCCCATGACACAGGTGATGGTATCCCCGCCCACCGTTATGTAACCATGGTGGCAGTTGTAGGAGACCTGAGATCCCAGCTTGTAGTCATAACCTGTTCGACTGGCGTTCATAATGTTACCAGGGTCAAAACAAGCCTCTCTTGGTTTTTCTGTGCAGAATGGAGAGAAAGACCTCTGGTCAGCTCATTAGATCTCACATCAGCACCAGACACACAGTACAGGAAAAAGGCACTGGAATGATTAGTTATTAATGCTAAATCCATGTCATTTTCATCAGAATTTAAAGAAATATCAAGGGCTGACAGTTGTAGCTGTACATTTCTGAAACATATCAAAATAATTTATACATCCCAATATTTCATATTTAATTAGGGGAAAAAACAGGGCCAAATTTAGTTGACAGGCTGTTGTTGTTGAGTCCTAAAATTGCAATTGAACAGCCTCTATTAAGTTCTTATATATTTTCCCCCTATGGGAGAGAAGGGAACAAATAAGGATAAAAGAGGAATGAAGAGGAAGAAGACGACAGGAATAAATGAGTAAAAGAGGAGTCAACCACGGTCAAAAACTGTCTTGCATCTTTATAACTTGGCGTCGGACCAGCTTGTTTGCTTAACCGTGATCGCCCAATAACAATGAGAAATTGGGTTCTTGACAGAGGGAGACTGACAGAGAGAGAGAGAGAGAGAGAGAGAGAGAGAGAGAGATAGGGAGAGAGAGAGGGAGAGAGAGGGAGAGAGAGGGAGAGAGAGAGAGAGATAGGGAGAGAGAGGGAGAGGTGCAGGGAAAGATGGAAGTGAAACAGGGAGATGATTAAAGTTGTATTCTAATAGAGAGATGGCAGGTAGTGAATTAATGACAAAAGTACAGAGGTGTGAGGTAGTGTGGGGAGACAGACAACAGAGAAAGAGATAATCTTTTTTTAATTAGAGGTAAATGGGAGAAACAAGAGGGAAAAAAAAGAGGCTCTAAAACTTGACAGAGCAGATCTAGTCTCTAGTCAGTTGAACATCTAATCATCAGCTCCACATCGACTCTCACTGCTAAATCACCTCCAGTCAAGCAACATCTGTAAGACCAGGATGAGTCACAATCTGTGGAAGTAAACAACTCATGAGCTGACATGGAACAGCATGCTCCTTCAACTGAAAAACACTTCTGATGTACAAGTAAGGGTGAAATTAATAGAGTAGTGGAGCTGCTTAAAATATTATCCGGCCTGCACAAGAAACACTCAAGTATTGACATGTTATTCATTACACTTCAACAGAATTACAGAATTTTCTGTCAGGGATCTTTTTTCTATTTTAGCGGACAGAGCATCCATTCCAGACATTTATCACATACAGGGTCAGACTTACAAAAGGAAAAAAAAAAAGATTTCATGCAAACGTGCACTATGATTTTCCCTGACTCTGTGGCTGCGATCTGTGTGTATTCACTGACTGATTTACTTAGACAGGCGCTCATTACACAGTCAGCTCCTGGGCTGAATCTAGGTCTAGCCTCCAGGACGCACTGTGCAAGTGAAGGAGGGCTCACAGGTACGGTCCAGCAGTGGGATTTTGGATGAGATCACGAAGCTCATAAAAGAAATAATAACGTGGTGATCTTTATTCCAAAACATGTATTCTGGACACCTGTGAAAAACTTCTATTGTGTGATCTTATTAAATTTAGAAGAATACATAATCAGCTAACATGTGTCCTCCTATTATTTGTGCAAACCTCTATTTCGAATGTTTGATGAACCTTGCGACACTAATCAATAGCCTGCATGATTAGATTTAAAACATTATATCATTATCTAAGAAGAATTCCACCTTAAATGTGACCTTGGAGAAGGATGTATGAGGACATTATATTAAGGAGTAGTTTTGGGGTTTAATTACCTCTATACTCGATGGCAAAGCCAGACATGCCCAGTGAGGCATCAGATCTGAATGCCAGGAAGAGACTGTTACCACTGCTCTCGATTCGCTCTGGGGCCTGGTTGCCTTGGAGACTTGCGAGTAACGGCCCATTAGAGTCTTCACCCTCATAGATGTGCAGGAAGTCGTAACTTGGCTCCATGTTGAAACTGGGATAAAAAACAAAACAGAGAAACTTGGGTATAAGAATCTAGTGAGATTGTGTAGCTTGTTTGTGTGTGTGTGCGTGTGTGTGCAAGTGTGCGTGTGTGAGGGCGTGTGTGTGTGTGTGTGTGTGTGTACTCTCCAAACAATTAATCTAGTGATGTGTGTTAATTTCAGAAGCTGCTTCATTTAATGACTGCTAATTAGTTTGTGCCATCTCTCTTTTGATCGTCTTCTAATCGTCTTCGGTTCATTTTGACATGTTCGACATGTTTTCTGGATGTATTTACTGCATTCAAAATGGAAAATCTGTGTTCGTTGTTTTCTTCTTCTTATATTCGAGGCAGCAATGTATAGTCAAGACACTGCAATTTCAGTGATATTTTAGAAAAATCCTCCTGTTGTCTCGTCGTGAAAGGGCATATTGTGATCTATTTTGCATATCCTCAGTTATGTGAGTGCATGTGTGTGTGTGTGTGTGTGTGTGTGTGTGTGTGTGTGTGTGTGTGTGTGTGTGTGTGTGTGTGTGTTTGTGTGTGTGATCTAAACACAAACATGTGCTTCTAATGCTTGTGTCTTTGCAAAAGTTTTGCTGGTTTTCACTTTGACAGCTTCTCCTCATCTCTCTGTACATATGTGAAGCAATCTGGCCCCCATGAGGGTAAAAGTATAGGAACACACTTGCACTCAAACAAGGTGTTAGTGTTTGCTCTGAGGTTGTGTTAGCCCTGTCTCTCACCTGTCACACAGAGACAAATTTGTGTATATTCACATATATCGCTTTCAGAGTGTGTACGTATATCCTCCTTCCTGCTCAGTGTTTGGCTGGAAGTCATAGGACTCAACTGTGTGTGTGTGTGTGTGTGTGCATGTGTGTGCGTGTGTGTGTGTGTGTGTGTGTGTGTGTGTGTGTGTGTGTGCGTGCGTGTGTGTGTGTGTGTTTGTGTCCAGTCAGAGTCTAAGAGAGAAAGAGAGGATGTATTATGTATGTTAGAGTGCAGCAGTATTGAAAACTTGCATTAAGGCAGCCTGTGGCAGCGCTGTAGAGCAACATTTACTGTGCCGCCAGAAAGTTTGTTTAAAACTTTGTCTAAAATCTTCTCTGCCTGTGCATAAGTGTGACCTAAAATGTGATCAGATTTTCATTCAAGTCCTAAAACTAGATGAAGAAGACCCAGTTAAACAAATAACACAAAAATATACCTAATCATTTATTTATTTAGGAAAATTTCAACTTTTAATGTCTTTGTTGGAAAAAGTAGGTCAACCTAGAGGATTATCAGCTCATTTAATTACAGTCGAGAAAAATGAACCTATCCAAGGCATACCTGAAGTAAACTGAAGGCTGTTCTTAAACCATTTGGAGTGCATTCATGGCTTTGTTCTCTTTTGAAAAGTAACACTCTGAACTTTTATCCCCAGCAGTAAGTGCTTCTGGCATTGAGTAACCGTTTGTTTTTTCCAACTGAATTTTTTTTTTTTTGCAAATACTGCCCGCAGGTGACTATATCTGGGATTCATTAGCTGGAAAATACAATGGGACCACAGCATGAAGCCTGATTCTGGTCCAAGTTCAATAAAAACTAGTGCTGTCAAAATGATCGCGTTAGGTTGAGTGACCATTACGCGTGGCGAACGAGCTTGCGATGTGGACAGATTGAGATACTGATCAAAATATATAAATCTAGGTCTGACTGTATGTGCTGACTCAGATAGTTGCATTGAATCGTGGCTGTTGCTAATTACTGATCGCAGTGAAATGCCAGACACTGTGGAAACCTGCCTGTGAGGTATTGATGACATGGGCGAACGACTCCGCCGGTTTACAAAAATCCACTCGCCCAGCAGTGCGCACAGAGTTGGCCAGGTCTGGGGTGGCGAGCTTTCAGCGTACTTTTGCGCCGCCGGCGTGGACCGAAATGGGACAAAAATCCAAATCCGATGGCTGATTATGCCGACACCTCCCCCTACTGCACCGCAATGCCCATCCTGGCGCACCTCTGTAAGTGCGCCTGCCTGTGCTGCACGAAAATACCATTGCGCGGGGTGCACAGACTGCGCTGTACTGGCGGCGGAATTGAAAATAGAGCCCTTGATCTCTAAACACACAGTGAATGCGGATTCTCCGCCGCCCCCTTGACAAAACCATCCATCTATATAATCCGTCGCAACTGCCTTAATCGTTTACACAGAAGAAGAGAATTAGGAATTTCTGTTAAACTCGGACTGTTGCTAGGCTTCATATGGTAAATTGTGATTGGTCAAGTGAAGTGTCAATCAAAAGCTTTTAACGCTCTCCCTGGTCTTCATCACACAGGTTTGCCATGCCTCAGTCTACCACAGGTGGTTAAAGTAGAAACAAAGACATTTTGGAATGGCAGAGTCAAAGTCCAGCCTAAATAATATTGAATAATTTTGTTCGTAAGAAAAGTGTAATCTTTTTTTTGTTTTATTTTAATGAACTGTGTCCTCTGTGTATTTTTAGCACTGAGATGAACATCTGATCACATTTATGCAGAAATACAGTAAATTCTAAAGGGGTCACTCCCTGGCAGCACTGTGTTTCTCTCTAGTGCTTGTATCATGCTTTCTGTCACCATGAATTCATGAGTCGTGAAACAAGTGCAGACATGAGGTATTACACACTTCTGTTGAGAGCATTTAAGACATGGCTTTCCAAACATTGTATACATTAGAGAAATGCAATAAATATCTTTCATTGTTTACAATGATGAGATTTTAAAAATATATTTGATCAATTGAAATATTATTATTGTTGAAATCCAGAAATGCTCAATGAATCTGGCATATTTACACAATTCTTTTTTGAACATACCCCTTTACTTTAAGACACTAAAAAACAATCTTCTGTTTGGGCGAAAGAGGTGTTAGTGACATTTGGCTGACAACAATATTTTTTTCATGTAATCATTACCAAAGTCAAAATAAGGGTGAAGAATGCTCAAGTTTAAGCCCTGTGTTTGTATCTGGTGCAGAATGGGCTTAACTGCACATAAGCCCCTTTTGCACTGACAAAGCATTAAAATGATCCTTGCTAATACCTTTTGCATTAGTGATACATTCTGGGTCTGAATGCTAAAGCTACTAAATGTCATAAAAAGAACATAAAGATCTCACTGAGCAGAAATGGGACAGCATCTTAACCTTTCCTGAGTAAACAAGAGTAACGTAAGAATCTGTTGAGAGTTAAGACTTGAATGCATCTCTGCTACCTTGAGAAAGTACACTTTAGATTGGTTAGCAATGGCCTGTACATCTTGAAACATAAAGCAACAAGAACATACGGTCTTCATAAGAAGAACGCATCAAGTCACTTATAGATTTTATGATTTTTCATTGGAGAAAAAAAGAACTGTATTCAGATGTGATTCAAAGGCTGATCAAAATACTGAGTCATTACTAACTGGGTCACAGAAGTCTATTTGAGCTATGTCAATAAAACACAATTACTACGTTAAAATTTGATAAATAATAACAAAGAAATGACACACAACATTCACAAAACAACCAATATCAAAACAAGGTAATTAAAAGTAAAATAAAAACCGTCTCACTGTTACAACAGAGGGGAATTATCTCTCCAGCTGAAAAACATGACACCAAAATTGGGTCATTTTTTTTCCTTTGGCAATCTGGAGAAAGTCCGCTCTGCTTTTATCTCCTTTGCTACATGTGAAACTGCAATCTTCACTTTTGCTCCAGTCATAAGCCCCTCACCACTGTCCCTTTAAAATATTCACCACTGAGACACAATCAGGACTTGAAATGTAAATAAACTCTGCCCTGTTACTAAAAAACAAAACGTGGAAATAGTCAGAAATCCATTTAGTTTATTCTTGAATTTCACTTTCCAAATCAAGGCAAGAATGCAAACATACAGTGTTTGAAAAGTTCCCGAACAAATCAATTTGTCTTCAAGGGTGCAGGAAACTAGAAGAGTGCAGATCTCCACCAGACGAGATTACAGATTAGACCCTTAAGGCAAGATGGCAGCAGAGATAACAATAACAGGGATTCAGTCATTTTGTATTGTGCCTGACTTTTGTGGATCATAATATATTGGGTGTGGAATTAATCTGCAGATGCTATGCTTCAAGAACTTTTGTAAGGATGTCAATTTTTGAGCCATGACAAAGGGCAAAATGAGGCCTGGAACAGGCTAGGCAAGCCTTGTTTTTATCTTAGCTGGTAGCTGGAATAGTGTTTTGCTGTGTTGTCCCGAGTGGAAGCAAGATTCCTAAATGAAGCAGTTGCTGATCACTTGCGACCCCCACCGGCCCTTCAGAGGAGCCAGCGGTCAGTGGAGATAAATTGTACAACAGAGCAGTCAGTAAAATCTTCCAGTCTGGCAGTCAAGAACAATTCTAATCTCTATTTGAAGATGAAGCTTTGAAAGATCATCTCTCCACAAACTAACCACTAAGCTACTTTAGTTACTGTATGTTTGAAGTGGATTTTACTGTAGTGTTTTAGACTAATCTCCCCACTGAAATGGGTTTCTTACTTACCTTAATGATCCTTAACGGTGTCTTAATTAACATCAGGCTACACTGGGTTTGATCCCTGACGATGCAGCGCAGCCCTTTTTTTCTACCCTGTGTGGGGCCACAGTGAGTCATGCACAGTCGACACTTAAAAATAAACCCAATCTAAACTCATGAACACAGTCCATGGAGGGTGATACATTTTTAAATTCCAGCCAGGAGAAAACATATTTCAGAAAATGCTTTGGGGCCCCCATACGTCCCCTAAATCTTTAAGTTTGTAATTTTTAATGTTTTCTCAGGTATTTGGATAAACTAATTAAAATTTTATATCATCAGTGAGAGCATTTCTCTGCCCCGATGTGTCTGTTGCAGCCACAATGCCTCAAAACTAAGAAGAAACACATCTCTCTTGTTGTAGGGAGGTGTTATTTATGATCTCTCACTAACACTTGTTCTAACGAAAACCTAAATCTTGAGCAAACTGTAATTACTGATCTATTAACCGACAGAAGCCATGCGCCAGTAACTTTGCGTTTCCTCAGAGAAACATTTCACATCCTCAATCAGTGTATTTCCTATCCTGACAGGAGAGTCACTGTTTGTTGCAGCATACAGTATCGTACTTTTATCATGGCAACATCATGACACATTATGTTTTCTAGCTTGTATATTTAACGTTGGTTTCTCATAGAGCTACCAGGTTACTGTATACACCTCCTTTAAGGTGAAAAAAAGAATTCTTTAATGTAGTCAATGAAAATGTCAGAAGTACCAGCTGAGAGGCAGCAGTGTCTCTACAGACACAGAAAAGCTCCACTCCTGGCTTGAGGACATAAGACAAAGGTACATACTGAAGTATAAACAAGTGGCGTATTACACATAGAAACAGAACAATGTTTTAATTTTAAGTGGCTTACCTTTTGAAGATGAGAGCAATGACAAAATCAGGGTTGACCCTGACTCTCCAATCACACTCTTTCCCAGGGGGGTAAGGCTGGGGGTAGTTAGGAGACAGAATTACTCCAGAAGGACCGCTGACGTTACCCCCACAGGTCGCTGGAGATGGACAGAGAGTGAGAGACAGGGAGAGAGAAAGATGATTACACAGCATTGGGCTTGGGGTAATTTGGAAAGAGAATCATCCCTGATTGACCACTCATATTACCCCCACAGGTAGGCAGAGCGGAAGAGAGTTAGTTAGTGATGGGAAGTATGGCGAAGATTGGTTAGGAGAGAGAGAATTACCCCTGGTGGACCATTGATATTGCTCTTTTACCCTCTCCACAGGTAGCTGGAGATGGTGAAAGAGCAAAAGAGAGATAGAAAGGGACTGTGAGATTTAGTTACAGAGTGCAAGTCTGGGGGTAGTTAGCGGAGAGAATCACCCCTAGTGGTCCTGTTATCCCACAACAAGCCAGAGAGCAGGAAAGAGATATTGGCAAGAGAGACAGATAGATGCATTCAAGCAGCAATTTGGTGATGTGAAGGAAGAATCTGAAACATGGAGAGGTGTCTTGGGGGTAGCAGGTGGGTGTGAACGGATTATCAACAGTGAAATAGAAGTAAACAAAGGCATTAACAGCTGCAAATCACTCAGACAGACGCACACTGACACACTAGACTATTGCGTATAATGTTGGTTTAATCTTAGGAGCTTTTGAACACAGGGATTCACCATCTGAGGTGAAAAGTGCAGGGGAGGGACCCGCACGCAGGCCGAGCTAAGAGAAAACGGAGGGAAATATAAAGCTCTACAGTTTATCTACAGTCGTGCAAAACGTGAGGTCACTGGCAAAAAGTCAGAGCCAATATCAGGAACAAAGCATAATGTGTTTCACAGGCGTGGTTACAAGGCAAATTACTGTGCTGAAGGCTTCCCGATAGTGCTGACTGATAAAGAGAAGGCAACATAAAGGGAAGCTGTGGCATCTAACAGGAAAGCAAATGTCTGCAACAAGTCCTGCTACTTACTGCAGGAATTTTCAACAGCTTGCTCACATTGTTTGCATCCCACCTTCAGCTGTGTCTGATGTCATACCTCACCCTGATCCTTGCATAATTAAAAATCCAGCAGCCCAGTACCGTTATGGTGATATCGAGCGATTTTCCTCATCTATCTACTCTGACTAACTTGACCTGATATTTTATGTGGAAGACAAATTGAAGTGTAGGCTGCAGTTAAAGAGAACATCATGCATTTTTTCACTCCAATAAAGGTATGTAGCTCAGCAGCAGCCTACAAACAGCTGGTCACAGAAATCAGTGCACTTGCTGCAGACTTGTTTTGCCCTAACATACTGAGATTTGTAGACTGTAGGAAAATAAAGGAAGAAAGCACACCTGAAAGTGGTAGAGTGAAAAACAAACTGCAGCGGACTAGTGTGAATGAGGTGTGGAGAGGGATGCAGAGGCTCACTGGGCTTTAAGCAGCAGGTGGGCCTGATGGTGGTGATGATAGCGACAAGGAGGTAACCAGCTCTAGTTTTTCAACAGTTCTGATGCTGCAAATCTGAGAATCTGAATTTAGCAGGTTTTGGTGATCCATTTTAAATATTCCTGTGAGCAACAGTCTTCAATGTTTATCCCAACCACCGTTTCCTCAGCACCTGCTTAACTTCCCCATGATCTTAAAGAGCAAGCCTCCAGAATGGAAAACCATCCAATGCTCCAGGCGCAGCATCATTTGGGATTAGCGATCACCTCACCAGGAAGCTTCAGTTGATTTGCCTCCAGAGAAGATTGTCAGATGTGGCACAACAACACAGGGGCACCTAAGGGACTTGAACTGTCATGTTTGTTGTTTACTATCTACACTTCAGACTTAAGATGCAACTCTGGGATCATTCCACCTCCAGGAGGTTTTGCTTTCAGTCTTCCATTTTTTGATGTGTTGTCAGTGTAAGTGTTGGTGTATCTGATAATCTCAATACCTAGTGGCATTTTCATGTAGCTCATTTTTAGTGGGCAATATTTAAGTCTGCGCCTCATTATCATTATCATCATGCACAGAGTAATGCACACCCACCGATACATGTTGGAGGGTCAGGTTGCCAGTAGAATCTGTTATCCATCCGTACACATGTGATGGTGTCCTGGCCTTGCAGCTGGTAGCCTGGATCACACTGGAATGTCATACTGTCACCAGGCTCCTTACTGTCCCCATACCGAGAACCATTTACAGGGATGCCTGGGTCATTGCAGGTTGTTGCTGTAGTCGCTGGAAGTGTGTGAAACAGACAGAGACACGTATTGACGTACTGCTCATAGATAGACAGAGGGGCAGTGAGAGAGACGCACACAGAAATAACAGTACTATGATCACCAGCAGCTTTTGGCTGTATTGTCCTTAAATGTAACTCCAATGGATTAACTAGTACTATGACTTATAATGAAAAAGTGCATACTGCATGTGCAAATGTACATTGTCTATCGTGCTTTTATTTTTTCTTCTTCTAATTTCTAATATTGCTTGATTTGGATCCCACTGAGCATCTACTGCATGTAGAGAAGGAAGAAAGAAAAGAAGAGCAGAAAATATGAATATTTGCTTCTAAAAATGTATTTTCTCTGTACCTCTATGTACCTCTACATTTTTCCTTCAGGCCTCTAAAAATGACTCATTCTGTTTATTTGACATACAGTATGCTAGCGTGGACGATGGGTCACAAGCCAAAAAAGTGGGAAACAACTGATCTACGTCTTCTGCCAAAGAATTGGTAAGACATCATTTTCCACTGCCTGAATCCTAATTATACAGTGGACTCAACAATTAGTCATGAAGCTTCAGATTCAGTGAAAATTATAGGTCAGATCTTGGCCAGAGCCCTGGCCAAAATAATAGTAGACCACGAGGGCATGGAGGCTGGCATTATGAATTACAACACACACTGAACATATAATATATGCTATTGCACAGCCAAACATAGTATCATAACATCATGTTTATTATGTCATTGCTGTACAAAACAGTGTTTATTCCATCAGGTCAGTAAACAGACAGGGACACAGCGAGGAGAGAGACAGAGAGACAACAAAATGAGAGAAAAAATTATAAGAAAAAAAAGAAGACATTAGTTCACCCCTAAAAATCACTTGTTCAATAAATCCACAAAACCTTTTTTAGTGTGGTGGTAAATAGCATTACCTTTGCTTTAGTAAATCAACATGGAGGCAAACATAAGGATCCATTACCATAGTAATGGGATAACAGTGCTCTGATTAGCATGTTAGTGAGTGCAAATATTTATTGTTTAAATATGGGGAGAATGGAGAAAACTAAATGTGTGAAACAGACAGAGAGAGAGAGTGAGAGGCAGAGAGCACTGGATGTAAATATTTATGAGTGGAAATATGCATTTCTTAAGAAAAAGTTCTGTGTCTGGAAGTTGGTGTGTATGTGTATGCAGATGCATGTGGATGTGTATGGGCTTGTGCAAGAAATATGTCAGTGACAAATGGCTGTGTAAACATGAACAAGCTCGAGAGAGAGAGAGAATGTGTGTGTGTGTGTGTGTGTGTGTGTGTGTGCGTGTGTGTGTGTGTGTGTGTGTGTGTGTGTGTGTGTGTGTGTGTGTGTGTGTGTCCATATGTTACACAGTCACACTGTGGGGACAAAATGCAGGTCCCCATAATGTAGATAATTAAATTTTAGGGTGAAGACTTGGGTTAAGGCGAGAGTAAGTCTCAAGGAAATTAATGTATGTCTACGGTATGTCTGTGTGTGCGTGTGTGTGTGTGTGTGTGTGTGTGTGTGTATGTCTGTGTGTGTGTGTGAGTATGCACTGATGCGAATGAGCAGCTGTAAAGGTAAGGTGGTCTTGCCAGTCTGTCTGTTCTCCTGTTCCCTAACTTTTCTCTGATTGATTTTGCTGCTACAGTGGATCGCAGTGACTTTGGCCAACAACTGTAAAAGGATGATGGTGCTCAGACATTTTTGGGTCCAGTGGCTCAGACAGCAAAAGCCAGTCGTGCACCAAAAGACCACAATATTGTACACGTTGCCCTTGCTTCAAAAAAAAAAAAAATGGAAGAAACAACTGCAATAGTTTGGGTTTATTGACATCTCTCTGAGTTTGATGAGAAAACCAATTACAAAAATGACATTTACAGACAATTTTGAGAGTTTTGATGATGATTTATTTATCATTATTATAGTCATTATTCAATTTGACAGAACTATTGTGTCTCCAAGAGACATGTCACAATGCTGTTAAATTCCAAAACTGCGGGATACGACCAAATCTGAGCCACAGGTCTCTGGTGGGATCCTTCAGGACTTACTGATCCTGGGTCCCAGAGTGAGATATTTAATTTCTCTTTTGATTCTTTGGTTAAAGGTTTTTCAGAAATCCTGTTAAACGCAGCATTATTTCCCAATTAATTATCTCATAGCCAATATAAATGAGGTTTATATAATAACTAAGAAACTGTATGTGTGATGAGTTTGTTAATTAGCTAATTTAATTGCTAATTCAGTAATTGGTTTTTCTTAATAAATGGATGTAGGGGATAGAGTGGGGCAGACCACCCACATCAGTGATTTAGTACAATCGTGGCCCATTTTTAAGTTATTTCACTCGTTCACTGTTTCCTCTACTACGTGAATTCCAAGTTAAATGATTCAGATTCAGAGATAAGTCTACTTACTGGAGAACTGGATAGAAAATCCCTGCTTGCTGATGAAATAATCAGAATCAAACTGCAGTGTGAGTATGTTGAAAGTCGAGTGGATATCTTCAGGTAAGGCTGGGCCTGACCATTCCTTCAACAGGATTCCCCCGTCCGATGGCCCAGATGGACCATCCCAAACTCTAAGGATATCGTGGCCGACCTCAGTGTCAAAGACAATGAAGTGGAGGCTGGGAAAACAGAAATTATACAGGAGATCAGAGATCCAATACAAACATTAACAACTCTTCTTTACTCAGCAGTTTTACCAAAATCATGTAAACAATAAAATGAAATGAAACAGAGCTGGCAATAGACAGATCACACAAGTGCACACACACACACACACACACACACACACACACAGGAATGTCAGCGGTGGCTACAACATGCTCAGAAACACCATGTTGGCATAATGACTAATGTGGTGTACTCTCCTACACAGCAGTGGCTTTGACAGTGAACATTTATCTATAATTAGTGAATATATCATTACCTGACAACAGAGTTTGTGAGTTTTTACCTCGACAGCACATGTAGAGTGAAGCCTGTTGTTATGTGGGACACATCCTTTATAATGCTAGTGCTTATATGCAGCAAGCAATTCTGCAGATACTTCTTGGTGTACATGCTGTCTTATTTCTTTAAGAACAAAACATCTTGTCAAGTTTCCTTTAATGCAAAACCAAAAGAAAAAAAAGGAAAAACCTCCAGATAACCGCAGGCCATCATCACGCTCACAGTGGCTTCAGTGTATATCCAACTGCTTCATAATTACCTGATAGTCTTGCCTGTGTCAGCCTCTATTGTCCAGGTACAGTGGAGGTTGTTGTCATATGGAGCAGGATATCCTGGAGACAGAATCCGTCCAGACACTGCTCCAGTTATGTGACCTCCACACTCCGCTACAAGGACAACAAAACAAAGGGATGATCATCACGGGTCCTTTATTCAGGCTCTGGGTATTAACAATTAAAATATATTCATCCAGTCCAAAATACAGACAGAACCACATTTTCAACCAAATGAACAAAACACACCTAAAGATACTGCACATACTAATACACACATTTCACAGGTCAGATCAAACATGGAATTTAAAAAAGCCAAATCAATAGATTAGGATTACTGCAGAGTTAATATGAACTACAAACTTGGCAGCAATCACATCCACTCTATCATAATATTGACATCTCAAGAGATTTGAACTGCATTGGAGAATTAGACTTATTGAAAGCAAGTATAGAAAATAGATCCCACAAAGTTTGATCACCAGCATTGTCATTACGAATCAGAATCTGTTTAAACCAGCCTGAACGGTGCAAGGCCTGCTATACTTCTGTGGATTAGAAGCTCTTTCTCTCTCTGTTTCAGATGATGTGTTCATCCTCTCTCAATTACAGGTCTTCACAACGTTACTCTGCGTGTAATAGCCGGGACCTGACCCGTGACCTGAGATGGACCGGGCTAAAATTATAGTCCGTCTAATTGGGTTGAGTAGGCTCTCATCCCATTGCCATAGCCCTGTGTGTAAATATGTTTAATACTGGAGAGGATCTGAATGAATCAATGAATCTGAATGAATCTGAAACTCACCAGCAGCTCTGATCACATGCTACTGTATGGCATAATCACAACCAGAGTGAACACTTTGGGAAAGCAGTAGCCCATGTTAAAATGTATGTCATTAATTTCTTTTTATTTTTTGGGAATTAAATTCACAGATATTATTAGCTTGATTAGAAAATGATCATCCTGTGTCAATCAGTCGGTCGACTGGCTGCAGAATATTGGCAAAGAGACAATGTGACTTTCAATATTTCTACAAATTCGGCTTTCTTGCATATTATGTTTGGGATTAGTTCCTATCATTTTTATCTTTGCTCTCAGGACATTTTTATATTACTGCTCTTTTCAACAGCGGCAGCTTGTTAATCGATAGAGCTGCTGGTGTTGATGTTCTCCAGGGTCTGTTCAGGTCAACTTTATTATGCATCGGGTCAACTTATCCTCAGGTATAATCTGATCGGGTCTGACTGTGTTCAGGTCCCCTGTGGGTCTCCCTTTTCTGAAAATGTATTTATGTGCATCACGTTTGGGTGTGTCTTCCATAGGTCTGTTTTGGATCAGGGCCAACATCTTGGACCAAGATCTCTACTCTCAATACAAACAGACTCTTTGTATCACATTTCTTAGTCTTCTTTCCAGCCCTATTAACATTTCAGTTCATCTGTATAAGAGGCAGCACCTCTACTTTGCTATAAATTACTCCAAGGTGTGAAGGTTGAGTTAAATGAGAATCTGTTAAGAAAGGCTTGAATCATTAAATCAACCTTGAATTATCCAAGCTGCTGTTATACAGTCTCAAGGTTGGTGACTAACTTTGATGATTGTTTTCCCTTAAGGATCTCCCTATAGTGTTCAAAGTTCAAGAAAAAAAATCTGTTTAATGCACAAGAGAGAACTGGCTTTCTGTGTTATTTTTGTACTATTTTCAGTGGTGAGGAACAGGGGAGATAACAGGAAGCAGGGGAGAAGGATGGGAGCAGATCTGAGCTCATCATGGTAGTACATGGTACACACGGTACCCCACTGAGCCAGCAGATTGATGCTGATTAGAAAATGGTTTGGGAGAGAAAAGGCTTTACATCAGTGTGTGCATTGTATGTTTGTGTGAGTTAAGAAGGCACCATGAACACAGCCCTGCAATCTACAATACCATGACAACCTACTGCTGCATTACCTGAGGCTGAATGCACACAAATACACATGTACACTCTAACAGAAAGGACGAAGAAGATAAGGACACCATCACACACAGGGCCTGAACATACTCGAAAAAACTTGTGCAGTTACAGCATGCAAACAGGTACACACATATGAATGTACACAGCCACACACACACTCATACAACACAACCAGTTGTTTCAGTTCCCAGTGAGAGAAAACATAGGAAGAAAGGCAATTACTCCTATATGTTTTATTACGAAAAGCAGGTAGAGAGGGTAGGGAGGCACAGATGAACAAGGGAAAAAAAAACAGTTATATAGGGCCAATGACAACTGCAATCTCCCGAGATAGAGAAAGAAAGAGAGAATAACAGGCACACACATATAGAGCAGAAGATAGACAGCTTTACTGTATGAATAGCAAACCAAAAGAAGGACAAAAAGAGAGGTGAACCACTACTCTGTTTGACTCAATGTGGCACAGAAAGAGAAAGAGAGAGGAAGATGGTATGTAAACAGCCTGAAGCAAAGCCATCTCCTCATCTCAATGCTACTACAGATGCAGATATGGGACCGAGCCAGACAGACAGGGAAGGAGACAGTCAGAGAGGCACAGAGACAAACGCCCCAACAGACAGACAAAGGAGGAAGATACAAAGGTAGCTATAGAGACAGTTAGCCCAGGGCTCTGCCAGCAAGTATTCTCCTGTTTGCTGGCTTACCTGAAATAAGGCAGCGACACAGCAGCTACAAATTAATGACTGACTGCAGAGGTACACAGGGACACACACTGAGATTCACACACATCCAGCCAGAAATGCATACTCATTCACATTCACACCCACATAAATACATTCACCGCACACACCGATGAGCACACATTCTTTTTAGTTGCCATTAGCAACCACATCGGGCCATGTCCCACCTCAGAGAGCTCAGGTGTGCTGGCAGGTTAGAAAGACACAAGGTTTGGCTCTGCAGAGGGGAATTCCAAATTAACATGTGGCAAGTGCCCATGTCTAGCCAACAAGGTAGAAATAAATAAGTGCTTTACTTTGTAAAATATGCAAAGCCAAAAAATATTTATGGATGAGGAATCATGGACTTTAAAAATTGCAAATTTGCTTTAGGGATATAAAAGCTAGGAACAATACCAGCAAACAAATGTCCAGTTCATGCTTCACTGGTGGTTGCTGAATGACAATAAGGAATAAGAATGACCAGCTGCACTTTCTGCATTGTAGCTAAAACAAATACACACACAGAAAAATAAAACAAAATACTTTCACAGGTCCATAGGCAAAAGGAAAAAAATCACCATGTCAAAGCACCTGAATTGTTTGGCACACTCCCCTCCGACCTAATTAAGAGCTGCCAAGTACCAGCTAAAGCTAAATCTGCCCTCTGGCAGCTTATCTGCCTCAAAACCTCAGAAACATTCAAATATATTCAGGTATGCCAAATGAGAAACCTTCATTTTTGTCATTTTCCCTGTGTGTAAAATAAAAGCTAATATTGTGGGAGTGGCAGCAGCAGTCACATAAATGGCTGATTATTACATTATGCTTTGGGCAGTTCTCAGAATTTTTTCAGTGCTCTTTCAACTCAAAATTTCTATGACTTTGAGGCAACGTAACAATTGTTTTTAAGTTCCTTTTTTCAATGTGTCTTCTGACATTCACATTAGAAATAGTCTGTCTTTCTTACTGAAGTCACCAAGAATCAAGCAGTGATATGCATGCCTGGCATGCGATATCTTTACAGTTCTAATAAAACTGTTACTTTGTCGTCACACTCTGTCGCTCTCTGTTTAGGGCTGAGTCAGAATTACCTAAAGTCTGACTGCTTTTCCCAGAATAATTTTTGATCATAATTAGTCATCCAATCACAGTTAATGTGGCTGTAAAGTCAACTGGTTCAGATGAGAAAAGTTTCATTTCTCCAGGTACAATTATTGTCACGACTTCGACTCTGCTGACATAAAAGCTCACAGGAAAAGGAAATTCATTATTAGAACTTTTGAAAGTAAGACAGGCTGCAGTCGACGGCTTTGTCACAGTGAAGTGCATGTAGGTGCACTTTGATTCTGCTCTGCGTTGTCCAGTATGTGAAAAAAAAAATTGTATCACTCAACAATTTCAGATGAACCAATATTGTTTTTATATCACATCACTTTTTGGCATCTGAAAAAGGTCTCTGCTAATAGAATATTCTATTTATTGTGCATGCTGAGAATAGAACAGAAAGATACCGCTTCTGTCAAAGTCCTTGGCATAAAATACTGTGCACACCTTCAGGGTACAAGAAAGTAGCCTGGCTCACATTATAAATTTATCAAAGTTCAAATCAGACAGTCATCCCCTATTTTTGCACTTTAAACATGCCATCCTCAAAATACACAGACGCCTGCTGCACTAAAATCTCATGCCTGGTGACATCCTACTGTCCAAGTGCAGACGCACCAGTTGATGCATCAGCAAGTGCTATTTTTCACACATTCATCAGTCCCCATGCCCTCTTTTCACAGTATTCACCTGTTTTGACTCAATCACTTGTTCACTCACTCTCTCTTTTGGAGCATCAGAGCTTAGAAACAGACACAATGAGTTTTCGACAGCAGCTTCTCCCTGCTATATTTCTCACTGAATGGTATGAAAAAAATAACCCAGAGGTTAATAATTCAGATCATGCAGTTCTGAATTATTGATGTTCATAGAACCTACACATGTATTGGCATACTAACCGATGCAGGAAGGAAGTGGTTTGTCCCAGACCCGTCTGTCCCCGCTAAGACATGTCAGTGTACTGCTGCCATGAAGACTGTATCCAGGGTTGCAGGAGTACAGGACAAAAGTGTTGGCATAATGACCATCGTCCTGGATTTTATAGCCATAGCTGGGTACACCTGGTTCCTCGCAGCGTACTAGGTCAAAACCTAGAAAGAGAAACAGAGAGAAACACACACACGGGCATGCACACACATACAGATTAAGTCTTCCTGTCCACACAGTAAGACAACATTGCATAAATGAACAGGGTGATTCAGAGAAGCTTTGGACAAAAGGACATAAGGTCATACTCTTCTCCTGAGTGCCACTACTTCCTGCAGAAATTTCAAGTTTAGCTCAGTGTTAAAGCTTCTATATACATCATTCACTGAAACTGGATGTCCCGCTAGAGCACTAATATCTCAAACAAGACAGAAAACAAAATAAATCTCAGCAAAACCGTCTTAATAAACCATCGAAATAAACCCTTAATTCATTGAGTTAGATGTGTGTTTTTAATAATGTATTCAGCTAACCTAATTGTTAGCTTGCTAGTTATCCTGCTAATGCTAGCTCCCTGAAACATTGAGTAAAATATGGCTTAAATATGGTAGCTAATGTTTGATGATTTCAACTGAATGTGAATGCTTTCATCTCGCTTTTACTGGATGTTTCTATAGCTTCTTCTCTTATGCTTGTTTCTATGAAATTTGAAAAATGTGTAGGCTTCTTCCTTTCCTGAAAGATATGTGAAGTGAGCAGCACCAGCAATTATATTTATGGATTGAAAATGTGGTTTCTTTATGAAACTGTAGGGATTCATCAAATGATAATTTCACATCCCACACAAACACAAATATACTGTACACTTGAACAAGCACACTGCAAGGGCTGTCTGTGTGTTTTGAAGATAACACTGAACAGGAAAGCCTAATGCCTTTAAAACGGATGGATAAACAAAGACACAACAATGTCACCGACTGATTTTCTTTGCCTCAGGTCAGCATCTTATGAACATAGTGTCCTCCCTCAGATCAGAAACATCCACAGTTGCTGTATACATTGTATTTTCACTAATGTTTGGCCCTACATGGAGTATATAAGCATCTGAAACTGCAGCTGAAAACATCATCTAATCAAACCTATAAATTTACAATGACCTTACAAGTTTAATGTTATCTATAAACCACCATGTACAGGAACATCCAAGGACTATAACTGCAGTAATGTAGTTTCAAGCCTCAGGCTCTTCAACTGGCACACAACAAGTTTTATTTAACCCAAATAAATTAGTGAGATTTCAAAAATTCTTTCATGTTAAATTGAGTGAGTAAAGACTGCGTATTGTCTTTTTGACTGAGGGTGTCACTAAGTTACTCAATAAGACAACAGCCATCTCCAGCAATCCTCTTCTTCTTTTATGTAGAACAATACCTGCGATCTGTTATTTCTGGACAGATTCAGGACACAAAATCAGAATGTACTCATTGTCCAATCACAATTTACTCCTCCATAAAGCCTTGTAATAACATCTTTTACAAAGCCAGCAACTGTTTTAAGTGAGCCATCTCCACAATTTTGTGAGGTGTGTCAACAACTGTTAATCCCTTCCTGCATCCATTTCAGTGAAACAGACACACTTGTGTCAGTCTTTCTTGTTAATGTCTTGAACGAAGTTTGAAGTCTTGTTTCTCTATTAAAATTGCCTCTAACACCGTGTAGCATAAAAGCGATCTTACTCAGTCCCCGATCCTACTTGAGAAACCATCGCCGCCTCTTTTGCTCAGATGCTTGTCTCTCCTTTCTCCTGTTTAAACCTTCTATCAATCTCACTTATCTATCCATCAGCTCATCCATTGTAGTAGAACTTTGTAGAAGGTGTCACCTTCTCCACTTTAATGGCTTGCAGATTAATGGCTGTCTAATGGTGTAACTGTCATACAGAGCATCCATCTAGTATGCATATACCATCTACCTTCATGTGTTTGTCCCTCCGTCCAGCCACTCTTTCACTCCAGATGTGTCGCTCTCTCACCTTCTTTTAATGGCTTGCAGATAAATGCTCCTCTAATAGCCTCTTTGACTTACACAGCAGCTGGTCTTGCCTTCTGAACAGTCTGTTTAAGATGTGTGTGTGTTTGTGTTAGAGAGAGAGAGAGGGGTGGGGGTGCAGGTGTGCATATGTGTCTTTCAAGCATTCATATTATCATTTCCTTTTCCTGCATGCTTGGTAAACTGCTGTTGCACTTTGGACTCCACTGTCAACAGAAATTGCTCAGAAAACTGATTGTTGAGCTATTTCAACTGTCAGAAGTGAAAGAAATAGCTTGGCAATTTGCTGATGGAGAAAGACTAGTCTTTGGAGTTTTGTAGTACATGACACATATTTTGTTCTGGTATGAAGCACTCAAGAATCACTTGACTGAGGCACAGGACAGATGTAAGAAATATCCACAAGGGCCATCTAACACAATCACAACCACTCTAGTTTTCAATCAAAAACATCTCCTTACAAGGACCTTCATGATGAGCTCTTCATAATTTGGGAAATTATTTTGTGTGTTTGTGTGCAAAAACTGTGCGTGTGAAAGCAAAGGAGAAGGGTGTTTTCTTTCTGTGGCCATACTTGAGCGAACCACGGCTGCATTAATAAATATAGAAGGGAAAAAAAAGTCAGCTGATCCTAACTTAATATTTCTCGAAAAACTCACTTGTGTATGTGAGGCGAAAGCCTTGGTTGGTTCCAGAGGCGTTGCTGTTGAACTCCAGCCACAAGCGATTGGACGTACTATTGATGACATGACCCATCATGCCTTCATGTGTAAAGTTGCCAAGGAGACGGGATGAAGTGTTCTCTCCATCATACACCTGTCATTCAAAACACAGGAACAGGACCGCAGAGCATGAACAAAAGTTAACACGGTTGGTGTGATTTTGTAGAGGTTTATGCGGGTGCACGTCTACCAGTTCAAGCAATGAGAATATTAGAGAACATGGGTGAACAGTGCACTGCTGACCTGGTGTGGAAAAAAAAAGCAAAACAACATGGAGTCAGTTGAAACCAAAATGACAAGGCATTGCTGTATTGCTTCAGCCAAAACACCAACCAATGCAAATAAAAAAAACCTTACTGTGCTTTAAATAAATGCTACTTTGCTCTATCTTTGTGTCAGTGTGAGCCTAAAACATCACCATGAAAGTTGCTGAGGTCAAAGGAGACTTGTTAAGGGGCTAACAGTCAGCAGAACCATTGACACCTCATTTTTTATGACAAACCAAGACTTTTCACACTTCCAGAGAGTAAAGAAACAAAGTGTTGAGGAGTTTTATGGTGGGTAGACAAATTAGTTACCATACTTAAAATGTTGTCCCAACCTACTTTGAATTTTGTCGTATAATCCTTGTCTAGCACCTGTGGGAAGCAGCAGATACGAGTATCACTTATATTGCAGACCTCAGAGAAAAACAAAAAGGTGCCAATTCACAGTTGAGTTTGTCTCCAGCTGTGATAAGTGTTCCAATTTTTTGTTTATATTTTTTATAAATGACGCCGCTTAAGTGGATTCATTTTAATAGAGGAAGCCATTAACAAGTCATAAAGTGCGTTTCTTGGAAATCAC
This sequence comes from Chaetodon trifascialis, assembly GCF_039877785.1. Lineage (NCBI taxonomy): Eukaryota > Metazoa > Chordata > Actinopteri > Chaetodontiformes > Chaetodontidae > Chaetodon > Chaetodon trifascialis. Next base: position 18,096,551 of record NC_092056.1, read on the forward strand.
TAGTAAAAGTGAGAAGTCTCAGGATGCATGTTCTCCACCCTAAACTAAGCAAGTGTGCGGTGTGTGTGAGAGATGCTGTCATGCATATTAGAGAAGGTGAAAATAGCAGTAGAGTGAAAAGTGGAAAGTGAGAACAGGATAGATTAAATTTACAACATATAAACATCATTGGACTGAATTAATATTGCACGACTTAGCTTGTATTCCCCTTGCTGATCAGCCTTTTATTCTTTCCAGATGTTAACATTAGCATTTTTGCCAGACCCAACTCTTCTTTTTGGTCCCATAACAATTGTGCTTCTCATAGTTCTTACTGTGATCAACAACCGGTAACTGCACTCACACTGGCAGCACTAACAAGAGGCAAAACAGCTGGAAGTCATTTATTTCAAATGAACGCCGTGAGACAAGAAGATTCGCAGAGTGGAATCGTGGCTCCCAGAGAGATCTTTGCTTCTCGGCAGCACGGGAAAGCTGAGCAGAGTTGAACATCATACAAATGACAAAAACAAACAGCGTCCAGTTGAAAGGGTTGATATGACGTTCACTCACACATTAACTTACCAAATGTGCTATCACTATGTTCTAAATAGTTTTGTTTCTCACAAAACATGGCACAAGACACAGTTTTGTCGCTACCAAAGCTAATAAATTATGTTTGAAACCAAAGTAAGCTGACATACATTTAGCTATATTCATACAGGGGATGATACAGCAGAATATATACAGTAAGGATGGATGGATGGATGGATGGATGGATGGATGGATGGATGGATGGATGGATGGATGGATGGATGGATGGATGGATGGATGGATGGATGGATGGATGGATGGATTTTTAAGAGGAACTTGTCAAGTTTACAGGTGGTTAGTACTTGATGCTGACACTGGAGTCTACTTAACGCCTTCCCATGTTAAAAAAAAATCCTGAATGAGGCTTTAATGTGAATAGTGGAGAAGTAGCAGTTTGGGAAGTACAGTCTACTTTTGACTGCACTTTGAAGGGAAGAATTAGGACTCTGAAGTACCTCATAATACTACCTCACAGCTGGGATATAAATGTGAACTGCTCATGCTTGTATTTGGCATCCTGGAACTATTCCACAGATTGGCTGTGATGGGTCTGCAGGTGGCGGGAATGCCAAAGGAAAAGGGCTGAGACGATGTACTGTCCTATCTCTACAAGTATTGACAGTGAGAGGAGACGCCTCTACATGAAGCCAAAGAACGAGTTACAGTATGCTGCAGCGTGCAGTTGTGATAGAAAGCTGACATATGAAGAAGATGGAGAAATGTGGGAAAGAATAGTGTGTAAAAGAGCAAAAGCTTAAAAATTAAGAGTGGTATCACAGTATTTGTAGCATTAGTCCCCTCAACTTCATTTTCCTTTGCTCCTTCTCCGTACCCATATCTCTCCCCTGACTGTCACTTTTGCATCTTACTGTCTGACTGTCTCTCTTTCTCTCCTCCTCTCTCTGTTTCAGTAAAACTCAGTATGGTTAATGAAAAGCCCTGCGGCTCATAAATCAACATGTCACCATCTGCCACCCCTCCTCTCTGTGTCTGTCTGGCTCTCTCTCTTTCTCGCTTGGTCTTCTATCACCCCTATTTTCATAGAACAATTCCCGCACATCTTTACTTTGTTTCGCTCTCGCCCTCTCTTTTATTCTTCAGGGTTGGAGTACATCTCAGCAAATTTGGTCAAGCACCGTATAAGAGGGCATTTTTAGGCAAATTGAGCTTGGTTCGCCCTTTCTTTAACAGTGCCGGGGTGAAGCCTTAGCCAATAGCAAAAGGAATTGTAATGAGTTGGTTCATATGTTACAGGAGATTTTAGCCTGCAGCTCGTTGGAACTGTCAAACAAATGGTTTGTGTTCAGAGTATTCTGCAGACGTAACGTAAGGCAATTGCTCCATTACGGTTAGCCTGAGGAGTGGCATGCTAATTGCTAGCCTAAGTGGCACTTTGGGGCTTTCCTTCCAGTTCCTTGTAGTTATGCTTTCTGCTAATTCTTTGGGACAGTTATATTCAACAGACATGTTCTACATTACTCGTCAATGCCCTCATAAATGGTTATTTCCATACCATCCCACAAGATGATGATGGTGAATGTTTCCTCACGTCAAGCACCTGCTATCCTTTGCATAATTACTACTATTTACATGACCCATTTTTTAACGTGTCCTTAAAATTGATGGATGCTCAGGGGGAAAAACCGCCTGATTGTACTGTTTGCCTATATGATTTATGAGACTAAAGGTCAATAGCAGTGCTAGCAGCCTCATCTGGACGTGACACAAAAGAAAGAAAAAATGTTGATGCATGAAAATGGAGAGACATGTTACGACTACAAGTGAGGCAAAAATGCAAAGGTTTGACCTGAAGGTTTGGCAAGAACTCAAAGTGTTTATACTCTGGTGAACATTAAAAGTGTTCAGACTGAGTCACAGGCTTCCTTATCTTTCAGTCAGAGCGTGTGGAGTAATGGTCATGAAACTCAAAATGTGAGACACCAATCACTTGTTTGTTACATGGACATACTAATTGAGCACAAAAGACTCAAGATGTTTCCAACCATGTGCACTTTCCCAAACATACATTAAAGCAATTATAATAATAATTTTAAAAAGTGGGATACTAGTCCAACTGTGTATAGTTAATTATTCCAGCTGTGTGCGCAGCAAAACAATCAACCAACTCCAATGCCTGCACATGTTCGATAACACACAGAGATGTTAATTATCATGTAACCAGCATGTTCAAACATGTGCTGCAGTACCATCAGAGCATTTTGTATTGTACTCTCTACATGACTGCATTGCAACAGTTGGGTTATACAGGGAGGGGGACTGACGTCAAAGAAACACTTAAGTGTCATTTACTTTAAAAAGTTAGTTGTTATCAGTGATTTAGGACCCCAAGCATGAAAAATTGAAGGCAAAAGTCTAATATTGTTGTATGCCCTGTGTTGAACACGATGTGTCATTCTATCAATCAGTCTTGGGGCTTCCCATTACTCTTTGATTGCTATGTTAGCATCCAGTGTGTCCTCATTAACTTTTGTGATCTCAAGTCATTCTCTGGATTCTGTTCCTCTGTTCCTGTTATTTTCTGATAAGGAATCAATTTATTACAATAAATACTGTGTCAAATACCCTGCAAAGAAGGCTTTCACACTTTGAAAAAGAGCAAATGCCTAAGGTAAAGCAAATTTCAGTGGGCAGGATCCGCATCTCTTCATAGCTGCTTACAGAATCCAGGCTGTGATGGGGTTTACTAACTTTAAGATTGTTTTTGTCTGTTAACTATGTAGGTTTGACTTTCCTTTTCTTTTTCTTTTTCTTTTTTTTAATACCTATCCCACTGGGAAAAGTTCCACCTTAAACAGTGATGTCACGCCTCTCTAAAAGTCAGGGAGAACCCTGCTAATACAATCTAACCACAGACAGGCTCAGCCAATGCTCTAGGCCTAATACTTATAATACACTCTAACCACATACTGGCTTAACCATGCCCTCAGGCCTTATACTGCTAAGAGACATTGTGAATAGACAAAGTCTTAGATGGTGTCTGAAGGACAGCGTCAAGACTGTAAAACAGATCACACAGCTGCTCCTAACTGACACTGAAGTGGGCACATGTACCCGAGAGAGGAATTAAGAGGAATTATGAGCCTTGGGAACATCTGTAATTCTCTTTATAGTTCAGACGTACACAAGTATGCACATCCAAGCTTATAATATGTAAACACTTCAATGAATGCCTTACATATACAATGTGACAACTACAAATCCTTCAAATGTATCTAGGCACCAGCAGAGAGAAGAACCATAATAACACAGTGCAGATGACAAGTTTATCGGCCTGCTGGTGCAGCACATCTTGCCCAATTACAGCTGACAAACTGCATAAATGTAAAATTTTTGTAAAAAAATAAAGAAAAGAAAGAACGAGAAAAAAAGCATGTATAAACATGTATACTTTTCTATTTATATTTATTATTTTCTATTTATTTACTTATTTACTTATTTACTCCTATTATGACCAATAAAAGTGTTCAAAAAAGTTAATCTTCAAATACAACAGTAACACACTGCAGTGGATTGGTTAGAGGGTTAACAGAGGCAGAATTGATCCCTTTGTGCCTTTGTTCCCTGTGTATTCATTCAGCCATGGATGGCCCTGCAGCAGCAGCACCATCAGCACTAATGGAGAACATGGGTGATAAACCCCTGCAGGGATGTTTGTGCTGCTTACAACAATGTTTAACACATCTAACAGTGAAAGGCAAACCTTGCTAATACAGTTTAACTACATTCTGGCTAAACCAAAGATTCAAAGCCCCTCCCTCCTGTTCAGGTTTTCACTCCAGTCTTTTTGTTTTTTGCAGACCTCACATAATTAAGGGCTCCACAGTCACGGACACTTTAGTTGGACCAGGTGCGCATGACTGGAACAAAAGGTTGGTGGGCTTTGAGGACTGTATTGAGAGAGTTTAGGCTTCACAACGCACCATAAAAATAAATGTCCACTGGCATAAAATGTATAGATGAGAAGTTCCCATTCAAGACAGTTCTTTGCTTTTGGATCAAACACAGAAGAACATTGAAATTTATGTCAGTTCAGACTAGTTCTGGCATCATGCAGGTCACTGCGCCTCTTGATGAGTGAATGCTCTCACTGGAAAGCAATGAAGTGGCTAACACAAATTGACAGTACATGTACATGTCAGATCCATGTTGAGGTTGAATATGTGGACATTTCTTGTTATATAAATGTAGGTTGCTTTGAAGATGAAAGTAACATGTTTTTGCCTATATGAGCTATATCCTTTGATATCGCTGAATAAGAAACATTACAAATATTTCAATAAAACCTAATTAATGCTGCCCTATATTATTTACTGCTTTAGAAATATCACACAGCTGAGAGCTACATAGTGAAATCATGAAATTTAAAGATGGACAATTATTTTACAGTGAAAAACAGAAAGACACAAAGCATGCACTGCAGATAAAGCACTGAGGGAAACATACTGTACATGCCAGTCTTAATAATAGTAGATCCTTGATCATATACTGTTGTAGTCTATTTGTGTGGTCACTACAACACAGTCAGTTTTTTTGACAATATATTATTTTACTGTGTTCTTGAGTATTCCCGCATCCAACTCAGTTGACTCAATAGACTCAATTGTTTTCTTTTCAAGCAGAATTTGAAAGAACCCAAAAAGAAAACAATCTGTTCGAGCGTATCCATGCCAAAGCATACACAACTTTGCATACAGACAAGTTTTTGTGGAGATGTGCACTGTGTGTGTATTTGAATCTGTAAATAAATTATTCATTTATGGATTCTGTCCCACCTAATTGGGAAAAGCTTGTCACACAAGTACGTGTGTGCGGGCATACCTTGAGATAGTCTCCGTCTTGCAATGAGAAACTCTCAGCTTTCAGCCTGATTCCTTTGCCCTTTTCGGTAGTGATGCGGTAGATGCACTCATGGTTGTTATCGTAGTTAGAGGGGAAGTTAGGAGAGAGCAGAACACCCTCTGGTCCTTGTGAGGAGGCTCCACACTCCGCTACAGCAAGAAAGGCAAGGGGGCAAGGACAGCATGGATTAAAATTGCAGCAATATCATTGTGCAGTCAGAATATCTGAGTTGGCTTGTTGTGTAAACCAGATAAGAGGAGAGGAAGAAAGATTATAGATAAGTGCATAACTGCATTTCATTGTCTCTGTGTTGCACTCTGATGATGACAATAAAGTTGAATCTAATCTAATATCCTTTATGATCACTAACCTTTTTTAACTCAACAGATATGGTAACAATAATAACGATAATAATAATGAGCCATAGAGTATAACAGAGCTTAAAAGCACTTGTTTGAATTTGTATGAAATAATACAATACAAGCAAGAATGAGGAACAGTGTTAAATATGTTTAAAAGCAAAGCAATTAAACATAAAGTGCAAAATTATTATAGAGAACTATCAAGCAGGTGCAGTGGCTATCAAAGTTTAGGAATTCAAATAAGTGTTACTTTGTGCAAAGTTTTGTTGTATACAAATGAGAAGAGGAGAAAGGAGAAGACAGACAAGTAGGTTTTTAAGTCCAACTGAAGGACTGCCACCACTTGGTAGGGAAGAGGAAATGGAAGTAATGAGATAGACAAGAGAGAAGCCGAAATGGAGCATCACGGAACTCAGCGAGAAAAAGAAAACTAAACAAAACATGCAGTGTTTCTCAAATCTGAACAAATCTAAAACTCAAAACAACATTTTTGGAAATGTTCTGTTGTTTTTAAAGCAGATTATCGCAGGAGATAAGGAGCATAAATCTTTCCAAAGTGAGCACAGCACTGAGGAGTGGGGGTGAGAGAACAGAGGATGGTGAAGAAGGAAAAGAAAGGGATGAACAAAGAGCTGGAAGAGGAAGAAAAGAAGACAGTAGATGAACTAAGACAGACAAGGGCCTTTTGAAAATATGCAGACAGAAATTAGGAAGGGGAAAAGGGGAGTAACAAAAGACACAGTATTAACACTTTTCATATAGCAGCTAATGCCCTAATTATCTAGCCAAGGACTGTTAAAATAGGAAGAGGAGAAGCAGAGAGTTAGACAGAGAGACAGAGAGCTAAAGAGAGGGACGTTTGGAAAGAAAGAGAGGGAGAGAGATGATCCTAGTGAATGCTGCCAGCTGCTGTTGCTCAGTTTCCTCTTAGTCAGGCCTGATCTCCTGACAGATAATGCTATTATAGCATTTTCACTTTGCTCTTTTTGGGCCTTGAAATTACCAGCAGCGACCAGTCAGACTCTCATAAATTACCTGCAGCATCTGAGGAAACACTGATACTCATCAAATACCGGCAAATGACAACCTGCTAACAGCCAAATCCTGGCAAATAAAAACCAACAGTCACCCAGTCTAATAATAGTAAATTACAATTGTGTCAGCAATAAAATACTGATGAATTACAACCATGAAAATGCTGATACTCTATGTCTTAGCTTATTCATATGGTGAAGAAGTTAATTTCAAAGTTCTATTTTACAAGCTGCCGGTTATATTTCACACAAGATAAACCACTGCAAAGCTATTAATATTGAAGGTAGAAATACTTTTCAAAGGCTTGTTACAGCATCACTGTATATTATGTTTATGAGAAAGCACTGTTCTATAGGGAAAGTTCAATGAGTCTGCACTATAACACACAAGCGCTGGACAACTTCATGTCTGAAACTATATGTTGATATCTTGATTTGCGTTCTGTCAATCATTTTCCAGTTTCACAGAGACAGCAGTCAGTGAGACTGTCTGTCTGCTTGACTGTCTCACCTATACATCTCGGTAGTGTGTTGCTCCAGACTCGCCGGCCCCCTCCCAGACAAGTGATCTTGCTGTCTCCCTCAAGTCGGTAGCCATGGAAACAAGAGAAGGCCAGTGAGTCGCCGACTCGAAACCTGAAACCCATCCTCCTGCTGAACGCCGGTACGCCAGGATCCTCACATGGCTCCAAGTCATATTCTACACATCCAGAGAGATAAATAACATTGTTGAGGAGTCAGTCTAAAAACAGTAGTGTTTCAAAATGTAGAGTAACTATGAATATCGTTAAGGTAGCCAAGATGAAATATACTCTAAAGAGAAAGAAATTAATTCCATTGAAAAATTTGGGGACTTTCTGGTTCTACAAGAGTAAAGACTTCAAGGATGAGGACTAACTGTTTGGTTATGGAGCAGCACATAGAGGCCTCCTGAGCTTTGCTATGGGATCACCCAGGACTTTCAGCCATGCAGCGGATGAAACAGTCCAAAGCTGGATGACGAGTGCAGTATGTTAATTCTTTGTAGGCTTTATGTAACGTCTGTGACAATGATTGGAATGTTAAGCATCTTAAAAGGCCTAAAATTGGGTTTTGCATCTGTTTGTTTGGTCGTCAAACTACAAACCCTTTTTTTGTCAACTTCACAGATCCTGCAGCTACTGCACTGCTGCTTTCTTTGTTAGGCAGAATAATTTACCATATTATTACAGAAGAATACAACGAAATAAGACAACCCTAATGATAGTATCTGTTCAGTCCATTTTTGTAGACGTGAGAGCCTGTGGGCCTATGTCAGGTTAAAAAGGCAGGTTTAGGTGGATTTACTGGCCCCAACATCCATGTCTCTCTTCTGGTGTTCTTACCTGAAAAAGTTATATTAAAGCCTTCATAACTCATGGAAAAATCCGATATGAAACGTAGCTGAGCGCTGAAGTTCCCATAGAGCCCTGCTTTGACACTAGGGGGCAGCACTGAGCCAGTGAGTCGAGCTACTGGAACCTGGAAATTCCCGTCCTCAATGATGGAAAGATAGTCATGGTTCTCCTCCAGATGGAAAGTGTGGAAAACCAGATGGACTCCTGGAAACCCATGGATGAATGGATGGATGAATCAACAGGTGGATGCATAAATGGATGGACAGATACACAATATGAGGCAGAGTTAGTCACAGATACATACAAACAACGAAACAAACAGACTAATATCAGGACACATAAACAACACAGACAGCAATCCCAACATGAAGAATAACAAATTCCAAGCAAATTCATTGGTGTTTCTAAAATGTCTGTGTATGTGTGCTCATACCTTTCCCATGAGACACCTCTATAGTCCATGTACAGTTAAGAGAATTGGGATAGAAGTCAGGAAAGCCAGGAGACAGAATTGTCCCCGTTTTACCAAAGACGTAGCCTCCACAAAGGGCTGCAGAGAGAACATGAGAAACAGAGAAGGGTGGAGGAAAAACAGAAGTTTCTTTTTTAATATTATACATACCCTTAGTACTGAGCTAAGACGAAGACCAAGACATTCTGAAAAAACAAACAAAAAAACAAAAAAAACCCCAAGTTTAACACCTCCAAATAAAGACATATCTTCAGTACAGTGGTAGTGGGTGGAAAAAAAAAAAAAAAAAATATGATAATATGATTTGGGAGTAGATGACTTCTAAATTATAGCAGTCATGAATACCCTAGTATGTATGCTGACTTAAATCCAAAACATTCAACTCCCAACTGATTTCTCCAGTTTAAACAAATGTGTTTCTTATAATAAGCTGCAGTAACTGAATTTTTGACCACTTGGGGGCACCAGAAGCATTGACATATCATCACCTTACACAGTAAGTTGCTAGCAAACCTTTACTAATGGAATACATCCAGCAAAGTTATTAAAAAGTTACAAAGCCACAATATCACTCTTTCACAGCTGTCTCTCTGGTCACCTGGATGATCTTAGTCCAGTGTTCACTCTCTTCTGTTTTTTGTCTCCACCAACTCCTGAGGGAAACACGTAGCTCTAAATAGCTCCTAAATGTTCCTCTACGTTCACCACCTAGTCCTTAACTTTATCTGTCTGTGTTTTAGTGCTGAGCAGGAAGCTTTCTGAAACATCTGAAAATGACACTGCGTGAGCCGTGGGAGTGAGCAAAACAGTGAAGTTCGAGAGCGGACAGCTAAACAATGAGCTGAAACTCACTATAAAGCTCCATAAAGATGAGGAGCGCAGCAGATTCATGTGATAACTCTCTGTGGGTTTGTCACTGAGAGCGACCCCTTTTACATTGTTTTTGTCTTTCACATCATTGTGATAAAAATATCGGTTTTTGCCACTTTAAACAATGAAGCAAACCTTTTCCTAACCTTTGCTGAATTATTTTTAATTGCCTTCAATTAGCACAGTCCTCAGAAAACATCTTCATAATGAACTGCAAATGGTTGCAGATATTATCAAATAATCAGCGTGGTCAGGGAACTTAATGCTGTTGTTTCTGTCCAGTATATAACACGCACTGACAACTTAATGCTGGTTTCACCTAATTTGATTGTGTTAGAGAGAAAAGCAGAACTTTTAAAGGAGCAGAAGTCCAGAGACGCACTTGATGTATAAAAAGAAACAGAGCAGGGAGAATGTGACAAAGAGAGAGTGATTTGTCAAAAAAGAGAGTGAGAGATTGGTGTGTGTGCTACCCGACACCTAGCCTCCACACAGAGCCAGACCACTCATATGGAACAGGACAAACTCATTTGGGATAGAGCAGATTGGAAAATACTATAGTAACGTAATGGAGAGTAAAAGCGGGCTTGCAGTGCATTCGAGACTGTTGAACTAAGATAATATATTTACTCTTTGTTTCTCTCTCGCTGTGCCCACATCCCTTTTAATTCTATTCAGCTCAATTCAGTTCAATTTAATTCAATTAAAGTGCTTCAAGGTGCTTGACTGGCATGGAAATAAAACAGGAGTGTTTTTCTCGCCTATAAAACAAACACATCCCAGACTATAAACTGAATCAGAGACAGTAACATTTTTTTCTTCACCGTTAATGTCCCTCCTGTCTGATTGTTGAAGCTTTAATTTATATATTTTGGTGCACAAAAGTCCCTTTTAGCTCCTGAAATAAACACCGTGATGATTAATTTGGTGAAAGGTTTGTAAAATGACATTTTATTATATTGACTTTATGAAGACAGATGTTGCAGCTTCTCTCGATTCTTCATGCTGCAGCCATTCCAGGGTGTGATTGTCGAGGGCAGGCTGTGTGTCCACCTCTCCCTCTCCGTCTCTTTATCTATCAGTGTCTTTCCCTCCATCTCATTCCATATTTCAACGGAGCTGCAGTTGAGTTGAGTAGCTGTGGTGAGAGTCGCTCTCCCTCTCTCTCTCTCTCTCTCTCTCTCTCTTACCCTCTGACTGGCTGCCTTCTGAGCATGTTGTGGTAACCAGCTCCAGTTTTTCCACACTTCCATCAGGACTAAAACTAGGACACTGTCTGACTAAATGACCCTTGTTGAGGGAGGCATGTGCGTGCATCTATTGTGTGACAGTGCATACTTCAGTGTGCATGAATGATCTGTGTGTGAGAAGACTGTCAATGTATGTGTGCAAGAAAGTGTGGGCTGTGTGACAATGTGAGAAAAAGAGAAGAAGACAGGATGAAGGACTATTCATGACTCTGACAATCACTGGAGAGGCGAATCAAAGTGTGGCAGCATTCAATGTTGAGAGAGGCAGCACGAGACTGAACGCTGCACGAAAAGCAGATACAGAAAGATATGGCTTGGTTTTAGAGAGGGAACAGGTAAATAAAGGTGGATGTGCACCAGACGTCAGCTGCACTCCTCCGCTTCCTCTCTGCCTCCATGTTTTTCCTCTATCTTTAATTATCTCTCTCTTAAAGCATGCCATGGCATTTTTTTTTTTTTACTATATGGGATACTGTGACTTTGGTCACTTCTGACAAGTTGTTGTCTTGGCACCAACTACAAGCTTTAAAATGTCACGCTGCCCCTTCAACATTCTCCCTGACACATAAAAGAGCAGCCAGGGTTCTGCATTATCTGTTTGGTGATTTAGCCGACCTGCAGGAATAAGACCGCGCCATTATTTATAGACACAATATTGTCTAAATAATGAATTTTGGTGGTTGTGTAAAGCAGCAGTAGGAAAAGGTTTGGCTTGTCCTGTTAAAATGTTAACTGTGCCTCTGAGACAATACTGTAAATAAGATTATTGCCATTAATGTGTGCATGTGTGTGCATGAGCTGCTTTGAGTATGGCCGTGGGAGTTTTAAAACATGATTTCCTTTCTCCTATAATCTGATGTAAGATCTTCAAGCCCTTTCTGAGTGGACTTTGTAGGTTTTCTCTGTGTTTGTGTGGGTCTGATCTGGCTTGTTCCCACAGCTCCAAAACATGCAAACTGGATACATGAAATAGTCGGCACAGTAGGTAGGAAAAGAGTAAAGCAACAGAACGGGAGAAGACAATAATTATGTGATTAATCAAAAAGTCAGCATGACGGACTTTTTTCATGTTTTAGCCTAAAACACATTTGACACATAATTCTATCCCATGATCGTCTCTAAAAGCAAACTATGACATTTTTTTAAGTCGAGGCCTGCGCACTGCTTTAGAAAAGTGTCACTCTGAAATAGTGTCTTGTAATGTAACAGCTGTCTGGTGAAATGGCATGCCAGGCTGAAAATTGAAAATGTCACAGCAGCCATTTAAAACTGCTTATGTTATATGGCCGATATTGTGAGACAGACTGCCTCAGTATGAACTCACTCCCAAGTTGAGACATCCCGACTTTGGCTTTCAAATTGGATTCTTCTCAATCTGCGGATTGAATCAGACGACGTGTATTCATCTCCCACAACGGAGTGAGCTGTGGGCAAGCGCTGAATGGAAAGGCCTGCGAGTGGCCAGTGAGCATCTGTTTCAGTCGTGCCTGTTGACCCTTGTGATTTCACTGAGGCTGCATGTCCAACTTGGGCCGTTGCGGTAGTGTGTTCTCTGAAGTGGGTACCGATTGTACAATTAACAGTATGGCTGCCAGTTACACAGGACTGGGAATAGCATTTAATTTCCTCATATGGATGAAAGAAGTCACTGATGGGGACACCTGTGCCATCTCCCTCTCCCTGCTCTTCTGTTTCTGAGTCTCTGGCTCAACCTTCTTCCATCCACTGCGCCCTATTCGCTCCACTTCTGTTTTTATGTTCATGAAGAGGGGGCCATCATGTTCAGGGCCATCTCAGACCAATTAGTGGGAAACTGAAGAGGGGCAATTAATGTTGGCTTTATGCACATGTGCACTGATGCAGACATATCGCTTGAATGTTGAAATAAGATGGTCTCTGGCTGTTTCATTTGCAGTATGTGCTGGCAGAACTGTATGTAGAATGTCGCTTGCGCCTAATCTTTTAATTTGATCATGTGAAGTTATTTGATATGTTTGTGTTGTGATATTTAAGACAACAAACACACAACAACCACACTGCTGGTGGCTTGCAAAGGGGAATTGTGAAAACTCATTTCCAGTGGACAATGCAGCCGTGGTGAAGCCAGGGCACAGTTGTGTGTGATAATGACACTGCTGCAGGCCTGTTTGCCAGATTCCGCCTGCTTATTGGCAAAAGTAAGCCTGCCTGACTACCATGCAAAGTGGCTTCTAACTACGTCTGCCTTCTGTCCAGTCTTTGTTTCTGGGTTCCACTTCAAAGTGACAGCTGTCTAGGGTTTTAAAGTCAGTTAAAACAAGCCAGAAGCCAATTTATTTTAAATAGTTTTATTGCAAATTATTCATCTGCTAATATTGGGGGGGGGGGGGGGGGGGCAGTGGTGTACTGTTTAGCGTCATCAGCTTAGAGAAAAGAGGTTCTGGGCTAGAGCATGCCTGATGAGTAAGGTCATCTATTTTCCCGTCCACCTGCACAAGTTCCCTTCAGATGCTTCCAAGACAAGCATTATGTTCCTGGTGACTCTAAATTCTTGGTGTGTGTGAGTGTGAATGGTTGTCTGTCTATATGTGGTAGCCCTGTGACACACTGGAGACCAATCCAGGGTGCACTGACCAGGTGTCATCTCCACCCCTCTGCGACCCTGTACGGGTAAGCAGCTACAGCATAAATAACGGAGAAGGGGATGGATCTGAACAAAAGAACTTAGGGAATGTAGTCATGGTCCAACAAACTGCAGTTTATCAGTATCCCAGTGTTGCATTAATCCCAAATAACACACTTAGATTTATAGTACAAATAATTTGATAAAGATCTGAGAGGATCCAACTACCTCAACAGTCAGTTGTAGTTACTCTTTTTTAACTACTGTATTAGTTAAAAATCCAAAACATCATCTCTATAGCTCCCATAATCAAGCAGACCCCTGTTTTTCTGTCCAAGGTTAAATTCAGATCATGATTACGTCAAGCACAGGATTTAGTATAGTTTTTGTGTAGTTATAAAGCTTTAAGCAACTCTGGGGGGAAAAGGGGCTTTGTCCTCTGAGGAAAGGGAACAAGGTTACCACACTGGGGACTCCCTAAAAACCTGGTAGACCACCTGGTGTGTGTTTTTTTTTTTTTTTTGCATGCTTCAGCGACCTCCGTGACCATCTGTGAGCAGGTTCTTTTTCTAGAATTTCTATGTTTGGTCTTACACCTATGTACTTGGAAACTGGTAAACTGCCTTGTAAGCCTGTTCGAGCAGTTATGGTGAAATTTGCCTTCATGGCTTTCTGTCAGAAAGCCTTGAGGAAGTCAGATAACATAGCATAGAGTAGGACAAAGTCTGAGCAAGGCGAAGATTGTGATGGATGAGTGGCTCACACAGAGGACGTTCACCAAGGAGACACGAGACATGTGTGGAACTGAAAGTCAAAGGTGACTTTTTATATTTTGACATACTATTATATTTCAATACTTTGTGTATTATTTCCACTGTTCTGTCACAGTTTGGTTACGTTTAGGCAACAAAACCACTTGGTGAGGATTAGGAAAAGATAATTTTCCAGTGAGTGAATGCTTTCCTTCACATTGTCATATAATTCTTTTGGAACAGGGAACAAAATGTTTCAGTGCACTATAGGCTTTCATCAGGAGTGATCAAATGAAAGAAAAAAAAAAATCTCACCATCACAACTGGGAAGAGCATGACTCCACTGATGATTCTGCTCACAAACAATTGGCTCCTGATCACTCAGCGTGTATCCAGGGTCACATGTAAATGACACGCGAGAGCCAATGGAGAAGCTGCTGCCATGGCGTCGGCCATTGACTGGGATACCAGGGTCGAGGCAAGAGTCCGACTCCATTTTCACACCTGAGGATCACATCGCACAAGCATACTGAAGTCAAGAGGCTGAGTGCATGTGTGTTTCCAGGGTAATTACAGAAGCAAGACATTGTTCCTTGCAAATAATTCAGTGTCTGTCCACCAAACATTTCTATCAGTCAATCAGTCAGCCTTACTTTCATATCTGATGCTGAAGCCTGCTGCAGAGCGGCTGTTGTCTGTGGTGAACAACAGGAACAGGACGTTGGACGTGGAAATCAGGAAATGAGGTGCTTGGGTGCCATGGTATTCACCGATCAGGGGAGACGATGTAGAGGGGCCATCCCGGATTTCCAGTGTGTCATAGTTGACCTCAGTCTGGAATCTAGACAGATGGACAAAAAACAAACAAACAAACAAAAAAAAAACATGCAAATGACCTGACATACACAAAGATAACATTTATACATAATGTGTGCGCAGGCTACCTCAAATACCAGCAAACGTAATGTAACTAAAAGCAAACAGTTGCAATCGGTAGAACATGATATTAAAATTCTGCTGCAATGTTCATTTTATTAATGCTATTGTAGGCACAGAACACTGAACAATAACAGACTGATGACCTGTCCAGACAAAAGTCTATCTGTCTATTCAGTAACTGAGCACTTACATAACCACATTACTATCTTGTGTAGCTAACTAGCTGAGCAACTGCTGCTGTACTTCGATCTGATTACTGACTTGTAGACTGATTGAGCAATTAGCAACAATTGTGGCTGCAAGGCGCTGAGAAGCACTTGGTTCCTGAGACTCTGGGTGCTGCTGTGTATAATTTTAACCATCAAATCCAGCAGTAACTGATTGAGAAAATGGATGTCATATGAAAGCAATTAACTGCCTGGTAGGATGGAAAACAGCAGATTCACGATCTGAATATCTAACCAGCTAACTGAGCAAATAACTAGCCTCTGAACCAGATATTTGCATGCAATGCAAATGCTGAAACATATGAAATGCCTCATGGGAGATGCGGATAAAAAAAAAAAAAAAAAAAAAAATCTCAGCAATTTCAGGCTATGCTGCATCTGCTCGTGGCTTGTTTCCAGAGAGAAATGTGCAAAAAGCCAACATTAATTATTTACTGCAGCAGTAACTCACCAACTACATTTATGTCTGACTAACTTATAATGATTCTGAAAGACTGACCAACTAAGAGACTGACTAACTAAATAATGAACTGGCTGATACAAAAAGTGGAAAAATGCCGTCATACTTCGTGACCGTAGTCAATCTCACTGAATAACTGATGAGCAAACTTTAACAACTGTGACAAATATGTCTCTATACCTTCACAACCAAATCACTGACCTGTCAAAGTGTATCTTCACGGCATGGTCTGGCTGTGCCTCAATCACCCACTGACAGCTCAGAGAGTCCTTATAAAAGGAGGGCCAACCAGGAGACAGCAGAACACCAGTAGGAGCAGTGAGATGGCCTCCACATGGAGCTACAGGGGAATAAACAGAGAGAGAGAAATTAATCATTTTTTCCTTATAACTGTTACAACATGAGCACAAGGCTCATATGACATCGAGTTAGCAGATTCATCATCTGCTCAATTTATTTTAGCTCTCTAATCCTTTCTGAATTTCCCGAATTCATACATAAACATTTACCTTCAGAAAATGTGCTTTGCCAACCGTGTGCTACAGTAAACAATTTTGAGTGCTCATGTTTGAAAAAAGGCTAAAATAATTATAGCATGATAATTTATACAGGAAATCAAGGATATTTATGAGTCAAATTATGCCAAAAAGTGGCTCCTCATTTCCCTGCAACTCAGACGGCTGCAGGCGGCAACGCTGGTACATCCTGACACTAATTTATAGCTAACATAGAGTCCCAAAATCTCAATTATGGCACAGTAAAATACAAGAACTAGCTTTTGCCTAGTTTAGATTCCATATCAATAAAAATAAAAGAGCATCTGATCTGTAGATTTTTTTGTTGCTCTTTCTATGATACACAGTTAACAGTGGCTTATCTTTCCCATTCTTACCACTGCTTCTGTTCTCAAGTGGCTGATACATTTGCCCTTTTGATTGCTCATTCAGACTTTCAGCAAGCAAAGACAAAAATCACTTTTCTTTCACCCATTCTGTGCATACTGAAGCAGTGGTACTCATGGCTTGGACACACAAGAGAAAGTCATTCTGGAAATAAAATGCAATTATCCTCCCCTGTCCAATGGGAAGAATAATATTTTCCCATACTCCATATTTAAATAATGTGACGACCTTATTCAGTTTGATTGTCTCCTCCATCCCATTTATTAACAACGGGCAACATTTGATAATGTCATTTAGACAATACAATCAAGATGGAGGGGATACAAAAAGACGGCAAACACACAGGCCAGTGGATGCCATTCATCTTTAAAAAGTGTTGAAATAACTGCATATTCACTGTCCTTTTATTATTACTTCCACATACGAGCTTATCTGCACACCATGGATACATCTCTGTATATTAGAGTCTGCATATAATGAATGCATCTCTGTGAATGAGCTTCAGCAGAACTTGTGCCAATCTCATTTAAGATTATTGTTGAGAGAGACGGACGTATGCAAACAGGCTGAATAAGTGTGGGGAGGCTGGAGGCTAAAGCAATTAGAAGAGGAAATTTATACAGTTTCTAAGGTGTATAAGCACACTTAAGCTAAACAGAAGGAGCCAAATAGCTGGATGCATTGTGACTTTATATTCTGGCAAGCAGAACATTTTCAATGATTAGCCACTGCTTATACATAAAGTAAGCGATTTGTATGTGTGTTTACCTTCACAGCGAGGTACGGCCGCAGACCAAACAACATTGCCTTCCTGAATGATGCAAGTGACCTGATCAGACCCCTAAAAATTTGATATGAAAGTATGATATTAAAGCTATTCAATTTATTTCAAGGAAAGATAAAAACATAGCCAAGGAAAGAAGACAACTCCACCATGAATACACACAAAGCCACACACAGATAGAAATTAAATATACAAGTTGCATTTTACCATTTACACTACTGCACCTGCTGCTACTGCTATTACTAATACCAATATACACGGTAATAATGATAACACTTGGAAAGTATATTTGTATTTCACGGTATAATAGTGCCTTATTATGGTAGATGTGTGATTTTTACCTGTGTCCTAATGAATCCTTGATCACAGCGGAAAGCCACTGAGCTGCCGAGCTGAAACTGATCACCGTATCTTTGACCATTGACAGGAACGCCTGGGTCATGACATTCATTCTGACCGAAGGCTACAAACAGACAGTGAAAAAGGAAAAGTTCAAATGGGAGCCAACAAACTGAAAAATCTGTATTACACAAAGGTAAATTGCCTTGGAACAGAATAAGCAGAGAGAAAATGTGACGGCAAAGAAAAAGAAAAAAAATCTCTTATTTTGAACAATGTTTCCTCATTTTTCCAATTTATTTCAATACCTGAAAACGCGTTGTTCCAGAGGGGGATAAAAAGTTTGAAAAGCATTGCTGTATCACTGTCAGTGAATGTGACATCTCCACTGATATGGAAATATGGGAATGGAATTATCTTCACGTGGATTCAACCCTGTCATGTTTAGCTTATATTATCTTTATTCCAGAGATTAACCTGATCCCACCCAGGGCACACACCCAGTGATTGGACATGACTCAGGTTGATTAGCTACTGATGGAGAGGAAATGAGAGCAGAGAGAAAAAGAGAAGGTGAGGAAAAAATAACAGGAGAGGAAATGGAAGGTACACAAACACAACTCGTAGGCACATTTATCACAGACACCGATGGACGGATAGAAACACATTTGCATAAATTTTCAAATATACAAGCAGAGCACACATGTACGGCATACAAAATAATTATGCACACATTCACACACCTGATATAAGACATGGCGGGAAAGAGTGGGAGACATAAAAGGAGGAGAGATGTACACAGGTATATGAGAGAACACACAAAATGAGAATTAAAGAAGAGAGAGCGTGCTGTGAGGGTTTTGGATAAAGAAAAGGTGAGACAAGGTTGTGTGTGAATGAAAAAAGTGAAACAACAGAAAAGAGGCTTGAGTCAGAGTGAGAGATGGAGCTCAACGTGACAGATTTGAGAGACGTAAAAAGGGAAAAAAATAGAGGAAAAAATAAGGTGATGATCTCCAAATTTGACACCAATATGCTGAACATTTTGTGTGAAAGGGCTTTATCTTCATGTGATGGTATTGTACAAGATGTACTGGCAACGTGTGACTTTTCAAGGGTGAGGTTTTTTCCCTCAGATGCAATTTTTGCTTCTATCTTGGTTTCTCTTTGTGTACAAAGTGAGATTTGATGTAATTTTGCTCCAGTGGTTCTCCTCAGACCACATCAGCAACGTACCGTGCTGTGACTGGGCTGTTCAGGGAATAGAGATGATGGTTTTGTTCCCTTTTTGGCAGCAGTGACAATACTGTTTAAACACAGCCTAATTCAAATATGGCACTGATAACCACAGCTGTCATTACGCTGAAGGATATCTTTAGCTGTGGCACTCAATAGGTTCAACTGACCTTGACTTTATGGTCATAAATGAATTACATTTCATTATTTTCTGTGACCAATCCTTGGCTCGCAGTGCATTGCTCATTGCACATAACTACACAGTCTGGTGTCAAAGTTCATATTTCAGGTTCAGGTGTTACTTATATAAACAGAAAAGATATAGCCATTGATATTCATGATGCATTCAAATTTTAATAAACCAAATAACTGAAACAGCACAAAGATGTCTTATCTTTCTTAAGTCCCCATGTAGTTTTTATTGGACTAGACATTCAAACGACATCCTCCAAAAGTTTCTCCATCAAAAGCTATATGAATGCATGTAAACATTTGTCTTTCTTTAGGAATATGGGTATTTATCTACAGCACATTGTGGGTTTTTTACAACTGTTTACAATAACAACACTGCATAATATATCAAGGAAAAAGGGATTATAGGGATGATTTATGTATTTATCACCTTTAGAAATGTTTGTGAGTCACTCTGAAAGCATGTTTTTGCTTCAAATGGTACATCAAACCTTTCATTTGTGTTAGGATTAGGGTGAAAAAAAATTGCTTTCGGATTAGAGATAGGACTTATTATTAAATGTGCTGTGATGCTAAAGAGGCAAAATATCATTTAGTACTTTCATTTGTCAAAAGTCACTTCTCAAGGAAGAGTCAGGGACAAGGTCATTGGAGTGGCAGTGTGTGAAATGGTGCAAAACCGCATGGAAGTCACAGGGAATTAATCAGAATCAGTCACGTAGAACTAGTTCATCTTAGAGCAGATAAACATACAGGCTGCAGTAGTCGGGTTTAGAGCTGACAATGGGACAGGCTTAACTTGTTCAAGTAGCAGTCAAGCAGAACCAGTCCAACTCAGGACAGATGAAGGGAACGTGAGCAGTTTGCATTGGTGTTGTATTAGTCATGAACTATTACTCAGCTGTGGTTAGTGTTTGATAACCCTGAGCCAATCACTTTATTTCTGTATTTAATATGTGTGCCTGAATGGCCTTTAATGGTTATTATATACAGAGATAGCAGTTATACAGACAATTCAAGCCAGTGCCTGAAACCCTTTAAAGCAAATCCTGATACTTGGAAATTTAGCTTTCTAAGTATCACTAGTTTCTATGTGTTTTACAGATCCCTGCTGTACATACAGGGGTACTCAAATGACTAGAGTGGGGCTCTCATGTAGCATTAAAACAGTAAACTCAACCCTGAATACTAACAAAGTATTATGTTTCTCTGTTACTATAATTTGCTTACTTTCTCCCAGCTTCATCTTGCGTACTTCTAGCTCACATAGTGATTCCCTCCAATTGTCAAAATGCCTCATGGCAATGCTGAAAGAAGGGGCATCAACTTGTTTCTTTGAATTGCGGGGTATGTGCACAGGCGAAGAAAAACAATAGCAAGGGTGAGACGGTAAGTGCTTCTCTTGTCAAGAAAAGGTGAGACCATCTCCCCTTCTTCAAAACACGCTTTATGTTGCTACTGCACAACCAACTCTTCTTTTTTCATCTCTCTGTATGATCACACACAAGTACAAACTGCTGCATCTCGCAAGAAGCCCTTTCTCTTCCATTCTGAAGAGCTGACCTCAAAAACCTGCTGCTCATGTTTACTGCTGTCATTCTTAGAGTGTTGAACAATTTTCTGCTATCAAAACTCTACTGTAGCTGCTCTGGAAATATCTCAAATGTGATGTGATGTCATGCTGACAGTTGACAGGATAACTGCAGCAATAATACAATAATAATAAGAATACACCAATGCCCAACAAAACTGACACGAATTAGAGCCACGTCAAAAGTAACCATCACCATTTTTAAACCATTTAAGGTTGCATTTTTAGTTTGACCTCAGTGTGTGGGATTCTACACTAACAGCTCTATTTAAAGATGTTCAAGCACAACGCCTCTTGATATAGACATAACTATAGTGAAGTCAAATGTAAACCATTTTGACAGAAGGCTGGTGGAACTCTTGATGAATACTACACTGTAAGACTGAGGTGACCAACACAACAGATTTATGGTACTCAAGCAAGATGTATAATGTAAAATGCACTGGCTTCAGAAGGACTAATGTGTCAAACCTGCAAATAACCTCACTTACATTGTGATGTGATGATGATCATGATGAAAATATATTTTGACTTAATGTCACACATTGCTTAATGTAACTGACACATACTGACACATAGAGAGACACAGATAGGGAAAGATGTAGGGAGGTAGCACATACTGGTGTAGCTGATATTGAAGCCTTTTCCAGTGTTAGAATGATCAGACTGAAACTCCAGTCTCATGATGTGCCCATTCGAGGCGATCTGTGATGGAACGTCTTTTCCTGAGAACGTCCCAAATGTTGTTGGCTCAGACAGGCCTAAAATAGAACAGAGTTTAAACAAGACACGTTTCAATGGTGCTTATCTAATTCTGTATGTATAACATTAGGCCAAGGACACACATGGAAAGTGAAGGACTCTTGTAAAGGAAAAAAAAAAAAAAAACCCAAGAGACCTCAAGAGATGTATTAAATGTTGTTCCGGCAAGGGAATGCTTTCAATCTCAATCTGCACAGTAACTAACAAATAAATAGAAAAGTAAGAAAAAGAAAGCAGCAAGTCCTACAAAGTGTGAGGCCCTTAGTTTCCTTCCACCCCTATAGTAGTAAGTCAGTCTGCCCGTTCAAAAATACTCCCAATACACAAGTGCAACAATTCTTATCTCTTAATACAGCTGTACATTAATACAGCTTTCATGAACCATCTCATTAACGGTGAATGAAAAATATACTGAAATGAAAGTTGATCATCTGGCTGACACTCAGCTCTAACTTTGTCTCTGTGACCTGAAAAATACAGACCACTGTTCAGTACAGCATTGGACCAACTTTTGCCCAACAGATTCCACGTCTGGGCAGTGACTCTGCAAAGTTCTGACGTTAAAGCAAACCAGGCAGCATCAGTGCTTCACACAACTGCTCAAGGTTGATACATAGATGCTCTTATGTACAGATGCTGCATTTGAGTGAACCCAAAAAAGACTGATATCAGGCCGTTGTGGAGTCCAGGTCAGTAATATAAACCTGCATGTCTTGAAACACGTATTCCCGGACCATTCTGTCACCCTGGCAGGGAGCATTATCTTGCTCAAAGTACCCATCATCACCTTGGGGGTACACGAGTACAATGAATGGCTAAACCTGGCTGCTATGTTAAGGTGTGCTGTGTCATTAAGGCATCACTCTGTAGCTATTAAAAGACCCACTGTATACCAATTGAATGGTGCGGAAACCATTACACCTCCCCCACTGGGCTGTACCGCTGTAACCATGCATCACATCATTTGTGTCTGAGACATTTGTGTCACAGCATAGGACCATTTACTGCAACAAATGGTTATACACTTCTGTTTGGCAGAATACACTCTGCTCTTGAGGGTGCGCCCCAATGATCCAACCGGCAGCGACAGATTCAGTGGGGAGCGCAATAAAACCCTGAAGGGCCTCATGGAACAGAACCCAGCAGGCCTATATCAGTGAGGTCTGCAGTATACATGATGCACAAGGAAAGAAATGCCATCCCCATATATGCTAATAAGACACTTCAACAGGAGGAAGCTGAGGTGGTTGATGGAGAAATCAATCCCCACAGCTAGTAACAGCAGTTTGTAGCAGGTGGAAATAAACAGATTAACCACCGACAGCAGCGACATAACAATCAAGAGCAAGAAACAGAGATTGTGACATTATAAAGGCAACCTTATTGTGTGGACTGAATGTGATTGGAAATGTATTTTGAGTGTGACTGGCGATTATAAATGTCAACTGATGCTGATAAGCTATTGGAATGCACAACTTAAGTTCACGGCCAGAACTAACACAATGCTTGTTGTTGCTGATGGCCCACCAGGAGTCTAGCAGATTGGTTGCAGCAGGAATTGTGATTCATCAGAAAACACCTGCAGTTTTGCATGGGTAGGAAAAGCAGCACTGGTGATTATTCAGTATGGCCTTTTTCCACCCGACATTTCCTGTGTTCATCCACTAAGGGCCGTCTACTCGCGTGGCAAATGGTATGTGAAACGCTGTCGTCTTAGTGATGTTCAAACTCACCATCTGGCATCTACAGTCATGTTTTGTTTTTTTTATTGTTTTTTTTTTTATCTAAAAATCTTTAATTTCCCTCTTGGTGATCCCTTCACATACAGAGCAAATATGTATGCGAGTTGTATTGTTGCTGTTGCATGCACTTGTGCCACGACATGTGCGATCCCAAAGTGAAACCTACTTCTTCTGCAGAGGCCACATAGATTCCTTTAAACAAAACAGAGAGCAATCAGTATGATCCACTGCAGTGTGTTTTAGATTACATCGTAAAGTAATGTTCAAAATCCTCCTCCGACTACAAAAGGTGCAGTGAAAAACTGTGCGAGTTGACAACCCTGCAAGGGACAGAAAAAGCTCTGAGAACACTTCGGTAATAAAACTCATCTGAAAAAGGGATTCTTCACCAACACTCCCACAGAAAGTTTTCTTTTTATTGTCTCCTTGACTTGGAGTTTTGGATCCCATGCACTTAGACTCAATTAAGCTACACATCGACTGAGTTGCAAAGTGCCAGTCTCTTTGTTCTTTGGCTTTCCAAAAGCTCTTTCACTTATTCATTATCGCACTGATAGGCAAGAGACCAGGCGTGGAAAGAGAATCAACGCGACAATAGCTGAAAGAGTGACAAGGTCCTACGTTGTCTCATCTAAGAGGAGAGATTTAGAGAAAAGCCTTTTGTAACAGTCCATCACTATGTTCTCCTACATTAAATGACAACAATGGGTTTCTGATTATGTTAACCATTTACTGTACATAGTGTTCAAACCCTAACTTGTAGCTTTATTAGATATTTTTAGGCTGGATTGCATGCTACTCAGCTCCGGACATTTATTGGTTCTTACTGTGGTTGCTCTGTTCACTGTTGCTTGTCATTTTTTTCTGAATTTCAATGTTCTATTATCCAGGAATAAAAAAGCAGAGAAAGTCGTGAGTGTCAAGGTCACATGAAATCCTTGCTGAATGGAGAAAGCCTTTAGGTTTTTTAATGCTGAAAAAACTTTTGTATTTTTCCTTTGTGATGTAGATTTATTTCTTCTTGGACTAAAGCATCTCTTGATTTATATATATATATATGCATTTTTAGAGGCATAATAGCAGATTGTGGCTCTGTAAAACTATTGATCATCAGGACATGAATGTTTCACATTTGAATGTTATAAAGCCTGAATATTAGACAACGGCAATCAATCATCAATATATATAATCAGTGATGAATAAGTAATACTGACTCACCAGAAGTTATCTGGTTATCTAAGTGGCTATCACCGCCTCTTCAAATAACCTCCCAAATACGCTTTTAAAAACTTTTTTAATCAATGATTTATCTTAAAGTACCATTGCCACGATGAGTTGTGTTAATTTTAAACCGACTTTCTCATCTATCAGCCTGTTGAAGTGTGGTACAGCCTTTAAGCTCAAATTGATTCATAAATATATTCTGTGTGATTCTGAAAAGCAGACTATTAAATGAGGCACTCTCATACAGTAGTTAACCATCTAAAGGCCAATCAGTAACCATTTAACGGGGGGCTATATTAATCAATAATGATCACATTTACCAACATATATTCATGGTTGTTTGGTCACTGGCTAAGAAAACCACTTTCATCATAATTAACTAAACTAAACCCACATGTGGCTTTCACTTGATGTATATTTGACTTTTTAAAACATTCACCTGAGTTTTGAAGCTATATATCCAACGTCACTAAAGAGCACATGTAGTTTCACCGCCTTACAAAAGGGTCACACAGTAAATATCACAAAGACTTCAAAACAATGTCAATATGATGTCATGAGGACGTGTCAAATACAGAAAATGTTTCTTTGTCTATTTCCTGCAAAGAAAACACAAACTGAGTGGTTTCAAAGTGACAGCACTCAACTATCATCAAGCAGAACAAACTGCTAACAACTTTAATTTCAGTTTGCTCAGTGCAACAGCTCTAATTGCCCTGCAATTTTCCAAACGCTGCTACAAAATAACATTGCTGCAGAGAGACAGGTTTACAGCCAGACAATTAAACACAGCTTCATCGTTAATGACCAGTCAGTCAGACCTGGGCTTTATTCGATTCAGTTTAAATCAACAACCTTTATTAGATTGGGGAACAACTGTCCCGTGTGCTGTGTGTAGAGGAAAAGTGAAAACACAATAAAAACATGACAACTACTCATCCATCCATCCATCCATCCATCCATCCATCCATCCATCCATCCATCCATCCAGCCAGCCAGCCAGCCAGCCAGCCAGCCAGCCAGCCAGCCAGCCAGCCAGCCAGCCAGCCAGCCAGCCAGTCAGTTCTCTTTATCCACTGGATTGGGCCTCAAATTAAACAAAGCTGTATGCACATCCCCATCCACTTTTAAACAATAAAGAATTTGCACATCCATACCCCGCAGTCTTAATTTAGGAACTAAGTTTTCAAAAATATGGTGAAATATGAAGATATAATTACCTTCATCTTTGACCACCAGCCAGTCAAACTGTGGCTCCAGGTCAAAGTCAGAGAATAGAAGATGAATGCGGCTCCCCGGTTCAGAGATAATCAACCACACACAGTTCAGGTTGTTCCCATACTCCTCTGGGTAGTTCGGGGACAATATGGTCCCTGATGGAGCCGTGAAGTTGAAGAAACATGAGACTACAAACAGGAAAGAACAAAGGAAGAAAGGCAGGAAGGAAATAGATTAAAATGATAGGTAATTGGGCAAGCAGACAGGCACAGACAGCCAGACAGAAAAAAGAAGAAAACAAAGTTGAATTAAAAGAACAAAAGAGAAAAACAACTACCACACACATAAAAAGCAATTGTACTTACAGACGCAACTGGGTTTATTGCCAGACCACTGGTTATTGTGCTGACATGTGATTGTCCTCTCTCCCACGAGTTCAAAGGCCGACTGGCAAAAGAAGGTCAACACGTCACCGTGCTGAAAGCGATCACCGCTACGGCGACCAAACGCCGGCACCCCAGGATCACCGCAGCCTCCTCGTTCGATCTCTGTAACACACACGACGCGTGCAGCCATGTTTCAGTGTTGATAATTAATGTCAACATGTGACATGCTGACATTCAGATAAGCGCTTGTCTGATATTGTTCGGGAGGCAGGACTAAATGGCAATAATGTGCATGCACTGATTTTCAGATTTTAAATAAAAGCACTTGGCGACAGATTTTTGCACAGCTCGTATTGATGCATGCGCTGTACATCTGTGCTGCATCTCTCTGTACTCCAAAACTGTATATCACAGGTAGCCCATTCAGACGGGCCCGAGAAGATCAATCTGCAACTTGAGGACTCCACAATACATGCCCGCTCAAAGAAATACCCTATGTAGAAACATTTATGGTTGGGTTAAGATTAATATAGGTGTACAGATCCTTTCCAAGTCTCAACAGACTGTCCACTCAGCTGGGTCCCAAAATGACCCAGAAGAACGTTGCCATATTTAAAATGTATCCTACTTTCTTGGAAGACACCTGGCAGCCGTCCTGATATTCAACAGGTTGACAAATGGCAAGAGCTGACATGTTTTAAAAGGAGGACTGGCAGCAATGCTAATATGGCTGTGCGGAGCATCCAAAAATGTGCACACATCTGGAGTCTATTATTTTAAATTGCTGTGTTGAAGAAATGACACACAACCAATGAGAAATGTGTTTTATTGTTTCCCATCTCACAGCTAATTGTCATCAGGGTAATTGTAGTGTAATTCAGCTTTAATTGCGAAAGACAAAACAATAAGTGGAGGCACACAGGTAGCAAACACACACTGATCCATGTGTGCTCTGGTTAAGTCACCAGCAGGAGGTTAAAATCAAAGAGAGCAACGCTGATCTTTGTGATACTGTACAAAACACAAACGCTTTCCATACACACTGTTTCAAACACACATGCTGTTTCTCTCCTTGTTTCTTTACCTTCATCCATTTTTTTCAGTTTCTGTCCATCTTTAAAATCCCTGTCCTTTTCTCCCACTGTGCTCTATTTTCTTCTTATCGCTCCCACTCTCTCAATCTGATTCAACACGCTGTGCTTTATTGGCATGAGTGTCACATTAGCAGTATCGCCGCACTAGCCTGCAATCATATTCCATTCATTTTGTCACCCTTTTTTTTTATCCCTTCTTGCCTTAATGGCAGTATGTTTTATCCACTGCTCTTCCCTCTCTTGCCTCCTTTAAAATTTGACATTCTACCAGACGTCTGTCATCTTGTAACACATGCTCCACCATGCTCCTGGATTCGCTTAGGGCAAATACATCTCAAGGTGAGCAATGTGTGTGTGCGCGTGCACGCATGTGTGTGTGTTCTACACTTTTACTATCTGTTGGGATGGAAGTACGCCCCACAAGAATAGAATACTCAAAGAGATGGCAGCCGTGTGTGTGCGCGCGCGTGTGTGTGTGTGTGTGTGTGTGTGTGTGTGTGTGTGTGTGTGTGTGTGTGTGTGTGTGTGTGTGTGTGTGTGTGTGTGTGTGTGTGTGCAGCCCAGAGCTAGCTGTCACACAGCTGACGAGTGTCAGGATGGATATCAGCGATCTTGAGCCCCTGGTAACTCTGTCATTATGGTGGTAACAGCCTCTCTCGCTCATTCTTTGTCTTTTTTTTAGTTTGTTCTTTCTCTTGTCATTTTTCCTTTGCTTTCTTTCTAAGTTCAAACAGTTTTATTGGAGTGCAAAATGTAGATTTTCAACTCAAAACATCAGTTTATGCTGCGTAATCTACATAATTGAGAACAGAAAACCAAACAAAAACATAGAAGATAAATGTGTTCAAATGTAATAAAGCAAAAGGAAGAGAAAATACTGACGGACACATGAGGCACCTACTTTCTGGTAGTTTCATGTATTTAGCCCTTTAACTACAAATCACAAACTTTGCATTACTGCCAACCATATTAAGTATAGCATGTATTTCAGTACGTTTCAGCCACATTTGGTTTGAGTTTATGCCCTGGTATGAAAATCAACTTGCAGAGAATGGAAACTGCTTGATGTAGGTGATCAATCACAGTGACTGAATATACAGTCTTAACTTTTTCTGATAAAGCTGTGGTGTCATCACCAAGTAAAGCAACTGCACGTAGGAAGAGTCAAGAAGACTGCTTTTGGTTTCCAGATGCACTCATTTTACATACTGACACTGTTGATTCTACAGGAGAATCTTTAAGACATTTAATGCTAATTTTCGGTCCTTTGATGAGTTAAAAAATAGATACATTATTTACATCGTTACTCTTTTCACAACCAATTGCCATCAGCCTGAAAACTTGGCGGCATCATTTCACTGAAAGCTTCAATTACCATAATGGGCTGTGTGTGTGTTTATGATATTAACTCAGTCACTCTCTTTCTCTCTCTGTGGAAACATGCACACATACACGCACACACAGAGCTGCAGTGATTAATAAGTGTAACATGACAGCTTTCAGAAACCAGACAGCTACGCACACACACAGCCGTGATGGGTTTTCCTGCAAGGCTGAAAATCTAAGAGCTCTCAGGGGGTATCACTGATCAAAGTGTGTAACATGGTGACATTATACAATGTGACAGCATCACATATATACAAGCAAGGACACACATACAAAACACACCACAAGCGGTTGTTGAGGTATCCTGGGGAAAAAACTGAATCTACAAGATAATCTCGAGGTCATTCAGGACCATTTGTTTGTTTGCTTCTTTGTCTCTGTCTTTGCTTCACACGTATGTGTTGCACCATAAGTACAAAATCAGATGAGAAGGTCCTCACTGCCATTAGGACAAATATCAAACACACAAAATCAAGGTTAGCCCTGAAATTAACTTCAGCACCATCTGAGGCTCGTGTTAAGCTGAGGAAACTCTGTTTGTTTGACATCACCTGCTGACACTCACACTCACACTGTCGCTACACTGTGCTGATTCCCTTGAACAGTAACTGACCCTGGACAACACTGTCAGCAACACCATTGAATCAAACATAGTTAAGCAGAACCAAGAGCGCAACCTTCATGCAGCTCACCCACTCTCTCTCTTGCTCTCCCACACATCCCTCATTCTCTCTGAGACAGTTTATTTCTTCTCTCTTTCCATTTGTCATTTTCTCTCCTTCTATCCCACTCTGTCAAGTTGTTGTTGTCCCTCTTCCTTTGTCAAATCAAATCAAATCAAACTTTATTTATATGGCACTTTTCATACTCAAGTGCCTCACAGAGGCTAAAAACAACAAAGAAGAAAAACCAGCCCACCCGCCCCCATAAATACATTCAGAGACATATAGAGACACACACTCACAGACATGCACGTGCACACATGCGCACACACCCATACGGACAACGCAAGGAATAAGCCAGCTTTGGGGGCCATCCACACTGAGAAGGCCCCCGGCCCATGACTAGGGAGCGCCACCCAAGACCACCCCGACCCAGGCAGACAGGAGGCCCCACACCAAGGTGCAGAGGCCCCCAGCCATCCAGGCCGGAGCTGTCCCCTCGGCAGCACCCCCATCAGTAGACCAAAAGCAGCTACCAGTGTGGGGGGCCCCCATGAGGAAACACTGCAACTAAAAACCAACCAACTAAAGACCAAGGGCCCCCATGTCTCTACACTTATCAAATTACTTTTCTCTCTATGCCTGTCTCACCTCTTTGTCTAAAGTGAATTCAATTTAGTTCACTCCCATTTAGTTCAATTGGATTTAAGGAGCTGTGTTGGCATGGCGAGGTACAGTATGTAATCAGGTATTTAAATATAATAAATGGATTATTCCAAATAATACGTATTTAGAGGAACATCTACAGCTCTCTCTCACACACCTTCAGTCACTATGACTGTCACCATCTTCATCTCTATATCAGTGTCAGCTTTGGCATAATATGAGAAATAACCAAGCAAAACGATCAACTGATTGACTCATAATTCATTTATCATCGTCTTGTAATGCACAGTCGCACACACGCTCACATGTGCACACAAGGGCGAACAACAGTTGTGTTTAATGCTGAATCACCACTTCAGCAGCGCCATGACTTTCACACTCTATTATGTGAGCGTATATATCTGAATGTGTAGAAGTGTGTGTGTGTGTGTGTGTGTGTGTGTGTGTGTGTGTGTGTGTGTGTGTGTGTGTTTCAGAGAAGAAGAGAAGGAGAGAAAGCCTTCATCGTAAAGGAGCTCATACCTTCATAGACCGCCTTGAACCCTGCGGAGCCGATTGTATCGTCTGACTGCAGGTGTAGCCACATCTGATTGGACAAGCTAACGATGAGATCAGGGACACTGGATCCAGTAAGTCTACACACACGCGCGCGCACACACACACACACACACACACACACACACACACACACACACACAGAAAAACATACACATTAACACAAACTGTTGCTATGAATTACAGCTTTATCACTTTCTTCTTTTGACTTAAAAGAGACTTATTTATTAATATTTTATTAATATTATTTGCATACCTAAAATAACATACTGATACTTACAGCAGATAGCCTCAACTATTATTGGGCTGCAGCATTTTTTCTGAGCACATTCCTATTATACCCCATGGAGTTCAGTCTACCGTGTACTCCAGCTCCATCAAACCTGCATGTTAGCATCCACATGTCTCCAACTGTTCCTCTGATAGCCACCATTAGCTCGCTGTACAGCTGCATGTCAATATTCCTGTATGATAGGCCAGAACATGTGCAGTAAGTGATGCTTACACGTAGAGTACCCTCCGAGTGTCACCTATCTTCCCTCCATCTCCCACAGTTAGTGTGTCATATCCTCTTTCCAGGTCAAACTCCTCAAATGACAGTTTTATCACCTATAAAAACAGAACAAAAACAAGACAAGCAAACATTGAAACAGAGGTGAGAATACAGACAAAAGCACAGTATTATCAATTCCTGCAAGGGTGGTCTGGTGTTTTTGCATCTAGGAATCTAGACATAGTATTTCACAAACAGCTGCCTCTCAAGCAATGAAAGAGCTACATGTCATGGATTACATGTTAATAACATTAATTCAACAACATCTATTATAAAGTAGCAATTTTTAAACAACAAAGGTCCTTTCTGAACAGATTGGCAGCCTCTGCCAACCTCATGTGGCGCTCACACTCCTGTAATTAAATATGACTTCCTGCCATGGACTTCATGAGTGGAACAAAGGTGCTGCACTAGCATACTCTGCAGTTCTATATATTCCACAGTACTTCAAATGTTTTCTAAAACAACATAGAAAACATATTGAAAACTGATAGCATCATCAAACCCAGGAATTCTGGGGGACTCCTGATACATGCCAGGAAGTGAAGCTGATCACAGAAGAAAAGAAATCATACAAGTTATCATTCAGCTGTTCATTCAGCAGAAAAGGAAATGATTAGTTGAAAAAGCAAAAAAGGCGATTAAGGGGGTTGGAGTCATGTCCTCCTTGTAGCGTGAGACAACAAATGTGAGAGGAAATATTCTATTCTAAACATATTCTAAACATTGGTATACTAATGATAAAAACAGCATGGGGACACAGAGAGAGAGAGAGAGAGAGAGAGAGAGAGAGAGAGAGAGAGACAGACAGACAGACAGACAGACAGAGAGAGAGAGAGAGAGAGAGAGGGGGAGAGAGAGAGAGAGAGAGAGAGAGAGAGAGAGAGAGAGAGAGAGAGAGAGAGAGAGAGAGAGAGAGAATCAGTGTTCTCAGCTCTGAGCATAATCTTATTTAATTAAAGCTGCTATGCCAAAGGTATGACTATTAATTTGACAGTGACATATTAGTTTTTCAAAATAATCCATCTTTAATGAAAGGGAGCAGAGCGGAAGAACAAAACTCTGGGACTGAAAGCGCCCTTGCTTTTTTTATTTTTAGCAGCATCCTCCTTTACATTTCATATTTACACAAATCACCTCTGGGAGATACGCACACTGCACCCTGCAAACACCCTTCTGCTGTTGAATACGGAGAAATTGAGTGTTAAATGCTTTACTTGTAGGCACGTCCGTGGCTGCAGTTGCATGCATACAGCGCTGGATCATCAATCTACTGTGCGTTCTAAAATCTCGTAATAGTGGTATTCTATTATTTGCTGCTTGTCCATTATTTATTAGCTGTAAATCATATCCACGACAGAGAGGGAGATGCAGGCTTCTGCTGTGTCCAGAAATCCTCACATAGAAAAGAGCTGGTGAGTTTCTGTTCTATCAGAAGACGAAAAAGAACCACGAACATGCAATATTGTGAATGAGAATCCATCACATAGCAAATCACACTACAGTAAAGAAAAACCTGACTGCAGGTGATAATGATGCAGAAACCATTTTCACCCCCCACAAAATGGCTAGCAAATGCTCAAATAATGTAAAAGGATATGGGAACCGGAATAAGCTGGCATAGTGATGAGAATGTCAAAGAAGTGTATAAATCGGTATTCATCCATGTTTGAATGCATCCATGTAATATTTGATCTGACAATAGCAGTGCTGATCACTTCAACTACACAGGTCTAAGGACCATCTCTTGGCTATCAAACATCAGTCAAACTATTACTCTGGTAATGGTTTTAACAGTTAAAGACTGCCAATCAGAAGCCACATACTATGCACCAACACAGAGACATTCACAGCCATGCACACATTTAAAATCAAGATGAAATTCAACTACATGTTTTTTTTCTGCTACAGATCCAACATCATGTTTAAAAATTGCATGCCTGTGCTTTGTCTTCCTATTTGGTACCCAAAAGAGAGAAATATATACTATTTTAAGGTTAAACCTGTGTGCAGTGCAACCTGTCCACACTCAGACGCTTGGAGATTCATGTGTGTGGTGTGTGTCTTCCTGTAGAGATAGTGCATCTGGGTTGTTTTTTTTTCTTACAGCACCTTGTGGTCATAAAGGGCAGCAGAACAGAATCAGAAACATGTGATTTTCTGGGGATCCAGGCATATGTGTGTGTGCGTGAAAGCAACTGAAGCATTATCACACAAAGGTCATTAGCAAGAAGCTCAGAGCTGTTCAATAGATCCAAACAGGCCCATTTAGAAAGACATTAAGAACAGCCTGCAACTCCAAACTACATTAGATTAGCTTCTTTATTCTCTAAAGCAACAAAAGAAAGAATGAAAGGAAGCAACCACGACAGAAAGAAAAAAGGACAGAAGTCTAGTTGTGGCCTTTACGAGTCTTCGACTGAGACAGTGTTGACAGTAAACACAAATTTGCCTTCAGTTTCGTGACTCCAGTGCTTCACTTCTTTCTTTTGATTCCATCACATTATTGAGTTTCAGTCGCTGCAGTACTTGCTAATATTTCAGGAGAGAGTTTGTCATGTTCAAATTTGGTATTGTACAGGTCCAAGATACAAAAAAACTAACAAAAAAACAGTGTTTCTGTTTAAAGGTGGATGCTCTTTGAAGGGATAAGTGAAGTGTTATCACTTTGAGGTCATTAGTAAGCAGCAGAGCAGCTAAGAGCAGCTCAATAGGCTATTTAAACATTAAGAGCAGTGTGCAATCCAAACCCACAGTGAAATACCTTCAGTCAGTCAGCCAGTGAAATTGTGCCGTGAATTTAGGGTCTCCTCAGGGCGCACTCACAGCCGGGGAGAAGCTGATGCTAATCTTACTCTCACTCTGATCCTACAGACACAGCAGATATGTTTGCCACTCAAGTCAAAAGACGTACTTCTGCTGGTCAGTGTCAGTGAACACAGTCTTATAAACATTACAGTTTCAGTTTATTTGAGCCATAATGGAGAACAATAATAGGCTGTATGCTTTTCCTGAGATGCCTAACCTTCATTGCCCCAGAAAAAAGAATCTTGGAATTGAAAAACTATACTATGCCGGCTGATCTTGCCCTCTCTGTTGTGACCTTACGTCAGAGTAGTGCAAGAGAACACACAGCCATAATTGGGTGGACTAGTTCCTGAATTCCCTCATTGAACTGAGGCTGCGGTAGTGCTGAGTCACAGCTGAGCAGCAACAGTGGGGAGAAATTAACACAAAAACATCCTTAAACCTATCGATCTATCTGTCGATCTGTCTGTCTGTCCAAAGAAAAAGCAATACAGTTTGATTTATTCTATCTGTGGTATTCTGGGTACTCTCTTTTTATTCTCTGGTTATTTACACATGGGTCATCTGGTAAGAGCCTCCCTACCATAGTGTTCTCCTTAAAAGAATAAAATAAATACTTGATTTGGGCCCTGTTAAAATGTCAACACTCTGCACACACCTAGTGAATTATGTTCACTCAGCCATTTCGACTACAGCTGAGGTGACCCCTACCAAGGGTAGCACACATGGGTATAGGTTTCATTTCAATCTTTGTGGCAGTAACACCAGCCTCCTTATTACCACCACACCCAACCAACTACAACAAACAGGCTATTTTCCTCATATCGCACAGTGATTTCTAACAGAACAACACAGTCAATATTTTCACTCCAGATTTGATCGACCTCTCAACTGACCCACTGTAAATGTAGCAATTATTGCAAAACAGAATACATCTTTCATAAAAGTGAGGTATTTACTGAGTGCTGCCTTTGAGGACATGACAGAATGTGTTTCTACATTATTTTCCAACAAAACAGCACATTTACAAATTGGCTCACTTGAATCAGAAGCGGGTCATAAATGGTGTATGTGTGTAAGGCCTAAACGTCCGAGCATGATAGAAGTGAAATCAAATTAAATTAAAAATTTTAAAATTACAAATTGAAAATTTTGAAGCTGGACATTTTTACAAGTTGGCGACATAATTGAAAAACTGAAGTGTTCAGAAATAATACAACTTGGCATCAGTAGCGTGCATACCGCTGATGATAATAAACTTGAAAAGTCTAAGATTGAGGACGCTAGACTGACAAGAGAAGCAGAATCATGTTGTCCGACTTCCTCTTGTCAGAGCACTTGTTTCATTACATTGTTACATTCTGGCCACATTGATAGTCACTTAACAGGGGTGGAGTCAGGGTTGACAAACTCTACTCTGCATCAGGCCGAATGGGGCTTACGAGAGGTGTATT
Source organism: Chaetodon trifascialis (assembly GCF_039877785.1). Classification (NCBI taxonomy): domain Eukaryota; kingdom Metazoa; phylum Chordata; class Actinopteri; order Chaetodontiformes; family Chaetodontidae; genus Chaetodon; species Chaetodon trifascialis. The sequence goes on from NC_092056.1 coordinate 18,131,882, forward strand.
TTTACATAAATATTCTGCCCACAGGAGCTTTAATGCATTTCTACTACTCTGAGTCAAAAATAACCTGTCAAGAAAAAGTTGAAACTATGTACTGAGGTGACCTCTTGTCAAAAGTAATGCAGAGAGAGAACAGCTGTCCTGAAAGCAGAGTGCAGGAGAATTCCCTCGCTGAGATTATGCAGCTATGTTGACTCATTGGTGAGCTGCCACAATGGCAGTTTGGGACCTTTTTTCCAATAGATTACTTTTAGTCCTTTCAGCCAAATAAACAAGTAATAACCTGGAACCCTGCTTGAGGACACAACCCACACCCTTCATGCTTGGGAAAGTTATTTTCAAAATGTAATCAGTCACAGAAAGCAAAGTACTTGTAATCAATGATTTATCAATTTACTCTTTTTAACACTTTTCTTTTTTCATTTCATTCCATTGACAGTCTAATCAGACTTTAAGAAGCCCTTTTGCCGCTTACTGCAGCTCAAGGGAGTGTTATAAATAATCTTTACCGTGTGCTGCATCTTGCAGCTACAGTGAATTTTACGATGGATACACAGTGTGCAGCCGGGCTACGAGGGGCAAACACAGCAGCAGGATGCATACCAAGCCACTGCTTGCAGATTCTCATCCTGACAGTTCTTTTAGATCAGCAGTGAAGAGCCTCTATAAGCTGTTGACTAGCACAAAGACCTGATGTTTCAGAAGTTACATTTGTCTGCTATATACTAACTGTTATGCAGGTGGTTCCCATTGTCTATTTCCAGACTGGCATTAAAATAATTCAAGACGTGAATTTACTCTTCATGTGTAAATGCCTTAAGTATTCATTCATTGCTCTTCTTTACATGTTAATTGTTTTTCAAGGTCTTAAGGGAGAGTCTGACCGGGTATGCACTGACCAGAGGGCAGAAAGCGAAAGGCAGGCAATCACAGGGCTAACATAGAAACACAATCACACATTAACAGTATATTTCAACTGTCTTTGGACTTGGTGAGGAAACAGGGTCACCAAGGGGAAAGTCAGAGCTGCACAGGGAGAAAATGAAAATGACAGATAGAAGGCTGAGGCTGCTAACGATCCCCAGGTCTGTCTTACTCTGAGCCACAGCACCTGTCTCACATCTACACACCTTTCTGCACAACTGAAGAACGTCCTGAGCGTCTCCTGCTTCACACAGAAGTAGATGGTAAAACAAAAGTGGCCCTTGAATGAAAATAAAGCTTGTGGCGGATGGTGTAGAAATCTCATCATTGTAATTGACACAATGGGAACCAGCGCAGATGTTAGAAAATCAAGTTGATCTCAGCTCAGTGGAAACAGGAAAAAAGTGGTGATAGAGATAAAAGACAGAATGACTGAATTCCTTGAGAACTGGTGACAAGAGACTGATTTCCTCACAGGTGATGCATGGAACAAGGTCATTACATCTGCACTATAACAAAATGCTTTCTTTACACAATAGTGTGTGGTGGTGTATCTTAGGTTTATATGTCAATGCTGTTATCTTAGTTATTGTGTCTCAATATCCTTATATGCTCTGACAAGTGATTTTCTGTGTGGGACAAATAAAGGACGAGTCAATTCAAAAGAAGACTGGCGACGTTGCGAGCCTGTCGGCTGTACCCTGAAAGTACCCAGATGTGCCATGTTTATGTGTTGTAGTCCTGCCCCGAGGTGACCTTTGCTTTAAGTGCTCAGAAAGAAAACGGCTGCTGTCTGATAAAATAACTCCCTTGTTGAGGTGTTACAGCACCTTTGAGTGCTGTTGACCTGTTGGCTGGACAGTTTAGGAAAATAAACTGCATACTATGTTTGAGCCCCAGCTGTGTGACAGCTCTGAGGACACTGCATTAGAAACTGTTCTGGAACACAGCAGAGAACTACTTGACAACAGCAGGCTTGGTTCGGAAATTTCTTTTGACTTTTCTGCATTTTGGCTGATGCTTTATACAACGACGTTTTACATTGCAGCTCCGACATAAAAACTAATGTATGTTTTATCACCATTACATGAGACCAGTGGACAAAACTAAAAAGCGTGACCTTGGGACATTCATGTATCACCATGGATGGCCTCTTTTGGTAGAGTGGTGTAAGGTTCAGAAATGAAAGCCAAAGACAGAGCTAATATAGTGAATTATGGTCAGTCAGACTGCGAAATTACAGTCAAAAGCCATAATAGCAAAAAGCCTTGAATTGAGATAATGTGCTAATTGGGCATCTATTGGTGAATGTCTCTCCATTATCATGGACACTGATGGTTATTTACTCTGCACTTCACTGATGCATTTTGCTCAGTCTATGTCCTCACTGAGTTATGAGGTGTGTGTTGTATAATTTGCAGTGATTCAGAAATTACACAGTCTCTCACTGTAGCAGCGATAAACTTACCACCACAACAAGATGTGCAGTATTAGAGAGAGCATACCATAGGTAGCTTACAATATTATGTAGCAGAGCAATTTCAGGTGTGTCCTATAGCACTTGAAGGAAACTGAGGTTTATTATAACTCAGATTTAATTTTTGTAGCTTGGGTCGCCTGTTTTATCTGTACTAATACTGTAATGCTGTGCTTTCCAAAGAAATGGCTGAAATCTCTGCAAGTGGCAGTAGTAACTAAAAGGTCCATGTGGACAACAATAGTCAGATGATCACATAGGCTGTACACAAACCCCCTGGTAAGGCAACTCGTTTGGAAGACAAATCGAAATGAAAGGTTAAATTATGACTTGTGTCGATTACAGTTAGCAGACAGACTTTAACCTGGAGTAGTGCACACAGTTCTCAGTCCAATGGAGGGTTTCAGAAGAAGATTGTACTGTCACATAGACTCATGCTTAGTACAATACACTAAGTATGACTGTACGGCTCCTCAGGGACGTCGCCCCAAGGCAGCCACCGTGTGGTGCCCAGGGACCAACTTCAGAAGCTAGTTCTTTAATTGACCCAAGATCCATGTTTTGACAGTGTGGGAAACCAGAGGCCCCGGAGAAAGCAAGCCAGAACATGCAAACTTCACACAGAAAGGCACTGCCCCGGCTGGGAATGCGACCCAGGAGGCAACAGTGCTAACCACTGAGGAGATTATTAGTAGCATCACTGATACACGCACTTTTGGTTGTACCTCCAAAGAAGCTGAACACTCATCTGGCAAAAGTGTTGACTTGTTAACAAGATGAATGATTTTGTGCTTATCAACTACATTCACACAGCAGCAACTCTCCTGTGATATCACGCTCAGGGTGGGAGGTTCAACTGCTGTTATCAAAAGGATAATGTCATACTGCTGTGTTCCAGGTTGCAAGTCGGATAAACATTGGGACAAATTGTTATCATTTCACCCCTTTCCAATTGATCAACAACTGAAAATACAACGGATAGTGAAAAGCCAGAGAGACATTGGGTCATAATTCAAGGTAAAATAACATATTAGACAACACATTTGCTACCATTAGACAACAGCTAAAATTAGCATTCAACCACTTACTAGCTAATATTAGCGTCAGAAAGGTGTAAATTTATTCTCAAATATCAAAACACATCTTGGACACAGCCAAGGTTGCAATGCAATCTTAACTCTTTTCAGAATGACGTCAGATGAAACTATTGCAGGAAAAATTTCAAAACCCAATGAACCATGGGCCATAGCTACAACAACAAAACCCAAGTTGTAATAAACGATGCGTTTCCTTGAACGTCGCTGAAAAACCAAACTTCAGCTAAAAAACCTGAAACTTGTTTACACTCATGCAATTATGATAATGCTCTGGATATTGAGCTTTATGTCTTCATCAAGTAACAGCTTGGGAAATTGTGCAGTCATGTTGGCAAACAATATGTAGAATCAGAATCTGGCTAAGGCCATTACTGGTCTTCATTGGCCTCAATTTCAGCATCAAGTAAAATTTAACAGAATCTGATAGAATGTCACCGAATGTGTCCTGCCAACAATAAAGCAATGATGATCCATGCATAAAAATTACCCAGCATCCAATACCATAGTACCACACACACACACACACACACACACACACACACACACACACACACACACACACACACACACACACACACACACACACGCACACACACACACACACACGCATGCACACACACTAATATGTATTCATCAGGAAAAAGACAGCAATGATTAGAGGCCTAATGGGCATGTGTGACGATGCCTTTCAGGGTGTATGTGTGTGAGCAGTCAGGCATGGTTCAGACTTGAACAAAATAATTATCTGTTTGATACTGATGAACCAAATGACTGACACACACACACACACACACACACACACACACACACACACACACACACACACACACACACACACACAGCTAAGTCCTTTTTTTCTGTTGCGTACTCGTTCTTCCTCACTACTACCTGAAAGTTGAAAATATGTTTTTTCACAACCTCTAGCAGTTAGCAATAAAGTTGGCAGGCAGAAAACACACAGTCAACATTCATAAAATCACACCCAACCAGATGCCTGTGCACCACGCTTACACAAATAACAACACAGGCACACACAAATAGAAGCCCAATCACGGCATTGTGCTGACAAGCTGTCAAACCATTCTAAACTATATTGATTGTGCTGCTTTTATTCAGAACTTAACAGAATGTCAACACACGCACAACCAACCAGAATTACTTATTGGCTATTGAAACGCATGCTTGTAAAGCCAGAGAAAGAAGGAACAAATAGGCACATACACTTTGACAAAAAAAATTCGACTCTGTCTCAATTTTCTATAACATGTTATTGATGAAAGAAGTCATCTGAAATAATGGTCAGTTAGAGGCTGGGCGAGGAAGAGAGGGAATAAAGGAAAAGAAGAGGAGACAAAGAGGGACAGAGCAGAAGTCTGAGGCAGAATTAGAGAAATGCAAAAAGAAAAAAGGACGGTCTACAGAAAGAGAACTGTTATTCATCTTAATTTATGCTCATTTTCTCTCTTTAAATATCTGTTTCGCTCCCTAAATCTCTCCACACTTTGTCTCTAACCGACCACAAAAAACACATATAAATATCTTTTTTTTTCTGGGAAACATACACTTAGGCTTTGAAGTGGTGTGTTTAATCATCTGTCTCATTCCCTGTATACACAAATTAAAGATCAATGTTCAAGCGGGACTACATATGTCTTCTCCTTAAGGAGGATGAAAAGGAGTAAAGGAGGTTAACAAAAAACAAGTTAAGGGTCTTTAAGCAAGGCGTCCACACAAAGATTGCAGATAAAAAAAACAAACAGGCCAACACTAAACAGCTCAACAATTGAGGCTTGGTTGAGATCATTCAAATAAAAATACTAAGTAATTAGAATAGTCGGCAGATGAAGCTTCATAGAGAATGCACCTCAGATTTAGGTCACTGTTATTGTGAATTCTATTCAAGCTTTTGCCTCTGAAGATATCTGAATTTAATTTTGATGAGGATAGTTTTGAATCAGTCAACCAGGATGCCATCATTTTACGGGGGTGCAAACTGATACACAAATACGCATAAAACAAGAAAAAAACGTAACGTCCAGTTGTTTAAAACGTGCCTTTACTTACGCAACAACTGAACTGGCTCTGAGGTAGAGAATGGACAGTGTCGTGAATGGGATGACTTTGGGTCAGGGTTACCATCCAGCAGATGGCGGTAATGCAACACATATGGATGCCAACCGCCAATAAAACTCAGAAGAAGACGACGACGACAATGACGACAAGAAATATATCAAATCAAAGTCGAGCAGAAGAAAAGACTTTTCTCTGAAAAGCAGCTCCAAGATGTGCTGTGGCTTGAGGCTAACGAGTGCGATGAAATATGGTGCAAAATATATTGTTCACGTGCCTTTGTGTTTTACACAGGCTTAAAGATTTTCAATCATCCATTATTTGATGAACACGAAAAGAGTAAGAATGACAATGCGGCACAAGCTATTGCTACTGAATGAAGAGCAGCAAGCTCTGTGCAGTGTTTTTCTCCGAGCATTTCATCAGGCTAAACACACGGATTCTGTCTTTTTTGCTTTATTGAAGTGGCTCGGAGCAAATGTCAGAGGTGCATCTTGACTTGAAGGGGGAACACGGATAATGCAGAGCATTGCACAAACTATCAGTGGGGAGTTAAGAGCACAGTTGCAGTCTGCTGAATTTTGAGGCGTGCTCCTTGATGGCTCAAAGGACATCACAGAAACAACCCTGCAACTTGACAAAGACTCAAAACGCTTGACAGCGACGTCTGAATATGACTTTGTCCTAAATCTCGTAAATACAAGCAATCCAGACTGCTACTCCAACATCGACAAGTTGGTTAAACAGTCCCTTATGCTGTGTTTGAGCAGTGCAGCCTGTGAGAGAGGGTCCCAACATAATAAAAAACAAGTACAGATCTCATACTCATCTCTCAGCCCTGATGCACATTCACCCATTTAAGACAACCACAGAGACATTTGACCCAAAACCAGCTGGTTGACCTGTGGATGGAGACTAACCGGAGACTCAGCCACAGACTCGGAGTGCATCTTCATCATCTGTGCTGCAGGATGGTGAAGAAGAGGACAGTGAGGGAGACACTGAGGAGGACAGCAAGGAGGGCTGCGTTCATTAAGACCACGCTGTATGTGGAGAGTACCAAACACCATCTCCTGGTACCTGACTAAGAAAGCTATGCGCACCACTGCTTATATATATCACAGGAGGTACAGGAATGAACTGTCCACTGTGGCAAACATTGTTAACAAGTCTGCTCTGCACTCCACAACTTAAAGAAAGTATATAGGAACAGGGCAAAGCTTGTAAAAACACTTTTATGGTAAAGCTGCTGATATTTTGTAGCCAATTTTCTTCTTTTCAATTTTCTTCCACCTCTGTGAGAACTGTGTGGTTAAAGCTTGGCAGACACTGTGCTGTACTGATTTAAGGGGGGTGGGGGGGGGTTCCAACTCTCAGAAAAACAGGTGTGAGATTTCAGTTGGTTGTCCAGCGGTTCGAGCAGTTCCGCTGTCTGATTTCCCACATAGTTGCTGCATATCACAAATATTTATCTATGCTATGGGTTGTGTAAAGAAACAATTAATATTGTTTGATATATATTTCTATTTTAAACTCTCATATCAATCTCAGTATCAGCCCCAAAAATTGGTCAGGTTCAACTTAATGTTAGAGTATTGCGCATGTTGTGGCTAAAACTGTCTTGAGACTGTGCTGGGATATAAAACTGAACTTCACAGCAGAACAGACAGACCATATTATCTGCATCTTCCAGCCATCTGTGGCTCAGCATTATTCTTTTTCTTCTTCCTTCCCATTCACTGTAGAATTGCACAAAGTAGCTGCCTTTCTCTGTTTTCGTCAGCGTTGTTGGCTTCTGTGCTTACATTCAGCGTGAGCTCCACGTCGTGACTGGTTAATTGATCCGTACACGGTGAGCATGAAAGTCGCAGTCGTCCTGGCTGTGCAGAAAGGCCGATAGAGAGCCTGGGAATGTGAATGTGTAGCATGATGCCAGGCTGGATCAAGTGCTCGAGTAAAGAAGATTACAAATTTTGTATTCCATCTAAAACTTTTTAAAATGAGAAATTAGAAAAACAAAACAATTGTTTAACATTAGTATGTTAGCATAGTATGTACTGCAAACAGTGTGCCGTATTGTAAATACTATTGACAGTGCAATTCATTTAGATTCTATTCTATTCTTTTCTAGGCTACTCCAGTCTAGTCTAGTCTATAACTGTCTTTATCCTCTTGTTCGTCTCTGTCCTTGTCTCTCCCTCTGTGTATGTAGATAGTGACATTCTGCAAATGCCAGCAGCTGTAGTAGCTGATAATCTGTCATTATAGCACATTCTTAAAGTGCTCTCAAACCTCAAGCATTTTCAGCACACACTCAACACACACACACACACACACACACACACACACACGCAGTACACAGAAGAGATAAAAGACATTCCATCTGTCATAAGCTAAGGCTATGTGAATCTATTATACTCTATTGTATTGCATTCTATTTTAAAGCCCCAAGCAACACACACACACACACACACACACACACACACACACACACACACACACACACACACAATCACACACAATCACACACAATCACACACAAAACACAAGGATGGCTCTCCATCTGTCACCTATGCAGTAAATGATAAGACTTTAACCAATGCAGCCATGTCAAATAATTCCTTATAGGTATAGTTTTGATTTCTGAATTCAAGGCTTAAAATAAGAACAGGCGGCGATGGCTGCAAAGCTGATGACATTTTGAGCTCTGACCACTCACAACTGGCAGATGCTACTTTGAAAAGACGAAGATGAGGAGGAAGAAGAAGAAGAGCTAACTTGCCTCAAAGTACAAAGCCATTAGAGCCTCTTGCTATGTGAATGAGATAAATCGATACACAAGCTCTTGGTCATCTTTGCTGCCATTTCTCTCTGTCAAGGTCGGAGAGACACAGAGGTGAGAACAAAAAAGCCCATTTCTCTCTCACCCTTTTACTTTTTTGTTCTCTCTCCTCAATTATGCCTCACTATTTCTCCGTCCTACTCCCTCAGGGGCTCAGAGGTGAGTAGACTCCATTTCCATGCATCTTCAGAGAAAACTTCAATGCCACATGTCAAGTACCTGCTTGGACATTCAGTCTTTTTTTCCTTTTCTCTCTTCCTGGTGCTCACTTTTTAATCGTCAAGTATCTAGCAGAATATTCAGGTCCATTTTTCTCCTCACCGCCTTTCCTCTCTTGTTTTCTCTGTAGTTTTCAATGAGCACAGTGCTGTCTTGCTCTCTTTCTGCACTTCCATCTCTCTACCCTCACCATCTTCAAACTTAACATTTTGGATAAATCAAAGTGAAAGGAGGAAAGCAGATGATAGAAGGGGAAAGATGAGTGAGAGGAAGATGGGACGAGTGCAGTTCTGAGCAGAGCAGATGAGGGAGAGAGGAGCGGGGGATAGAGAAGAGATATGTGGAAAATGAGAGGCAAGCAGAGGGTAAGGGGGATAGGGAAGTGAGAGAGTGGAGGGCAGAGAGTACAGAAGCTGGGAGAGAAGACAAGATATGTGACGAGACATGAAGAGAATCTAATAGCACAAAAGAAACTGTAGGCAGAGAAACTTGAGATGTCGTACTGCAAGTATATGAATTATTCATTTCTATACAACAATGACTCAACAACAAAGTCGCCTTCACAAAACTGGGAAGGTGTGTTGACCATGAGTTCAGCTATGGAAACAGAATTCAGTCAGGAAGCAGGAAAACAAAAAGGAAGCGTACAACAACAGTCGCTCCAGTCCCCCAACACTGGAGAATACTGCTTTATGTTGGTTGTATCTTCCAGTCTGACTTACACCTTTTTACTGCAGGTCATGCTTTGTCTCTCCTACTGCTCTCCACTGCATTTTTTTGAACTCTATTTACCACAGGAGGGGCTAGGTATGCAGTAATGTGTTGCTTCACACACACTCACACCTGGGAATTCTGCCTAGGGGTGGCATGGCGGTACAGTGTTACCACTGGCGGTACAGTGTTACCACTGTACCACTGTCCCACCGTGCCACCCCTAGCTTCACAGCTAGAAGGTCCCGGGTTCAATTCCTGCCTGTGGCGCTGGGGGTGTGTCCTCCACCATGCCTTCAGTGCTGCTCAAGGAAAGGGGCCTTTCTGTGTGGAGCTTGCATGTTCTCCCCATGTTCACCTGGGGTATCCTCCATAAAATAACCACCACATAACCACCTGACCAGTGGTGACAAGAAGAAACTGAGTCCTGGGGCACCGCTGTCGGCTGGCAGCCCACCGCTCCTGGTCTGCCACGGAGGAAGGACTTACCAGGAGGGGTTAAACACGGAAGAAACAATTTCACCAAAGCATGGCATGTGCATGTTGTGTCGTTGTGATCAATAAAGTATGTCTTAGTCTTAATGGAGACAAAATAAATAAATAGCACATTCCTGAAATCCATCAAGTGGACAATTTTACTCTCTTTACAAAGATCTTCAGTCGAGTTGATGTAGTAGTGCAGACAGGTGTTGACTTATGAACTATTTTAAATGACGCAATAATGTAGCTGCTGTCTCAAAGGTCACGCACTGCCGTCTTAAGATCTCTACATAAGACAGTGATGTAAGAAGGTTCCAGATAGAAGTTCACTTTCCCCACCTCACATTAAGATGCCTTTTTTTTTTTTACCCAAAAACCCATTGAAACAAAGGGGGAATAAAATAATGAAAATGAGCTCACCTTCCCAGAGTCCATTGCAGTGATGACCCACACACAGTGTGCGTTGTTCTCATATTGAACAGGGTAGTTAGGAGAAGTTATGATCCCTCTGGGCCCCCTTAGGTTGCTGCCACAGGTACGAGCTACACAGGAAGACAGCGAAAGAGATAGACAGAGCGACACGGAGCTTTAAAAAAGATTCATGGGGTAATCAAAATTACACGCACAGATTGCAAATGGCTCCTTACCTTAAAAAGAGAAGAGACAGAGAGTGGGTGTAGCAGCACAAAAGACAAATTATTATAGACCACAGGGTTCATTGGAACCAAAAATGAAACTGGTTTGTGGACCAGTTGGGAATTTTTGTCAACATACATTTAGCTATCTCTCATATTTTCAGGTAACACATTTAAAATGATCAGCGCAACCCTCAGTGAATTAAAGACTTTTTGTCTGATTTAAAATTCCAATTCAATCACATTCCCTTTCACATGGATTTCACACAAACACCAGCTGAGCGCAAACTGATGACTGACTCATTGTACTTCTACTTAGCCGCCTTGTTATTTGCTTCTAATTAACTGCCACAGCTCCAACAAAGCTTCAGGCTTTCAATTTGATTAAATCTCTGATGGAGTTTTCAGCTTTACTTATGTTTTTACAGGTCATCGAACACTGATGTGACTGTTAAGCCTTTCATTGGTTGTTCATCAGTCCATCACAGATAAACACTTCTCTCTACCATCACACTAAAAATTAAGGCTAATGCAGCACCTGATATTTCCCATATACGTGGACTTTGTAATACAGTGAGCATGCAAACCTTCAGTTGGGTCAACAAAGTGAATCAGAGTATATTTTAGCTCTGCAGCCCAACAGAACTACAGGACGTTGACTCACTGGCCACTTTATTGCACCTGTACAATATAATGCAATCCAATATCTGCTTTTACAAAGCTCAGAATATTTCAGTATTTGCTGATACTTTTTTGAGGTTGTCATTCGGTGTTATTGCTACTGTTGTTATTGTTATTATATTGAAAGGTGTTTTCAATATTCTGCCCCTCTCCTGCATGTAAATGGAGTGGGCTAAGCATTAGAAACACTTCTCAACATAATGCAGTGCAGTTCAACAGTACTGCAAACTACAACCTTGATAATAAACATAAAGTTTAATTTTACCTTTCTGGCAGTGTCAGTCAATACTGAACATTACATCTTTGTTAAGGCAAAATTCATGGCTGAGCTGTTGTCTTAGACCACTGAACAATATTGCATCAACATGAAACTGACTGGAAAGATTGCACTTTCTACACAGACAGACCCCCAACAGTTCTAAACGGCATTCACACCTCAGGGCTGTGTACTCAGCCGCCTCCTGTACACATTGTACAACCATTACTCAAGGATTGCAGTAATGGTTGTACAGTGTGAACAGGACCACCATCAACAACTGGATTTGAAACAATGATCAGAATTTATATTAGTGACTTTTTTTGCAATTGCTTAATACACTCTAATGTAAAGATGAACTGAACTCTTACTGATGAACTAAAGAAATGTTCCTGAAAAAAAGAAAAAAACTCTATAGAAAATTTATCATGAAACCCTCTCCCACAAATATTGAAACCTATAAGAAATACAGAAATCAATTAACAGCTTTGGTAAGAAAAACAAAGAAAAGATATTATGCTGACAAATTCAATATGGCTTTAACGACACCAAGAAAACATGGAACCTAATAAACCATCTATTAAACAGCAAAAAAATTTCTGGAATGATAATGATGATTTTTGATTTTTTTGTCAATGTCGGTTCTGATCTAGCATCTTCTATAAAGAGAGACGGGAACCCCTGCAGCATTATTAAAGGGCAGTTTTCCCCACTCCTAAATCTGGAGCCTCCCAGTCCACAAGAAGTCTATGGTATCATTATGGCGCTAAAGAACTCAGCCTATGGCCACGATCGCATTAAAAGTACCCTCATCAAAGAGACTACTGATTTTATCCTATTACCTCTTACCCATATACTCTCACTCTCTCTCCTATCTGGAATCATTCCTCAGGACTTAAAATTTGCCAAAGTTGTCCCGATCTATAAATCAGGTGCTGTCAATGAATTCGGAAATTATCGATCTATATCTGTTCTTCCCTGCATTTCTAAGATCTTGGAAAAGCTGGTCTATTGCAGAATAACCAAACACCTTGAGTGCTACAATATATTATATACACACCAATATGGTTTTCGTAAAAAACACTCTACGGAATATGCACTCCTTCAGCTTGTAAATCATATCTCCACTGCTCTTGATGAGAGGAAATTTGCCTTAGGAATTTTTTTAGACTTAAGTAAAGCCTACGGTCAATCATGATATACTTATTTCCAAGCTCAACAGATATGGTCTGCCCTGAACTGGTTCAGAAATGATTTGACTAATAGAGAACAATATGTCTATCTTAATGGTCTCTCTTCCAAGAAATCAAAAATATTGTTTGGTGTTCCCCAGGGTTCAATTCTGGGTCCCTTGTTATTCTTAATTTATATCAACGATATGCCCTTGACATGTTTTCTTCCTATTCTGTTCGCTGACGATACTAACCTCTTAGCCACTCATGAGGATTTCACTACCCTAATTAATTGTGCTAATGAAGAACTACTTAAAATTGGCCATTGGTTTCAACTTAACAAATTGACTTCCAATGTAAAAAAAATGAAATTTTATGATTTTTTGTAACATCATTAAGTGCTATCCAAAGGACCAAGCGAAAATTCTGATCAATATGTACAAAATTTCTCAGGTACAATCAACCAAATTTCTGGGTGTCATTTTAGATACACGCCTAAACTGGTCTAATCATATTAATCGTGTTTGTAAAAGGTCTATGAAGATGCTAGGCATACTGAGAAAAGTCCTTCCCTTAATTCACTCCTCAGCTCACTTAACACTATATTATAGCTTTCCCTATATTAACTACTGCAACATTGTTTGGGCAGCTACTTACCCCACTCATCTAAAAAGTTTACATCTAATACAGAAGAGATTTTTAAGACTGATTTCCCATTCCAGTAGATATACTCCATCTCTGCCTCTGTTCAGTAAACACCAACTCTTACCTATCGACAAACTGAATGTCTATCATACTTGCCTCTTCATACATAAATTTGTTAACAGGTTACAAGCTCTTCCTGTTACTTTCCAAAATGTGTTTAGTCCTACTACAGATATACATTCCTATCCGACAAGGCTTAGCAACTACAGTCTCGTCCTTCCGTCCTCCTGCACGTCAAACCACCAGTTTAATATCACCTTTAGAGGCCCTAAGCTCTGGAGTGAATTAAACTTATCATTAAGGTCCATCTTTTCCTATCCCAACTTCAAAAAGAAACTGAAGGACTTTTTAATGTCATCCAGAACCTAGCATCTATCCCAATTCCCTCTCTCAGCCACTCTCATCAGTTCCAGTCTTGTCTCCTATTTGTTTTGTCTCTTGTTGTATCAAGGTTCTGATTTCTCATTGCCATTAATTTTTTGTGTTTTCCTTCCTCTAGATCTTCTGTGTTTTGCCTGCTTGTCTTCTGTTTGGTTTCATTGATAGGGGTGGAACTCTGTACAATTCCGCAAGGACTTTGTTCTCTCCCTGCACAGCTTTCTTAATTCTTGTGCAGAAAAAATAAACCTAAACCTAAAAAAACCTAAAGCCACGACTCACTGAGTCACTGCGTTCCCATTCCTCAGCAATGAACTTGGTGACTGAAATGACATCATGCCTGAGGGTGATTAACGCCAGAAATACAATATTAACTTAAATTATTAAAATAAAAATAAAAAAAAATGTTTGCTGCCAGACGTGATGATAAGGTTAATATTATTAGCAACCCTCTTAGGGGGTTAATTAGAACCAAATGGTCATATTTTGGCCATCAGGACAGGTCAAGTGATGAAGTGATTTTTTTACTCAAGACAGAAACATCACACCAAGGTTATAATGTGCATGCTAAAAAAATACAGCTTGTTAGTATATTAGCATTATATATTAGCATTAATCTCATAATACAGTGGGATAATAGTTGTTGGGATATTTCACTATGGGCCAACAGACAGATGACATGTTGCTAGCATGGCTAGAATTTTTAACAATAAGCCTTATCTATTTAACAGGCAGCCTATGTTCATGGTAAAGATGGCTATTTTTTTTTAAACATTTCCCCCAAACTCTCCCCCTCTGCTGCTAAATCTTTCAGTATCTTTGCTCCTGAAGAGCCTGAAGATCCCTGTTATCAACAGCATTTTTCATAATATTCTTTCTAGTGCTCTATTTTATTCATATTGATTTTGTCCTGTGTGATATTCAAGGTAATATTTCTTGTCTTCAGTACCTCATAAAGTTACCCAGGTGTTATTGCCTTTAGGGGATATTTGGCAAAAATAAATAAATAAATAAAGTGTCCAACATCCCCTTAAAGACTCTTCTCTTGGGCACAGTAATATTAAGGGCTTTCTTGACATTTTCAGTCAGTTTTAGTCAACAAGCACTGTCACACTGCAGAGCAAGCTTTATCTGATCATATATTTGCCCTTTATCTATCATAATGAGTTAGCTGGAGGCGAACACTGCCATTAGAGGGAGGGAAGGCCAGTGACATTTGATACAAGAAAGAGTGCAGGATGAACATACTGTAAGAATAATACAGAATAACAGTGTAAATGAGGAGTTAGAGAGAGAAGGGTGGAAATAATAAAGCAGAGAAGTTTGCAACTACAGCCAGGTCGAGACAAAGTGGAGAGACATGAGAGAAGAGATGTTGAACAATAATAATGTCAGAAAGGAGGAGAAAAGAAAGTGAGGGAGGAAGGGCAAGAGCAGGAAAAAGACAGACACACAAAATACCATGAGAGAAAGGGATAGAGAGGAGGACCTCAGATGACTGATCTGCCTGTTAATTAGAAAAGAGAGCTGTAACACACTGTGGAACACACAGGTACACGCACACACACACACACACGCACACACACACACACACACACACACACACACACACACACACACACACACACACACACACACACACACACACACACACACACACACACACACACACACACACATGCATGCGCACACACAGAAACACATTCATGGTGATTCATCCCGGAGACCAGCTTCTAATTAACATTAAAGTCTCAGCAGAGAATGAGAGAGGCTCATGGGTTTAAATCCCAGGAGAGTGATCATACCAGATAACACAATACAGTAAAGGGTTTAAACCACTGCCTGCTTACTTGTTTCTGTGTAACACCAGTTCTTCTCTTTCTTTCCCTTCCTTGCTCTCTCCCTCTCTCTCTCTGTATTCATCCCCCTCTCTACTTACAGCTATTCATGTGGAAAATATCAGAAGACATAATCAAAAACATTACCTTGAATGTGCAATGTTACCAGTGGTCGCTATTTTGTGTCACACTGAAAATTTACCTTTTGAATTCTGATTGTCCCCTAAAGTGCAACCCTCTGTAGTTTCAGGGTAAGAAAAACAAGTTGTTGCACAGTTTAAAAATATCAAAAATGCTTCCCTCATCTGCTTCTTTTACCTCTTCACTGAAGGAATATGAAATGTAATGCATATCGAGTGTCTGTATTACTGGTAGAAATGTTCTACCGCAGATGTCTAGTGCATCATTTTATTCATATTTCTTTCTAGTTTAGCTCAACGTATGAAGCGTATGTCAAAACTTTTGATCTACATTATAATAAAGTTGAGTTAACACAATGCTTTTCTGCACCACATTGTTTGAATGATAGATGTACAGATGAGTCCAGCTGTGCTGAAGTGCATCGTGTGAAGTGTCATTTAAAGTGTTTCATGGCAAACTGGTGGGACACTGAAGGTTTCAATAACAGTTTTCCAATTTGAGGATGCTTGCTTATGACACATGCAAGCACTATTAAGTCCTGTTTGTCATTATAGTCCTATAGAAGAATTATATGGTGTGTTGTTCTTGCAAAATACTCTGTACTCTGTAAAACTTAGTGCAATGAGTAACAATCATTGGTTCAAGGTCACCTGGCTAGAACAAAATGTATAACTATCCCATGAATCTATGAATAGTAAAAAAGCAGATAATCTTTGCAAACAGGCTAAGTGTGGAAACATGTCCGTCCATCTGTCATTACCTCACTCTTCCTCCATCTCGACTGTCTCGTCCTGACAAGAGTAGACAGTATTGTCAAGTCAAGACAGGTTTTCTGCAGTTGCAGATGGACATATAGACACAAAACAGGCACACACACACACACACACACACACACACACACACACACACACACACACACACACACACACACACACACACACACACACACACACACACACACACTGTAATATGATGTGACAGAGACCCTATAGTGTGTGTCTGAGCACAGGGACTGCCTGTCTGTCAAAGACACACAGCTCAAGGCAAGTACTGCTGCAGCTATGAGGTATGTGACATTGTCCTTTGGACACTTGCTGTCAATGTAAGTGTGTATTGTGCGCACACACTTGGGTGTGTGTGCTACTGTGGCTGTCTGTCTTTCATTGTGGAGCAATAAAGCCAACAGGGGATTGTCAGTAAACATGTGGGCAGTAAGAGCCCCTGCATCGTTGCACTGCCACTCACACAGTTATTCATTTGGTCAGTCAGCCAGTGAATCAGAATTTTAACACTTCAACAAACAGCTAAATAAAATAAATCACAGTATTATTTATTATACATTTAGTGACTCTGCTTCAGCAAATCAACACGACCACAAATTGTACATTTTCTTTAAAAAACATAGATCGGGACTGCGTTTGATTGTTCAGGTGTACATCTTTGTTACTTTCGGTTGACATGCAAGCGCTCTTAGTGGATGCCAGGAGAAGTTAACTTAATGTTTTACACACTGACCCAGGAAAGGTGCCTATTTAAGAGTTGAAATTTTTGCAGATGAACTTCTGTGGCTGTTTTTCTGTTACCATTTTTCTTCGTCTGGCACAAGATGATGATGCTTCCATCCTAGATCCCACGTACAAAGCTCAT
Source organism: Chaetodon trifascialis (assembly GCF_039877785.1). Lineage (NCBI taxonomy): Eukaryota > Metazoa > Chordata > Actinopteri > Chaetodontiformes > Chaetodontidae > Chaetodon > Chaetodon trifascialis. The sequence goes on from NC_092056.1 coordinate 18,149,152, forward strand.
ATTGATTCAGTTTCTGTTTCCAACCAGGAAAACAATCATCAATGAGCACAACTCCTGACCAGCTTCATTGCTGAAAAATATATGTACTGTGTCATACTATATACAGTATTCATAAAATCAGTCTGTTTTGTTTTAACTTTTAGTTTGAGGGCTTTCATGGCATGGCTCCTGTTCCTGTTCCTGAGCAGAAGATTCCTCGCTAGAGGAACTAACACAGGAACCTTGTCATTGGTTATTGATTGATTATATTTACATTGATTATATTTACATGCAAACTAATATTCTGACAACATTGCAAATGTTATATGGGTCATGTGAACAGCAAATTCTGGTTGGATTTTTTCAAATTACACCTTATTCTGAATAGAGCATTTCATGATTAAGGCGTGCTTACATTATTCTGGTTTTAGGGGTGTTCTTCCGTACACAGCACATTCAAAATATGTATATTAATAATATAAATATATATATATATATGTCTCAATCGGAGTTTTTAGCACAGACTGTGACATTTTGTTTGTTATCTGTGTATTTCCGAGCTAACAGCAAGGCTGGGGTAGAAATACAAGCACAAAAGAAAAGCTTACATTTCTAGTTACAAGAAGAAAAAGCCTACTTTCAAACATAATGAAAAATGTGGATATCAACAGGTTTTTGGATATTTGCAAATATTGCAAAGCCGACCTTTTCAAGAAGGTGGTTGTGCAAACGAAAGAGGGAGGCTGTGTTTGTTACTCAGAGTACGCACGACTGTGTGTGAATGGGAATATTAGTGGAATAATAACAATAACATTTTCATTAGCCATGTGAAAGAGGTCAGTAGGAATAATGTCTTTTTCGGACTGAAGGCAAAAACTGGAATATTTTGTATATGTGAATGTAGTCAGTGTTCAGGCCAATGTCTAAAGTTGAGCAGGCTTTTCAGGGCTTCATGAGGGCTTTGTGGCTTTGGATCACGGGGATCTCAGGCAGCAGTAAGTCCCATATTATGGAGGGTTTTATCCTTTAACTATCATCAACAAATCCTCTGAAGAAACAAAAAACAGGCAATGAATCTATCTTACTAGCACGTTTTGTCATTGTGGTCAAATCCTAATAAAGCCTTGTGCTATCCAAGAGCTTTTAAAAACACATTAAAGAGTTATAATGTTGCATTTGGGTGACACACTCCTGCTTTATAATGGACATGTAAGTCTAGTTTCAGTGTTACATCGCCTACAGCAGTTGGATCTCTAATGGCAGGTAGGGGATAATTTTTTGAACCCTTGGACCTCTGGGGCAATAGAAGATGGTAAAGTGGGTCATCAGCGTTGATGGTTTAACTCCTGGCACCTCCTAACAGCACTCTGAAGTGTCCTTGAGTGTAACACTGAATCCCAGATAAGCAGGTCAGCACCTTTCCTGACGGCTCCATCACCATCAGTGTAAATGTGTATGATAGTGTGTGTGCATGTGACACATTATAAAGCACTTTGCACCAGTCTCAGGATAAATGTACCATATAAATCCAGTCTGTGGATGTCATTGAACTCCTTACCATGTGATTTTGACCTGACACCACTGTATAAAATAGCTCTAATGCATACACAGCTTACAAGTAATACCAGGACTCAGAGGGAGTGACAGGTGAAACTTACTTCTGCAGATGGGCCTGTGGTCACTCCAGGCAGCCAGCGTATCAGTGACTCGTTGACAGGTGATACTTTTGGATCCTTGTAGTACATAGCTGTCATCACAACTGAACTGGACGCTGGAGCCAACTCTAGTGAAGGGAAGCACAACAGGAACAGCACTTGTCAAAAACATTAACACCAGTGACGTCGTTTGCCTCACAAAGTCACAAATCCGATATTGCGATACTTGGAGAAACCTCGTAATGTCAGCGCTTATGCTTTATGATAACTTGGCTCTTCCAGGAGATAATTGTAGAAATAATGCATGAATCGTGGTCATGATATTAATATTGCAGAGGCACCACAGATCATCCAATTGGGATCTATAATTCCTCTCTCCCTGTAAGACCTGGTATTTTTCTCCACACGTGCCTTCTTTCTATTGTCTGCTTCCCTTTGCTCTCTTCTCCTTTCTCTTCTCCACTCTTCTCACCTTCCCTATCATCAGTTGTTCAGATCATTCTTGTTTCCCCATTCCCTCCAGCACCCTGCTGTCGAGCACATGAGAGGGACATTCAGCCATCTAAGTGGAAATCTGCATGGTGTCTTGTCTGTAAGGCTTAATGTCTCTTCCCTGCTGACACACACCACAGTCTACCACCTGGCCAAACATTCGCCACGTAGGGTTCTGGTTGTTCAGCGGCTCCACCCTGTTGTTAAACACTGTAGAGTCGTACAGGCTGGCCAAATCTCTCTCTTAGTGTCTTTGTCACGGAGAGTTGGGTCATTCACTTTACAGCTTCTGCTACTTTGCCGGTGCAGATGACACTGAAAATACCTTACATCCAGCCACACGCTGTGAAATTTACAATTACAGGAAAGCAAACTTTGTTGTTATTGCTATTTCCTTGAAAAGAACTTTCCAACGCAATTGTGTATGTGGTTGTCTGAGAATCAAAACTACCACGACACACTAAGTTAGAGCCAGCTTCCACATCTGCGCCGCCCAACAGTGAAAACACTTTCCTCTGCAGCTCTTGTCCATTTCTCCTGTTTTACTTCATCACACCACAATTCTGCTCCAGCTCCTGCATCTCGATGCTGAATGATGATTTAAAACAAACCTGAAACGCACACCAAACACATCCATGCCAACACGCATGCACACTTACCTGAAACCCTCACAGACAAAAACACGAGGTAATGACGTTTCACTAACTCAGACAACTCCACTAATAGTCCTACAGAGTTTTTTGCAGTCATAGTTGCTAATGGTAAAGTGGAGCACCAGGGGCTGGGGATTAAAAGATAATTATTGTTTAAAAGTTTTTTGGCCTGAAAAGTAGTCTCAGATAAAGACAAACATGGAATGCCCGCTTTGCTTCTCTCATAACAATTTTGTTGCCACGGATGCAAAGTGGATGAGTCGTAGGGAGAGGTGATTATTTTATAATTGCTCACTCCTGATTAAATGAAATTACGGTACCCTTTCTACTGATAAGGTGACAGACGCCATGCAGTGAATCATTTAAAAATCTCTGTCCACCGAGTCTTTATCAGCCAAGATCTTACTTCCGAAACTTTCCTTCCCATTCTCTGTGCTTGACCCTACATGAGTGAGGACCCTAGAGAGTGAAATCTAGAGAGTGATTAGTCATGTAAATTGGCAAATACTGATGTTTAACAGTGTGCGTCTGGGTAGAAGAGCTACTGATGATGTTTCAAAATGACTATAATCAAGTGCACACACTGAGCAGTGCAAAACATGCTCAGCCTATACAAGAATACAAGAATTCAAAATCAGTGTTGGGTCAAGTTAAAACTATAAACCAGCACAAAAATGATGAAAACTGCCATGTTCTGAACACACACATTGCAAAAACATTATTGAACAAACACAATTCTTATAAAATAAGGTTTGCATTATGGAAAATAAAACAGCAACCTGAACAAAAGACTCAATCTAGTAAGGGAGGATCAGAAATGTGGTCTGTCTCTACAGTTACAGCTTTCAGCAAACTTGGTGCAAAAGAGGAGAGTGTGTGTGTGTGTGTGTGTGTGTGTGTGTGTGTGTGTGTGTGTGTGTGTGTGTGTGTGTGTGTGTGTGTGTCCATGTCTGTGTGTGTGGCTTTTTATTGGGTATAAACTTCACACTTATGTGCGTATTACTGAAGAAAATAGACTTGAAGCATAAATAAACGACAGACACAGCTGAGGTGTGAGCCTCTATGGAGCCGGTGCACTGATTCAAATCAGAGTGTAGCTGTTGTGTGAGACATGCAGGTAGGAAAAACACGTCCGATAAAGTTTGTCTGAAAAATCTGTCAAAATCAATCACGAAATAAGCCCACATTGTCGTAGAGAACAGGTTATGCTGAGGCTATAGCCTCACCAGCCTTGTCATTGCTATTATCATATTGTAAAGCCACATATTACTTTCAAAGGAAAGTAACTGATAACATGTAATACACTATATATTGAAAATAACTTGCCCAACATTGGTTGTCAATAAATCTGCTGATTATTTTATCAACGACTTGCTTTGTCTATAAAGTCTCTGAAGTGCCTGTTTTAATACCCTACATTCTTCAAATGCCATTTTTTACTAAAACAAGTATCTGATAATAAAAAATCAATACAGCTCTAATCTACAGGCAAAGAAAATAAGAGCAGCTGAAATTTCAACACTTGTGCCACCTGCAGGAAACGAACTGCAGTTTATTCATTTTGTTTGTTTGTTTGTGTGTTTGACATTGTACAATTTAAACCTGCATATTCTGACTTTTTAAAAAACCATTTAAATGTTGCGTATGCTGTTATTGTTTTCATTAATCATCTTACAGCTATCTTACACACAAATACACACTAACACAAAGAAAACACCAGCTACAAAAGAAGAAATTTGCAGCTTTAACACCTGTTGCCTGCAGGTGGCACGCATGCAAATTCCAGCAGTTAAACTCTCAGAGCCATTACCTTTGTCTTTTGTGTGTGTGTGTGTGTGTGTGTGTGTGTGTGTGTGTGTGTGTGTGTGTGTGTGTGTGTGTGTGTGTGTGTGTGTGTGTGTGTGTGTCTGATGACAGCATCAACATGAGTATAACTGCAGTTTGAAAGTGCTGTCGCTAATAATTTGCTTTCCTATAGGTGACACAGGTTGGCAGGTGTATAGCTGGTCTGACAAGCACTGAACAGCCCCCCTCTAAAAGACTGCAAATGTGAATATGTGAGTTTTTCAAGTTTGTTACAAGTCAGTTACATAAGGTGCTTCACATCTAAAAAGCTAGAGCTGTAACGACAGGTCCCCAACAGACATAAATTATTCATGATGATACATAAACCACAAAACACTTCGGTCTCCACGAAAACGAAGGGGAGCTCTGGTGAGGAAGCTACATGCTCATTGGACCAATATGGGGACCAGAACAAGGCAAGCGTGGCACTCACTCTCAGCCTGAGAGTTAAAGGATGCCCATGAGCTAAGAAGAGAGGAGGGACAGCTAAAATAAACTGTGATTTCTGAAGAGATAACTCTAAGTCACAATGTGTCTGTGACCTCAAGATAATCTGGACAAACAGAAACAGTCCTTTTTCAAACACGAGGAGTCATCAGATCTAAATTAAGCTCACAGAGTTTTAGCCCCCCATGGCACCCGCTGTCAATCATCCGTGGTGCACAGACAAGTATTTTGTTCAGCCAAAGCAGGGTGGGAGGGGAATCAACTCACCTAGTAAACTTGGCTGTACTGTGCAAACAAACAGAGTGTGCATTTTCCGCAGTGCAACTCTGTTCAGCCTGCAGCAAGGCTCAATATTTTTAGTTAGCTGTCAGTAATCAGCCCTGCGCTGGCAACAAACAAGCTGCTCTGACTTCAGAATTGAAGCAGCTCAACATAACGTGAGCAGGGATCACTTTTCTCCCGTGTCTTCCAAATGATTTGATGACTTGTGCCAGACTTGGAAATGTAACCCACTGCAGGAAAAGACCGTTGAGTGAGATCATTTCTGCAGTCTGCTTTCTACATGTCTGACACACACACACACACACACACACACACACACACACACACACACACACACACACACACACACACACACACACACACACACAATAATGATCCCTGTGCTGGTCATAAAATCAACAATATCAAAGGCAATTGTGAGTGTTTTTAATGTACTTGATTTGACTGGGAGTGACTTGGAGCAGTTGAATCTGGACTAATGTGAACTTACTGGAAGGCAGAGCCCATCCTCTTGCCATTTTCTGGAACTCCAGGATCTGGACAAACATCACCGGCAAGACCGCTTTGACTCACTGAAAAAAAGGAATGGAAGGACATCTGATCAGTATGTTTTTACACACATCTCGCAGTTGTTGCAGGCATACAAGTCATTAAACTTAGTCTCACAGAACTTTTTACAGTAAGATGAAAGTGACAGGGCTAAAAAATCCTTTTCACTGTTGTGACCACACGCATCTGAATATTTTTCATTCTGTGACGACTGTCAAGTGGTTAAGCACAACTAGGATAACTCCAGCTGTGAGAGATATCCCCAACTGTTGTTGAGAATGCACAAAGCGAGGCGTGCACTCACACTTTGAATTTTAAAACAGATCTATTCTCGGCTGACTCGGGAACATGAAAAATACACAGGCTTCGATACGAAAACAAGGAGCTTTTCTTTTCGTGTTTGTTTTTCTCGCTGACAGATATATACTATAATACTACTAATACTATTACAAAATCATGATCAGGTAATTTATCTGTCTATCATCTAACACAAAATAAACAAGTCTCAAACATCTCTATGCGTTGTGTTTCCTTCCTTTTGAAGGAAGGAAACTAAGGAATTCTACTATGATTTTCCAGGAGGAGACGCTTTAACTTGTCGGGAAAAAAAGCACAGGTGAACAAATTTCATTAGCCCCAGCTCAGTTCCATTCAGGTGTCCCAGTGAGCCAGCATGCACAATACAAACTAGCTGACCTAAATGGAATGCAGTTGTTTTTAATGTTGTCCATTTCACCTGTGCTTTTGCTGCAATGACGAGCCGAAATGTCTGCTGTGAGAAAGGTCTATGGAACTCAGGTCCTATAGAATTTTACACTGGAAGTACATGCAAAACATGTACAAGATCATGGCACATAAATATCACACACATGCAGATCATGAGCAGCAAACACACTGATGTCTGATACATCACAGTGTCTTCAGTGTCCAGCAGCTGGAGAGCGCCCAAACACTCTCGGACAACCTCAAACTAAAGTTGAACATTACAACTGAAGAGTTACTGAATTGGTTAATTACATTTAGCTTCATTATAAAGCTATATGATCATCTTTATGAATGCCAAAGTAAATTTGAAAGTAGAAAAATGAAGACTAAAATTAGCTTCTATTCACCCTAAAACACCAATAAAAAGCATTTTGCACGTACTTCACACAGTATTATCCAAGGCTATTAATGCAAATGTTGTTGCTAACTGCAAACCTAGCATGCGACGAGCAGTCGATCCACACCTCTTGACTACAGTCAAACAGAAAATCCATCAGTGGCGAGAGCTCTTTTCCCTCTTTGCAAAACGAATCAACTTGCACCCATTTCATGTTTATTTGGCCTATATTTCAGTCATTCTTCATATTGCTGCTTTTTTTCGCCCCCACAAAGTGCTGCCATTACTGCTAGTAGTAACCAGAGCCTGACAAGCCTCGGGTCAAGATGCATTTAAAAGCTGTCAGTTGTGAGACATTAACTTCCTTACAAAACACAACTTTGAACAGCTTCTACCTTTTGAACTTTAGCTTGTCCCTGAACGGAGCTCTAAATCTAATCTGCCAGATGTCACAGAGGCATTTCACAGACTGCTCGAGGCAAATAAAAAACCTGGAAATCAGCAGATGCACTGTATGTAAGTACATTTTTCAAGATTATCTACTTTTCTTATAAGCATCTCCATGTCATGCTTCTTTATATTACAGCTCTGCAACTGTTCACATGGAAAAATGCTCGGTTATGTTTCTCCCTCACTGTATTTACTTTCAAAGTTCTAGCATCTTGTTATTATACAGATTAAAATTTTATATACAAAAATACAGCCTATAAATATTGAACCTAAAACTTACATAAAACTAACGCAATGGAAAGCTTCACGTTAGGCAGTATGTGGGCTCTAGGACCAGTTGTTTCAAGAATTCCGCCTCACTTCCTACTTGCCTGCTGTCATAATAACTTTATCTATGTAAAGTCATACAAAATGTTTGTAAGCAAATCCAAAGATGACACATAACACACATATAACACATAAAAAAAGGTGCTGCAAAAAAAAAAAAAATGCAGATAGTGGAACAACTGTCACGATGGAAATGAAAACCAACACCAGAGTTAATGAAGAACTGTCCTCATTTCTCACATTTCAGCATCTCATCCCCTCCTGTTTTCTCTCATCTATCCGCAAGATCTGTTATGTTATTACAATAAAAAAAAAACAACATAAAAAAAAATCAAAACACATGACAGTTTTTGTCTCATATTTGGGATCTTGCGTTGGTTTTAGGCTTCACTCTGGTTGGGAGCATCTGCTGCATGCCTAAAACATAATGTAAATGTAAATGAGACATGACAGAAACCAGTTTAGACTAGCTCTGTCTTAATGGAACTCTGAGGATGAATAATGGCAGTTAGCAAGAAATGAAACATAAAGGGAAAGGAATGAGAGAATAAATAAAATAGAAATGAGGACCTTGCTGGAAAGGGATGATAGTACCACAGAGAAAACGCATCCTGCTGGCTTCTAGAATATGACCTGTAGAAAGAGCAATATCTGACCTCTTTTTCTTTCTGCCCCTCTTTTCTTGCACCCCTCTCACTCGCTTTTCTCTTCCTGTCGTCCTCGTCTGCCTCTGCTCCCACCCACTCCTCCCCTACTTTTGTATTCTCAGCTTGCTCACCCCGCTTTTTCCTCTCTCACACACATTAGCTGCAATTTACAAAGGGATGCCGAAGTTTTGTGCATCCTCGCAGAAAAGATGGATGAATGATTTGCTGCATTTGTGTGATTGTGTTATGTGTGTGCTGAGGGGTTGTGAGCGTATAGACGCTGCGTATGCGTGTTTGTGTGAGATATGATGTAAACAGAACAAGCTGTCTTGTTGCTCTGCTGTGTTTTTGATGTTCTGTCCAAAAATCACCACACAAACACACTCAAAAACGCACTTTCTGTGTTGCGCTCTCTCATCCCCTTCTCTCTCACTCATGTTCAAATGGCTTTCATTGGCATCAAATACAAAGGTTCATATTGCCGAAACAAATCCAGCTCATGCAAACAACATGAGATTGTTGGGATGGGGGAAGCTGCCAAAAATCACTGCTGGGCTGATGTCAAAAATCCTCAAGCTGACTTAATCCCATATTTGCACTTAAAAGACCATTCAACATTTAAACACAAGCTTATGGTGCACAGTGTCATTTCTATATCATCAAAGTATCCTCTGCAAACCTTTCATCTCTACAAGTCAACTTTTTAGGTGATTAACTTTCTTGTTGGTGTCCATGATGTATGTTTGCCATTTTTGACTTCTGTAATAGACCTTAACTTCATGTCAGCTGCTCACTCCTATACATAGAGATTCACTCACTAAATGATTAGTTTCTTGCTGCTATTTGGCCAAAACTATTCTCTATATATTCACCACTAAGAGCAAGGAATACCTTATGAACTGGACAGCGCTCTGCTGCATGCCCTGTCTGAAAGCTATTATAAGTCTGGAAGGGACTGACCATTAATTAAACAGCATTCAGCATGAGAACAAGCAGAGAGCCTATGTGGCTGCTGCAGTGATGAAATGGAAGTAACTACATTTGCTTTAAAGGTCCAGTGTGTGGGATTTAGAGGGATGTATTGGCAGAAATGGAATGTAATATTCATAAATGTGTTTTCATTGGTGTATAATCACTTGAATAAGAATCATGTTTTGATAACTTAGAATAATCTCTTTACATCTGCAGAGGGAGCGGCTCCTCAGAGTCTGCAATGTTGCACATGTGTCTACAGTAGCCCAGAGTGGACAAACCAAACACTCGCTCTAGAGAGGATCTTTGATGTTTTTCGCATTTTCAGTAGCCACTGTCAGGGAGGGTGAAGCGAGCATTTTTTTTTTTGTTTGTGTGTCTTATGGTGAGCTACGTGCTGCATGCTGCATTCCCACGGCACTGACGATCCTCTCAGCAAAGGCACGACATTTCGAACCATCAGCAGCAGCATCCAAAGGGAAAAAACAAAAAGGCTGGCGCATGGGGGATGGGTGTGGCAACCAGGTTATTTTTACAGAAATATATATCATGAGATGTTAGACAAATGTGTTTGTATCAATGCCTAGCCAGGCACTCAAAAGGAATATGTATTTGGAACAACACCTCCAAGTTTTGCAGAATGTTTCAGGGCAGTGATTAAATGAATTACATGAAGAGTGGGTTTGACACAGATCCAGTGTATATGCATTTCTGTTTATTCTGGCTAACATCTATTACACAGTTTTCTAGATGAGCTTAGGAAATATCTGGGACATAGACCCCTCATCTTGTGCTACTCCATCACCGCCTGCAGCAAGTCTGTTTAGTCAAGTTGGTTTGTTTATTGTGATCTTGAGTTCAGTTATTATAATTGCAAATTCTAGTTGCATACTTATTGGTATTTATTACCAATAACGTTTTGTATTTTTGAACAACATACACAATGAGTATATAAACTAAGAGCATGCATATCTGTTTTTGCCTGCAGATACAGAAATTATACCACCAGCCCCATGATCACCCACTACAGTAGCTCCCGATGGAGAGACACCCACCTCTCCACCACGCACAGCCTGCAGCAAGCAAGTCCGCTGAGGCAGCCCTTACTGACCCCACCGATTGGTCAGCCTTGTCAGATAAGGTGAGAACAGAGTTTGAGAGCAAAGGTCCCTGCGATTAAACAAGGATTTTACTTTTCCTAAAGAGAGGAAAGAAAAAATTTCCACCACCACATCTCTCACAGGAAACTAACAAATGCAGAGAATATTTTCAAATGAGCAATACTTTTATATAGAGTGACACAATGAGTGTTGATTATTGTTACAGCTGCTTTTGTTTTTGTGCCCATTATAGTAATTCTTTAATGTTATTAAAATATATTATATTAATTTCTTATTTGATTTGTTATTAGTTGTATTGTATGGTACTTGTAGTGCGGTGCAGGGCCCTTAACACATTACTGGTTCATTTGATAGTGAAATTGTAAAACTGCATCACTTGTATTTGTTTTCTTTTCTTTTGTGGTTCACACAGCGCCGCTCGCTTATTCTTTCTTCTCAGTTTTCTCTGCTAAAAGCATTTTGTTGACAAAAAAAACATAAGATGAAAACCACCTCAGTGTGGTGCTGTATTAAAAAAGTTTTCACAATTTTCTTGAAAGCAACTTCAAAATGTATTTTAATCACTTAAATCTCTAAATTCATCTGCATCTTTGCTCCAATGGTCTAAATTTTCTGAGCTTTGTCAGTTTTATTAGAGTCCTGTTTTTTACAACTCCAAAACCATTTTTGTCTAGGATAGTACTGTTTAGGTTATTTGAGAAAATACAATATTTAATTGTATCTTTAGGTTATACAGTACAGGATAATGCATGCTCTAAAGCAAGCTGTTTGAGTATAATTTTGATTTACAATGGATTATTGTGTATAGATGGGAAGGAAGGGGATGCAGGGTTATGATATATTCCAGTTAGGTAAGAGCCTGAGGTAACAGTGTACATGGGAGGCATCAGTAAGGACTTGGTGGCGGGGGAAGAACAAGGAACACTCTGGGCTCCAAAAAATGCTTGGGCTAGCCCTGAAAGCGCTTTTTATTTCACAATGTATTTGGCACCTGTCGTTACGAGTTGTGGGTAACATTATTAAATGCAATACCTACAGTTTACAAAGTACTATACATTACTGTATGGGTATGTACCTGAGAGTATCCATCCATTATCTATACCGCCTATCCCTTTCGGGGTTGCGGGGGGCTGGAGCCTATCCCAGCTACAATGGGCGAGAGGCGGGGTACACCCTGAACCGGTCGCCAGCCGATTGCAGGGCCACATGTAAGGACAAACAACCATTCACACTCACACCTACGGACAATTTAGAGTCACCAGTTAACCTAATGAGCATGTTTTCGGTCTGTGGGAGGAAGCCGGAGTGCCCGGAGAGAACCCACGCATGCACGGGAAGAACATGCAAACTTCACACAGAAAGGCCCCGTCTGACCCGGGGATCGAACCGGCAACCTTCTTGCTGTGAGGCACGCGCACTACCTGCTGCGCCACCGTGCAGCACTACCTGAGAGTATATAAGTTAAAATCAGCTACACCTCAACCAGCTGCAACATAAACTGCCACTTAAGCTTTAATACATCACTAATAATGATCCAACAACATAATATTTAGATAATAATATTATGTTGACGAGCTATTTTTCTGAATTGTGAGTACTTTGGCTTTTGATACTTTAAGGGCATTTTACTGCTGATGATTGGACAGAAGCTGTGTTGTCTCTCCCTCTCTTTCCTGAGCCTCTCTGTGCTGGACCATCAGATGTCCCAGGACCTCTCTCTTCTGTCCTCTTTCCACATCTCCATCATGGAGAGAAGGTCATGTGGCTCAGATCATCCTTTGAGGGGAACACCTAAAGCTGCTCAGTTGTCCTCCCGTGTCCATCATTTTCACTAATATTTGCAGTCCACATTTTGTCATCAGAATTGTATATTCTATGACTCTCTGTTGTGAATCTATTTCATTCACACATCTACTGCACGTCTGTCCATCTGGCAGAGGGATCCCCAGGGAGGTTGTTAGATCAACTTCACTGTAACATCACAATGATCTGCAAAAACATTATTATGTTCATTTGTTGATTTATTCATCTTCGTGTTTCTGTTTGTTTGTCACTGATACTACATGAAATTAGCTTATACATATCAACTGCTCTTTTCCATGAAGATTGAAGGAAAAATTGTCCACTGATCAGACAGTATTACAGCAGTGATTGATACGCCAACAAGCATAAAGAGATTATGTGGCTGCTGCCATCACCTTTAGCCCTTGACACAGCCGGATTAGACACGACTACTGTTTTTTTATCATTAACAATAAGCTCTTAATACTTAAGAGGAGGTGACACATAAGTAATTTACAAACTTGATAACTATTCAACAAATTTCAATCCATTTTATTAGGACATAACATTATGTTTAAGTGTTAAGTATGTACATTTATGTTGTGACTTTAAAACACAAATGTTTTTTCATTATTTCATTATCCACCTCAAAAGTACAGAAGGTATCACATTCTGTACTTTCAAACTTTATGAAACTTGATGAGGAATCACTATTGTCTCTGTTGTTATTCAGTCAGCTGTATAGCACTGCTGTGTCTGGGGCTGACACGTTACCATTATACTCCCAGAGCCATCTTATTCAGGATTAAAACCAAAAAAATGTTGTTTAATTGAGTCTTAAAAACAGGGCAAAGCTCATGAAATAAGGTTATATCAAATATGTGCATTAAGGCTCTACATAAAATCTTGTGTCTTTCCTGCAGTTTGTTTTGTTTTCTTTGTTGTAAGAAACTGTTGTTGAAATTCCCAAGAGACAGGGTTACAAACCACTGGCTCAGGCAATTGGAGAAAACTGGTAAACGCTGGCTTAGAGGGCAACTTAAAGACGGATAAACACAAAACACATTTGCATTGAGAATGCAAAGCATTCAGCTGACAGATGAACCCTTAAAAGGAAAAATGTGGTTACAGAGAGGGACAGTGCAAGGAAAGGCAGGGAGAGTATGTTTGTTTTGTTTGTGTGTGTGTGTGTGTGTGTGTGTGTGTGTGTGTGTGTGTGTGTGTGTGTGTGTGTGTGTGTGTGTGTGTGTGTGTGTGTGTGTGCAATTAGCTGATGCATGTTCCAGGTGGTGTTCTTCAGATGCCTGCTGGATGAGGAGAGATATGTGTGAAGTGCAGTTTGTTGATATGCTCTCTTCTGCTGCCCTCCTCTTTGCCCCTTATCCACTCTCTTTCTCCCCCACCTTCTCATACTCACAGGTCAATCAAGCCAAGAGCTTAGAGAGTCTACAGCCATCTTCCCAGGGTCATTTTGAGCCCACAAGATTCTCCATATTTACGCACTGGTCACAGTGCAGAGCCAGGTGTGATGAAACACAGTTTAAATTGATACAAACCCAATTTCAACAAAACTGGGAGGCTGTGTAACACACAAATAAACCAGAATGTGATCGTTTGCTAATCTTTAACGACATATAGTCAACTGGAAACAGTACAAAGACAACATATTTAATGTTTTACCTCATCAACTACATTGATTTTTGTAAATATCTGCTTAATCTGAATTTGATGCAGTAACATGTTTCAAACAAGTTGGGACAGGAGCAACTAAAGACTGTTTGGAACACTTCACAGGTAAACAGGTTAATTGGTAATGGGTGATAGTATCATGACTGGGTATGAAAGGGGCATCCTGGAAAGGCTCAGCCATTCACAAGCAACGATGGAGCAAGGTTCACCACTTTGTGAGCACATGATTGTGTAAGGGATGTTACTGCATGGGCTCAGGAGCACCATTGTCGGTAAACACAGCTCGTTAGCAAATGACTGCATTCTGTTTTATTTACACTCACACAGTGGCCCAATTTTAGGACTGAAGGACTCCATTAGTATGAGGTTTTCCCGAAACTACATCCCTGTGGTGCTGCGCCATTGTGTGATTTCCAAGTTTCAAGTGGTCGCATCACTTTCATCTGAGAGGACCACAACCCAGCACCACCTTGCCTGACAATCCTGAAGAAAACACTGATTATAAATCACACTCTCACAATGATGATTCATTACAGTTCTAGGTCATTGTCTAGGGAGTAAAACTCCTTAATCACAATCTTTCAGCCTCTCTATAATTATGACACATCCTCAGCAGGAAGCTAATGTTACCGCTGAGAGAGGGTAACCGCAGGATGGGCTGCTTTCATTTGAACCATTTGACATTGTTCTAGTTACCACTCTTACTTTATATTTATCTCTTAAATATCTATCTGCACTATGTAGTTATGTATGCATGTATGTATGTATCTCTCAGTGACAATTAGAACCAATAGTCAGTCAGAGATGTATTCATAAACAGATTGTTCTCAAACTGACGTCTGCTTATTCTCGTGTGTGTCTCTCTATTAGACTGTGCTTTAATATAGGCTAGAGGATGTTACAGTCTTTTAGATTATGATTCATAAGTGCTCCATTCTCTAGACAGGTAAAACTCATTATCATTAGTCTCTGGTTCTTTGTAATGATTATATATTGCATAAAGACTGCACATTCTCTGCCATACAGCCATAATATTACTACTGGGAGTCATACAGTGTAAAGACACAGTGTTCAAAAGCTGGTTCAGGACCGAAAGTGGACCTTGGCTTGACTTTTTTAATGTTTTAACGATCCTGGTTCCCAGCCTGGTGGCCTAGCTGTACTACGTTGGGTTAACGTCAATGAGCCTTCAGCCCAATGTGAAAACCCACATTTACGCAGTTTTGGTCCCCATGATAAAAATGCGAGTATGTTTTAATGAGCATGGGTCCCATGGTATGAAACTAAATTTCTCATTTAGGTCCAGGGCTGCGGAAGCTTAAGGGATCCTTGGACTACACAGTTAACAGTCATTATCATCATTCTTTGGCTCCACATTGTGATAACAGATAAAGCTCATTCTCTACAGTCCGCCAGTAATTTTACAAGTGGGATAGCTACTTTTGAGAGTCTTTAAGCAGATACACATGAACCACTGGTGCTCACTGTGATTGTACTTAAACATCATGATAAAATCCGCACAGGGCAATGTGAGATCTGGACCGTCTGGTGCAAAACTGTCATAAGCCATAAGGTTAACTGCAGCGGAGCTTTGCTGCTTGCAGAGTTACTTTTTTTAAAACATTTATTCAGGAGGCAGGCAGAACATCACATTTCTAAGGCTATAATGTAATTTATTTGAATACATTTACATGTCAGCCAGAGAGAAACCTCCAGAGACTCCCATGGTAACAGAGTCGCTGCACAACAAGATGTTTTTGTTCGCTTGGCCCTTCATGTACGGAGCAAATGCAACAGCTTTGGACTCTTGTATTGACTTCAGGCAATTCTCTCACACGGAAACAACTTTGTATGCAAGAGTGTTTGCATACATGCGTGTATCTGTGTGTGTGTAGTCTGTGTGAGTGAGAGCAAAAAGAAAGCGTTTGTGCGTATTTGTGTGTGACGGAGAAAGAGAGAGCGATCTTAACTCTTTACCAAGCTTCACATCATTGATAAATATAACTCATTTGCCCCAAGAACTCCACAGATATGCACACACTTAAATACACACAGAGTACAACAACTCTAATTTTAAATGCAGCAACACATGAAGAAGCACATAAGATTTGCTTTTCACACAAACACACATAAACACAACAAACACCACGCCAATGTTAATTGCACCTGCTAGCATGCTTGGCTGAGCGTGAGCGTGAGCGTGAACCCGCAGACTTATTGATGAGGGTTTCATTATGAAGCTAAATGCTCAGGAAAGGATGAGCATGGCCTTCTAATAATTAAAAGCCTCCGTCATGTGATCTGAATACTGTTTCAGAGACATATCCAAGAAACGTCTGCCACCTCAGACTGTGGAGATATTTAACACCTCCACAGTCAAATTCATTGTTTTATTACCTTGTGGTCAATATAATGTTTATTTGGATTCCTATTAGCTGCCAGTGAGGTGAAAACGTTTTTCCACTGTGTGCCTCAACCTCCCATTTCGATCAACTAATTAAACACTACACACACAGCAGAACTTCAGCTGCTCACAATCCAAATGGAGGAGCTTATGTGACTTTTTAAACAACTGAAATATTCTAATCCACGTACAAACAGCAGCTGGTGAAGACGGTCCATCAGGCGTGAAGATATCACAAAGAAACTGAAACTGAGTAAAGAGTTAAATGCCTAAACACAGCCACTGGAGAGGCTTTTAATGGTCTGAATTCCAAAATAAGCCATAAAAATTGACACCTACTGTGCACAGAACTTGCCAGCATTGAAACAAACTAATGGTGTATTAGTTATGAATCGTCTTGAGACCCACTCTGACAAGGCTTTTGGGTTTTTTTGTTTTTTTTTCATTGTGCAGTTTTCAAGATAACCATGAAACTTTACACACTTTTCTTCATATCAAACTAATGGCTTGATATTAGCTCAAACCTCCACAAGGCATTTAATCTTTTCTTTGCCTCTGAGGAAGACCTACGGCCAAAACACAGCAGCAATGATCCTAATACCACTATTAGAATACATTGATAAAATGAGAAGCTCTGCAGGCATGAGACCGCTTTGATTATGTGCCTCCGTCTTCGATTGTTAAACTGGTTTGTGTTTTAGAGGTTTGAGGCATATTTCACTGTAACTAAAAACACAGTTCAAGTTTATCTTAAAGCAAACATCTGCAACATACTGCACACTGGATGAATGCATGAAAATGGCTGTGGTTGTTTAAATCAACTACTGTTGAACTAACATTTACTACTACTTAGAAATGTGAAGTACATGTTCCATATGACAAATGGAACATGTAGCTGCGTCTCTTTACTCAAAGAATGTAACCAACAGATCTGCATGCTTTAAAATGAATTTTCTGTGTTGAAATTCTTTCAAAATGACTCTATATTCTAACATACATTATTCCAGGTCACAGCTGTCCAAGCAGGAAGATGAAAGTCCTCCAGATGAAATGACAAAATGCACTGCTTGTAACTACTCCTCAGAAAGAAAAGTTTCCTCTGATCTGACACCTGTATCAGCAGGAAGAGGTTTAATTTGTTTGTTCTTTCCAAAACCATTGCAAATCACCACTGCAAAAATGAAATCTCAGATCTTATGAAGCTGGTTAGCTGAAGTTTGGTTTAGGCACAAAAATGACTTGGTTGGGGTAAGATCATTGTTTGGTTGGGTGTCCTGATGGCCGAATGGTTCAGGTGCAACACATAACTGCAACACCCCTGCTGCGTTTCCAGGATGTTTGTTATATGTGTACCCCTCTGTCTCTCTCCCACCCTTCATTTCCTGCCTGCCTCTGTGCTGTGTGCTAACAAATAAACGCAAAAACGCCAAGATATAAACAAAACAAAAAATATTCACAACAGATTTAAAAAAAACAAACAAAAACAAAACATAAAATAAAAAAACAATATTGACCACCACAAGGAAACAGGAAGCAAACTTGTGAGTCAATAAGAGATATTCTGTTGACTGTCCAACCACCCTGACCTCCTCCCTCTGTGGACTTTGGCTCTGTAACAATGTCACATTATTTCATCCTTTGCCCCCAGCGAACAGCACAGCAGCTGTTTTGTCAACATGAACATGATGCTTTTTGGGGGGTTTGCTAAAATAAATGATGACATGTTTCTGAGGAAGACAGTTTCCTCTTCAACACTTCAGAAAATAACACATTCACCGTCATACTACTTGTTTGGCTGATTGGCTAATGACATTTTCAGTGTACCAACAACAATGGGACCAAGCTCCTCTCTCATTTTTACTCTAGATGGATGAGCAGAAAGTTACAAGCTCCTGCAAAAATCATTTGAATAATTTACAGTCGTAAAATGCAAACTAATCCCATGATTGGCTTTGACATATAGTCACGCTTTACATTTTAAACTCTCTCTCTCTCTCTCTCTCTCTCTCTCTCTCTCTCTCTCTCTCTCTCTCTCTCTCTCTCTCTCTCTCTATCTCCCTGTGTGTGTGTGTGTGTGTGTGTGTGTGTGTGTGTACTGTAATTGTAGAAGTATAAGAAGCGGCTTTCACCATTTCACAAATGGTTTGGTGAAAGTCATGACAGCACCGATTTAATCCCATTGAAATGGCATAATGTCATTATGCATGTGCAGTTTGTGCTCTATATGATACAGTAAATGAAAATGAGTAATTAGCAAAGAGCTGAGCACATGAAAAGAGGACAGGAGAGGAGAGAGCAGAAACTGTAGCAAGACTGAAACTAAAGGAGCCACTTTGCATTTTTTTTATTCATAATCCATATATTGGCCCTCACTGATGTTCATTATAGGATTGCATCATTTCTCTACAGGCTTACTGTACAATGTGTCTCAGCAGTGGGCTGGCAAAAATGTATGCATTAATGATTTCACCTGATGGAGAGTCTCCACTTGTCCACACCTCCGGAGAGAATGAAGGAGATGCATAAAACCTCCACTTAGCTTTTAGAAATTTAGACAGAATATAATAAAAAGTGAAAATGGACAATACAAGGACTCATCCTTTGGGAAGCAACAGCTACAGCCAGCAGAAAGTGAGTCACTATGGTGCACTGAGACCGTGATCAGATCATCATCCTGACAGCAGCACAGAGGTTCACGGTGTGTGACAAAGACATTTCTTCAAAAGTACAATGAAAGAAACCACCCTAACAGAAATAGAGGCTTGTGAGGATGCATCTGGTGTGTAAATATGATGGCTGTGGAACGGGCCGACACAATGACATGAATATCAAGCAGCAAAACGAATTTTGAGCACAAATTAAAGCTTCTTAATTAACACAGTGTCCACAAAAATATATCTGACATGCTTCATGGTTCATGCAATATAAGATTTTGGTTCAATTACATTCCCATTTTTTTTTCCAAATTGGAAAATTCTGAATCTGTTCTCTCTCAGCTTGTTTTACTTTGAAAGAAGTAACTGTAAAAGTGAATTGGTTGCTTGCATCATTTATTGGTTTGGAATAAACTGAACTGTAAGAATCTTTTTGCAAATACTGGGTGTAAATTAAATATATATATATGTGCTTCTACAAATAAACAATTTTGCTTCTGTAAACACAAATAATCTCTGTTTATAGAACTGGTTTCATGTTGACCTCTGACCCTTTGAAGGAAGGAAGAAAAAGAGAGAAAAACAATAATTTTCTCTTAGAAGGGCAACCTCAGTGAAACATAGATGAAATCCCTGCCCTTGCCACATCAAAGATGGATGCTGGCCGTGCTATCTTGTGTACATACAGCCTGTGCTGTATGTGTATGTGTGTGTGTGTGTGTGTGTGTGTGTGTTTTTACAAGATGTACTTTCACACTAACAGCAGACAGCAGTTTACTTACAGACAGCATTTTTGTGACTGGAGTCTTTACTGGGCATCATCTTTACCCCTCTGGACTTCAACTCTATTGCTTTCTTCACTGCAGAGAGGAGAAGGGATAGAAATTATTAATTCAGTTAGAAATAGTGATTTATTACACTTAAAGCACCATGAATCTTTTGAGTGCTTATTATTTTCAGGTTTGCCACACAGTGCACATCAACTGTTTGTGAAATCCAGTGAGTGCTTCACACTCCCCCCTCCTATAGCAAACCTATAACAAATGCAACAGTGGCAGAAAATGAAAATTAGAAGAGGGAAAAGGGAGAAGATATTAAAAGCCACAGAGAAGAGAGGAGAAAAAGGGGGAGAAGAGCAAAGCAGTGGAGCAGCATTAAAATGTATTCCACCTATTTTATCCTAAGCAGCAGTATTGCAGGGGATAACAGAAAAATCTGTGCTACAACCAAACTACAATCCACTGAGAAACAGACATCTCTCTCTCACTGATGCACATGCGCACACACACACACACACACACACACACACACACACACACACACACACACACACACACACACACACACACACACACACACACACATACACACATCATATACAGCAGAGACAGACAGAAAGTAAATGACAGAAGTACCAATAGCAAAAGAGGTGCAAAAGACAGATCACTCAGGAAGAGAGAGACCGCATAAAGTGAACAGAAAAGGAGACGGACAGAACACAGTAATCCAAGCCCTGTCTCTCCTCCTTAGCATCTGCAAGAGAGACAGGTCTTGGATCGCTGTGTTTCGCGTTGGAAGCAGCCAATTAAATGTGAGCTGCCACATGGAAACTAATATGCACTTTAAAATGCTAATTAAGTCATACAACCAGTCAATTAGATGACAGGAAAGGTCCAGCAAGTCCAGTCAGGTGGTTTCAGACTTCTGTCCCCAGTAATTACTCCTCTCAATGACAGTATATGAGTATATGATGAAAGAGAATGATTATGTATTGCCAGTCCTATGTTGTTGGTGTTTTTATGTGTGGATTGTTTTGTACAATGAAAAAAGAAATCCTGACTGACTGAAAAGAAAAACTCTCACAGCACACACAGATGTGCACACATCAATACTTCATACAAATACTTGTGTTTATACCATATGGGTAAAACGGGGGCTGAGAACACCTACGCAATGTGACTGAAAGAGTGTGTTATACCTTGGTATTGAGCGCTGAATCCTTTTCTTCGATGGTTGCTGTCTGAGGTGAAATGTATGCGAAGCCAGTTCTTACTTGAGATCACTGGTGAGGGCAGCGTTGTACCAGTCAGCCTGGAAGCACACAAATAAGAAATGAATGAACACAAAACCAAACAGAAGAAGTAGAAGAATGTAGGCAGAAAACCTGAACACTGAATAACTATCTGGAATGTGTCAGCCGTTCCACATTAGAGTTTACATGTAGCTGCTTTCTGTTCCTTAGTGTATTTACGCTATACTATAGAGAATACAGTAGAGAAAGACAAGGCAGATTGGGAAGAGAGGGTATGATGTTTGAAGCTCAAGCTGTTGCAAATCCACACTGTCCACACAGAGACTGACACATGCATGAACAGTGAATATACTGGATGTTGCGTTACTTATTTGTTGTGTAATGTGTTTCACATTTCTGTAAGGTCCACATTGTTGGTGATCATAATGCTGGCAGAGATCACACCTTCTGCCAGCAAACGACAATGCAGTACATGCAATCGATTCATGGATGTGCTCATGGACAACGAGCTTTTTTTGAAGTATACAAAAAGAAAGGCGGCTGATGCAGGAAAGTGCTTGAGAATTGTTGCCATGTTATGAATGACTGTGGCATTACAGACTGCAACCGCTGTTGTGAAACTACTTGTGACAAACAATAGTAAATGCAGTGCATCATATAATGCACAACGCAGAAGTGTGAACAATCAAGGATCTAAATTGCTTCACCTGAGAGCATACACATACAAGATGTCCCTTCCTGAAGCAAAACTTTCCAGAGAGTTCAGAGTATGATTTTGATGTCACTTTGCATTGCCCTCTGTGGTGCAAAGGCTGGGTGTAATTTAAGGAGGTTTTAGCTGAAAGGCAATTTGTTCCGCTGGCTTGGAAAGTGTGGATGCGGGAATTGAATGAATGATATTATCCCTTCCATAATGATCACCACTGACCAGAAGCAGAGCACTGGGGTTGTACTGGGTACACTAGAAGTGCCACATATAAGTGTGCTTAACTGAGTGAATATTAAGCAATTCTATCCAACAATAAAAAAGATAAAGCTGAATTATTGAAAACCAAAAGAAAGATATGTTGTGAAGCTGTCTAAATTATGATATAACATTTTGGGATTTTGAGCATTAAGTGACTGACTCTGGGCTCAGAAAAAAATAGAATTACATCAGGTGTGTCATACACTTATTTGTGCTACACAAAAGTAAGACAGGAAGAGAAGAGACGAAAAATAGTAAAGTAGTAGAGGTGAATGAAGATAGTGAAGTAGTAGAAAGTCAGAAAGTTCACATCTTCAAAAACTGTTTCTAAAGCATCACCACTGAGACGATGAGTTGGTTGCCTATGGTAAGTCTTACATCAGCTTTAGCTGCTCTCGCATTTCATTTCCAACAGCAACCAATGCGGTGGTAAAATAAAAATTTAAAATGTGGGGAAAATGGTGCACTGAGACAAAAAAAGGAAATGATGTAAGAGACTGCCTGGAAGCCAATGTTCTACCATCCTCCCTAGAGCAGGTGTACTGAGTAGATAGAGACAGTGAGGGAGGAGGAAACACAGATAAGGAAAAGGGCAGAAACAAAATATGAGAAGTGGTAAAAAAAAAAAAATTAAGCGCGCTTGTTAGAGGACCTTATTGAGTGCTTATTATCGGGGACACAAAGTTCTGTATCTGTGAAAGAGACAGCTCGAGCAAATCAGAAAAAAGAATATGAAGTATGTCAGATGAGACAAAAGCAGTGCCACTGTGTCTGCCTGAAGGAAATCTAACTATAGTATACAGAGAGAACTGACTACAGTAGAGTACTAGTGGTCTTTGGCAGTTAGTGCGATTAAACAGACATGCATGGTAGTGTGACATAATGACGTGTGAGATATGAGCTGAAAAACGAGAATTCAGGGAATTTTTGAGGGCAGCACATGATGCATAAAACACAGTGAATACAGAGCTCTACATACTGTTTTGAATACTACAGGCAGCACCTGAGCCTGACCTATGAGCTCAGTGGACGGGAATGCAAGATGAATTGATGCATTTCCCTACAGACACCGATGAAGTTTCATATTTATTTCATTTTATTTTTTATTTCAGTGCATGTTCACCCTGGTTGGGTAAGTGTGTAATTTCATTTCAGTTATACTTCTTAAATCAGCCTGGTAAAAGAAAACATTGTTTGTCTGCTATGAAAAAAATAAAATAAAAAAATCTATATGATGACCAGTTTACTAATCCATTCCTTTTTTCTGTAAAAACCACTACATGTACACAGTTGTATGCCTTAAAGAACAGGGAAACTGTTCCTCTATAACTCACTGAACTACAGGAAAATAAAATAAAAAGAAATATTCTGTATTTATTTAGTTATTTGATGGCACAGAAGCAGATTCATTTTATGGGAAAACCTACAAGGCGATAAACCTGTTTCTAAATCTGATGTGGTGCGATTGAGTAGAAATGAAGTGTGTGGTGCTGACTCACCTTTCATGGCAAGGTCTTAAGAACACATTTCTATCCTGAAGGAAATCAATTCTGCTCAGTGTTACATTGGGAAATAACTGCTGGTATTGTTTTGTTACTGCCCCAGGTCCTCTGCATTTGCAAAATGGTGGTTATGCAAATAATAGTCATATGTGACAATGGTGATATGATACTGTACTATGTACAAATCAAGTGTTATTGTATATCTACCCAGATGAATCAGTTGAGAACATGTATATCATCTCATCAATGTATGTCTCAACAGCATCACCCAGTTTATTAAAGACCCATCTGTGCATCTCATAATTCCATCAAGGCAAACAAGTTCCCTTTCCAGCTGACTTGAATGGCTGAAAGGTTTTGAGGGATAAGTCTGGCCTGTCATGTGATCCAGAGAGTGCTGAAATGACTTCTATTCAGTATGTCAAGTTGCCAGACACTAATGGCCAGCAACAATCAACGGTTTCAAAAGGATTAAGAGCGATAAGTTGTTCCCAGAGGAGGTCTTTACGCACGGCGCTTTGGAAAATGTGCTCTTGTTTGGTCTCTGTATTTTAATAAATGTGTGTTTCTTTGCACATTTTGGTGATTTGGTGTCTCCTTCCTGCTCTCTAGTGGTAAGAAATCAATTATCGCAGCTTTAACGAGTGTACAGAGAGTTTGCTGAAAAACAGCCCCCCTTCAAATGGCTTTCTTAGAGTCAGTCAGACCTAAGTTTGGGGTTGAGGATAGAGCTTCAAGGATGCATCTTGATGTACGAATAAGTTTAAATGAGAGCAATACAGTCATTGTGTGTTGGGAAGGACAAAAAAGATGGGGAAATATGAAAAGTAGAAAGAGATATAGATAAAAGTGAGAGATGTGCTGCATCTCTTCCATTATTCATGGGGACTGGCCAGCTGCCTGACACTGGAATGAGGGAGAGACAAGAGGTCAGAGAGGAGGAGGAGAGAGGGATGAGACACGAACTGAAAGGAAAGAAAGAAGAAAGAGCAAATGAGAAGAGAAGAGAAGGCTGCAAGAAGTCCGACAGAAGACTAAGCTGGTGAAAATGATAGACATGAGGGGGAACAGAGCAGAGGAGAGAAAGATAATGAAGGACAGCTTGAATATAAACCAGTAAAGCGGGTTACAGGACAAGGAGAAATGTGAGGAGACCTTACAAGGTGAAAGAAAGAAGAAAAAGGATGCAGAAAAAACCTGCAGAGGAAAACTGATGGATGAAAAACATAGAGGAGGAGGTGAGGGCAGGAAATTAAATGAACAGGAGGAGAGAGGTTACACAAGCCGCAAGGAGAGGGCAGAAGTTAAAACAGGGGACACAAGGAAGGAAGTGTGAATGAGGTTGGACATTATAAACACCAGATTGCAAAGGATAGAGATAAATGAGAAAGTAAGTGAAGCTGGACGGGGAGAAGAGATGGGAGAATGGAAAAGACAAAAAAGAAAGTTTCACATAACATATGAGGATAAAACAAAGAGGTGGGAGAGACAGAGAGGAGAGGGTGCAGAACTGTAAAAAAGAGAGAAGAGGAAAGGAGGGGCTGAAATACCTGAGGGGAGGAGACAGTAGAAGAAGAGAGGACAAGCCACAAAACAGAGAATAGACGGAGGCAAATAAGGGATATCTGTACTCGCTGTAGCACTTCCCTCTTGTTAGACCACTAGCTTTTTAGTGATACAGGAACATCACAAAGACACTGAGGTATAACTTTCTTCTGTGCAGGCACAAACCATGTTGCCATCTCAAGCAAATATGAAATACTGCAAAAAAGAAAAATGGGAAATGTGAATTAGGCGCATTTCCACCAAGTTGGTTTCATAGGCTATGTTATGCATGTCTGTAATGAAGCAGATGTCACAAACCAGAAACAAAACCACCAATAAACCTCAGAGAAGATGAGGAAACACAACCAGTCACCTTGGCCATCTACAAGAGAAAAACCCATACACAGATTTGCGCAACGTGGGAATATCCAGAAGGATGTGGACGGTGCAAACAGCTTCTTGTTCTTCATCTTCACCTCGAGTGAGCGTAAAAACCTTTTTGCAAAAATCACCCTTTTCTAATGCAACACTTCAATGTCGCATAGAAATAAGTGGATGGAAACATGACTCCTGTTGCTTTAGACCTTGCCCTACCTACTGGCTGCTTGTATTGCTGGAAATACATTATTTCCGCTGCTACACTTATTGAAAATTCCTGTGGGTGTGAGGATCTGCAAAATGACAAAAAGGCACTGTAAAAATAAATGATTGGATACAAGTCAGAAAAGTTGGAAAGCACATTATCCACAACAGATAGCTGTTTATTCCAAGTGCTTAGTGCAAAACCCTGGTACACCGGTACTTTTAATCTCATAACACACCCACACACTCAAACAGAAAGTCGCACACAGACATACACTTTCACAAAGACAAACATGGAGCCAGTAAACATAATTTAAAATGTAAATGGAATAACAGGAGAAGAGAGGTGTTTGAAAATGGAGAAAAGAGACTAAGGGAGGGCTGGTGGTTAAAAAAAGCAGAGGAGGGTCAGAAAAGAGGGACTCAAAGGGAGGAGTGAAACGAGACGTAACAGAGCAACATGAGGGGAGGGCAAATGGGAAGAAAGAAAAGATTCAGGTTAGAAAGAGGGTGGAAAAAGTCCGGGCCCATTTCTTTGGTAGATGTGACTGAATTCTTCATGACAAGGCACTGAGGATGGATAAGGTTCATCCACAGATGCTGCAGGCCTGCTGTGGTGCCCTTTGAGCTGGCAGACAAGGCCAGCCATCCCCAAGTTTCAGTCAGGGGTCTGGAGGGTGTGTTCAAATGATCAAAGAATTACACGACTAAACCTTTTCTAGGAAAGCATACCAAGGTCAGGGTGCCAGAAAAAAAAAAATAAAAAATCTGGCTGACTGTTAAACCTCACATTTATGAGGAGCAATGTGGGCTCGTGGAAAAAGGTACCATTATCTTATCAATATCTACTTTCTTCACCAGTGATAGTGATTCCTAATCTTGTCTATGTGTGTTCTGGGGTTTTCTAAAATGCTCACAGCTGTGATCCCCAGAGTTTTCTGTGGGATGCACTGCAGACATTCAGGGCGTCAGAGCCAGCAAGTTTGTTCAAGCAAACCTGTGCCAGCCGTGGACTCTGATAAGGGCATACCTTGCCTTTCCTTCTATTTGTATTAAACAGGGAGAGGAAGTTGACAGTTTGCATTTCTACTATTTGCAGATGATGCTGTCCTTCTGAATTCATCAGAACACCATCTTGGATTCCTGCTGGACAAGTTTACAAACTGTGATTTGGTTGGGATTAGAGTCAACAGCTTCATGACTGAGATCACAGCTGTTTGCTTGATCCACATGGGCAAGTGCCTCATGGAAAGAAGTTCAGGAAGTTTTATCCACAGATGTAATCCATAAGACGGACAGGTAGTTGTGTGCATCAAAGACAGTAAGTCAAAAAGATGATGTGTGTGCTGCGGTGGCTCTGTGGCCACTGAATGAATGGATTTTGTCCTGGTTAGATGACTAGAAAATGACCTGGATAAGCAACTAGAAAGTGGATGGTTCAATGGAAATTACTTTGCTTCTACTTTACTATCGCTGCCAATAAAGTAATTAAAAATGAAACTGTGCGCGCATATGTGTGTGTGTGTGGGGGGGGGGGAGTCAGAGAGAGAGGTAACAGAAAAGAGAGGAGAATGGAATACAACCCAATACAAAACAGTGCAAGTTGGTGGAGAGATTTTCACTGCCTCTCATTTAACAAAACCCATTCATGTGATAGCACGTTTACTTACTGGCCTGTAGTCTGGAAGAATACCAATTATTTTGTGTGTTCACATAACAATGATTTCTTTTTTACTTTATTGAAGTCTGCTGAAGGTAGCATCAGTTAAATACGAACGTGTGAACTTTCAATGCGTGCTAGCATTTCCAGGTGGTCTTATTGTTGCCGCTGCTGTCGCAAAGGGAACTGGAACACTTTCAGTTTTCCTAGGAACCGAGCAGCTACCAACAACACAGGGCACACTGCATTTGTTTCCACATTTCTGTGAAAGAATGATCAACACCACTCTGGAAATGATAGAGAAGAAAGAAGTATGTGTGCTGAAGCGGCAAAGCGAAATGTGTAGGAATTAGATGACTTACTAATCCTGGGAATCAGTCTACAGTATGAATTGTAAAACTCTTTATGGCCCTTTGTCACTGAGGGGAGAAAGAACATCAAAGGACATTCAGTGGGGGACACTGGATAGAGGGGGAAGGTAAAGGTACAATTCACTGTACCTGAGGAGTTTATGGTATAGTACAAACCCTAAAGAAACGGATGAGTGAACTCCCCCAAATGGTCGTTGTCTTTGAAGGAAGGTTTATGATTACCAGGTGTGTGTGATAACCATCTGTCCTTTTGTTGAAAAGTATAAAAGCCAAGACATTGTGGAGATCTGCAGAGAACACTCTGCATGAGTCTTCCCTCCATGCTGCATGTATTAAAGAGACCTGATTCATCACACCGAGTCTATAATTCTTCAGAGAATTAGCAACTCTCAACAAGCAACAAGGAGAATTTCCCTTACAAATGTCACAATGTACATAGAGTAATAACATAGATTGGCTATATGATAACACTTTAATATATTAATTATTGCCTTCCCTAAAGTACCTCTAGCAGATGTTGGTGTTGGGAGTGCAATGATAGCATATTTTCTGTCTATTGATTTTCATATTAACAA
The DNA here is from genome assembly GCF_039877785.1 of Chaetodon trifascialis. NCBI lineage: Eukaryota > Metazoa > Chordata > Actinopteri > Chaetodontiformes > Chaetodontidae > Chaetodon > Chaetodon trifascialis. The sequence goes on from NC_092056.1 coordinate 18,177,436, forward strand.
GTAGATTGATCCAGTCAGCCTACGTGCTGTAAATCAAGCCTTCATCTTCCCAGGAGATCACGCCCAGTGGAACACACACTTATACAGTTAAAGCAAGACTTACAGGAAACCAATCTGAATGCCAGTGGTGTCATTATGCTGTAGCCATTACACTGTGTGTTCAACATTTACTTCATAGTGATAAGTCAAAACAAAAATCTCATCTATTAAACAAGACTCGAGGTCTGCGACCATGCTGGCAGCTCTGTGGAGCGTTTCTCACAGACTTTAACATGACTGTCACTGAGGTAATGTTAGCTTATGTTTAGCTAATGTTTAGCAGGCCATGTTTACGTACAATGGTCTGTAGTGTAGTGTAGTGTAACATGTCACTGTAGTTTGACATGTTAGCATGTTAACATTTGCAAAATAGCACTAAACAAAAGTAAAAGGGATTTTTATTTGGTTTGCACATAATGTAACGAACAAAATAAATTTTGGACTTTGACTGAAATTGGGATTTTTTAGTTAGTTGTAATGTTAGTGACAGTAGACAGACAAATTCCAATTCTTCCTGAGGGAGACATGAAGGATGTTTGGCAAATTTCATTGCAATTGATTTGAATCTGTCATGACATTTCACTCCCAACACGAAAGTCATTACAATTTATCCTATGTGGATTTTCAATATCTTTACAAAATGTCATGGCAAGTCACCATCATTGTCATTACTTTGAAAGCTTGTATGTTAGGACTTAAGGTGGTTAAGGTAAGGTAGTTTTCTCAGGAAGGAGACCTGATTTGTGGGTAACAGTTTCATTACACTATGTGCTATGTGTAGTGACCCTGTTACTCAATTAAAGAAATAATTGGCAATTAGGGCCTTTCATTTAGTTAGAAGTCTGGAGCAGATAGGATGGGGAAAGGATTCATGTAATGTGAAAACTCCATCATCCTCTTTAAATCAGCCGAGCAAACCACGGCTTATTAAAAATCCTAGACTATTGTGGTGATGATACAGTACTGTACATTAAGGTGTGTTCTTCTGTTTTCAGCACTGGCAACTGGGTTAAAAATCAATGTGAATAATGTATTCAGCAACAAGGAACAAAACGTGATTAATCACTGTTGGTTGTGGTCCTTGGATATATTGGCCTTTAGCAGAGAAAGAATTAATTCAGGTAAAGAAAATGACAGTACAAACACAGCTGGGCTTTAAGTATTCCAGTTTTGTCCTGTACTTTAAACAGACAAAGATCACGGAGGAGAGGGGGACAAAAAAGGGCCAGAGAAAGAGAAAGAAGAAGGGATAGCCGGAGGGAGTGAAGAGAATAAAGGGAAAGGGGAAGGAAGGAGAAATGGGTGGAAGGGTAAAGGTGAGGAGGGAGACAGGAGAGGGCTTTAAAGCAGGGAAGACCCGACCTTGACTGAAATTGATAAACAGAGCTCATTTGAAGTAATCGGAAAGAAAATCTGTTCACATTTGAAGATAATGACTGTAACACTATTACTGATAACAGCCTATAGAACTATAGCCTTTACTCATGATAAGCTGTTTATGTGTCTTCATATTCAGCTACACCTACCAAGGCCTCTGTAAAAACTGTGAAAAGTTGCCTCGTTATATCCTGGGTACATTCCTGTTTGTGTACAATTAGAGCTTATCCATGCTATTTTATATCAGACAATGATATTTATATGGACAAGATGAATATTCTGCCTATTTATGGGATATCAGTCTGAAATTAAATGTGTAATTTAAGGAAGCTGTGACATGATCAGGACATGAAATGAAACAGACAGATGGAAAAAACAAGATGTCTCAATCGTCATTCAGATGAAAGTTTCTGCTCAAATTACTTGTTTTCCAGATTAATCAGTATTGTCTTCTTGATTAATGGAATACACAAGCAAATACTTGCACTGAGAGGGACTGATGACCTCCTCGGGTGCATACAGAAGCAGCTGTGTGACCTGTTGACATTTTACTTGCAAATAGAGAAATTATATATGTATATAAACATACTGTAAGCCATACAGTGTGATAAAGCCATTGGACTATTGAACACAATTGCCTAGAGGTGAAATCTAAAGTTCACATTAGCCAGTAACTGCTGCCTTTTGCCAGTATGACTCAACTCAGCAGGCAGGTTTCAAAGTATTACAGTCTGACAGGTTGGTTGCCAGAAAACTGGGTACCACTGTCAGATTATCCTGGACATAATCTTTCAAATTAGAGTTTATAAATGTTGCGATAGGCCCAAACACAGGATTTACATAAAACTGTCTGCAGGAATAAAAATTTCATCTCAAGAAAAGAATAACAAAACATGCGATGACCATAATTCTTTTCTGACAAACCGAGATCGGATCATTCACTTTGTCGAGCTGAATCAAAAAGTCAAATAGCCCTGACACAATTACTTATGTGTGTGTGTCCGAGTTTGTGTGTGGGTATGTGTGTGCGAGTAACAGCTAGTCAACCTGACATTCAACCTGCCAGCTACCGGACAGGAACATGAAACAGGAAATTGCTTTTGGGACAGCCAATCAGAAAAAGCTCTGGGTAAACAGGAAGAACCCGTCACAGTGGTCCTGTCAGGTGTCAGTCATTTTCACAATGACCTGCCCACATGTCTCAGCCAAAATGTCAATCATCTCTTAATCCCACCTCTGGAGAAAAGTATTTAGGGATGGATTAGATTGTGCACGGCAGAAGCCTATTGACATCTACTTTTATAAAATTCCATTGTTTTAGGAAGGATCAGTGAACTTTCTTTTAAAGATAAAAGGCGTCTACGGCGGCTAAGATGGAAACCATATAACTACAACATCTTCCATTCAGTTCCATCCTGAGACCTTTGCAGTGTGCCCCCTCTCTCTCACCCTCTCTGTTTTGCCTCTGCATCTGTCCTGAAGCTGATATATTGAATGGGAAACAATACATACATGACTCTTATTAAACAAAATACCACAAATAAATAAGCTTGTATTGTAGTTGATTGGTAAATTATGACTTTCTTATACACAAATATAATTTCACATCAGTTCATATTATTGTGGAAGCAATAATGGAATCTACCAACTTTTACCTTGGAAATATATTTTAATGAACTGTCCGTATTGTCATTTATCTATTGTTCCGAAACACATTTTCGACCTCATCGCGTAAAATGCTTAGAGATGTTTTGCTCAGTCTGAACTCACGTCAAAAGGCTTCAGCTGTTGCAGTCGCTGTTTTCCATTTGACAAAATGTTGGGTGTGCTCTCCACTACACACCCTGTCTTCCCCCCGCATTGCAGATGGTGGGCTGACAGTGGTCCTTGAATGTTATACTGACAGAGACAAGATATGCGTGTGTGTGCGTGCATGCATGGGTGTATGTGTGTGTGTGTGTGTGGGCATGCACTGGAGAGTGTGTAATCTGTCAGAGCCTCGAGAAACGAGCAAGAGCTCACACAGTCAGAGGGCCACTTAAGACCTGACACCGAGACACACACACACGTGCGCATGCACGCACTCACGCACACGCGCACGCACACACATAAACACACACACACACACACACACACACACACACACACACACACACACACACACACACACACTGTATCATGAGAATGCATGATGTGTACCGCTCTGCTGGTGACAGGACTAAACGTGTAATTATTCTCCATTCCTTTTGTTTCCATCTGGTGCGATCCTCTCTGCCTCCTTCACTCCACTTATTTATCTGTCGTCCTATCCATTTTCTTTTTCTGCAGGTTGCACCACAATCATGAACCATTTTCTACACATGGAAGACAATGTCATCCATCAGCTGAAGTCAGGAGAACGTGAAAAATGGGACACAGGCCATTTCTGCAATGCATGGTGATCTATGGATGCGTTTTTAGGATTCACATTTGCAAGTTGGAAAAGATAATAAAGATTAAGATTCCTAAACCGTGTTGTCGCTGTTACGCAACATTGCCTCATCGCATTATCTCCCCAGACGCAAACATTCCTCGATACACAGACGTTTGTATTTACTGAATTGAAAATGCCATGTCACCATGGGCAGTTTTGCGGATCCTTTCGGACACCTCAGCAGTGATAAGCTAGGAAGGGAAAGAGTGATTGCCTTCTATTTTTTAAACAGAGACATGTCGCAAATGGTTCTCCATTTCAAAGAAAGAAGATCATTTCACGTGGCAGCGGTTACCACAGAGGTTTATGAATTGATTGGATTGGTGTTTTTATGAAAACAATCATTCCTTTTCAGCTAAGCAGAAAATAGCTAATCTTCCATAAAAAGCAAACATCAAATGTGGTGTAACAAAGGAGAACACAGACTGCTGAGGAATTTTTTAAATGTACTGTCAGTTATCATGTAGAGGTTTGTAAGTGTGTATGTTCTTTTTCTACCTTGTGCTGCTTTAAAAACATCACACACCCAGGAGTCGTTCAAAACAATCAGTCTTCTACTGTCGAGTTTTGATCAGACCTGGCACACAGGTCTGTGTTGTTATTACTGAGGGAGGCCAAACTACTTTTTAACGCCCCCCTCAACGTTAGCGTTCCCATCAGTTCTAGCAGCTTCAGTGACAACCCTGGATGCTTAACCATTAGGCTGCCTCCACCCCTGCAAAAACACATCTAAACCTTCAATGGAGATATGTGACGTTCTGAAGGGGCCAAGGTAGATACCAACAGTGCTCTAAATATAAAAACCAGAGTGTGTTCTGGTACCACAGAGTGCCAATTTTCAAATGCGAGCAAAGAAAATGGGAGTGAAAACAACAATTTATCACCTTCCCTGTGTGATTTGAATAAATCAGGAAAATCAACAGGACGCCCGTGCATCTAATCAATCAGTAGTCGTATCTGTCCTCCCCAACAACATTATTAGTTCTTTTTAATATTAAATGCCCCCCCTTGAAAGTATACAAGTTGGAGAAAATTGCAGTGAAAACAACAACTGTTGTCTTTAATGTGAACAAGTCAGCTAACAGCAGGAAAAAGCCTTGAGGCGACTAATTCTTGGACAGTGGTGTACTGCTAATTTACAGAACAAGGCTACAGTGGCCACTTTCTTTGTGTGTTTTTATGTCTATGCCACTCACCTCTCAAATGTCAGAGGTGGTTATGTGTGTCTGCTTTCATTTTCGTCTCACTTAGCACTTGCCGTGTTCCCCCTGCTGATTTTCACAGACTCGCGTGCCCTCCATCTTATCTACTCAACACTGCGGAAGGTGTATGAAACGAGTCTCACCATATGCTTGGTGCTTCTGTCCCGCTGATTTCCAGGAAGTCATATTTATCCTCTAATAAGAAGTCGTTGAAAACCAGAGCTATGGTGTCCCCGGGTTCGGAGAGGATTGACCACGTACAGTCTAGGTTGTTGTCATACTCTGCAGGGTATCCTGGGCTGGTTATTGAGCCTGCAGTGCCTCTTAACGTACCGCCACATGCTCCCTCCGCTGGAGAGAGAGCGAGGTAGAAGGACAGAGAATGAGAAGACATGACAACTACTCAACATACACAAGCATTTTTCATATTTCACACAAAATAATCCTTTCTTTGTTCATCTGTTTTATTGATTCAATTCTATGATTTTTAACTCTCATGTGCATTCTTCTAAAACTGTTTATATATGTGTTATTATCAGCTTGTTCTTCATTTGTCAAACACTTTTAAGAGCTTATTTTCTCATTTCAGTTCATGAATTAACATGTAATTCTTGGAGTCATTTCATTTGCTAATTGGAATATTACAACTAAAATAATAACTCTTTTGTCATTTTTACATCATCATCAAAGTGCTTAATGTGAAAACAATGGGAATAGCATACTGATGAGACATGAGAGAAAAAAAGAAAAAATCAAATCACTGAACTGAAGCGTCTGAAAAACACTAAAAATATAAAGCAGGTTTTGCAGAGATTTATCAGAAGATACTGAATCCCTGAGCTGAGCTGTTCAGCCATCAAATCAAACTTGGACAGATCTGTCCTTGTCTGTAGACTAATGAACCATTAGATGGGCTTTACTTGAGGATTTTGGGCTCCATCTCGTTCAGTAATCAATGCACTGAGGCTTCTCATCTTCCTCTTGCCTGTGACCCCATGTTCAGGTCCTTCAATTCTCATGACCCCAGCAATTAGACAGTTTATTTTCTCATGTTTTAATTTACTTTTCTTATTGGAGTTGGTGCTAGGCATTTACAGAAATGAGAAAGAAAGAAAGAAAGAAAGAAAGAAAGAAAGAAAGAAAGAAAGAAAGAAAGAAAGAAAGAAAGAAAGAAAGATCTTACCTCTACAAAATGGTGATGGGAAGTCCCACTGTGCTCCACTGCCAGGTGAAACAATACATGTGAGGATACTGTGTCCTTCTAATACAAAGCCTGACTCACAGCTGTATCGGATTTTGTCCCCCATGTTGTACCGCGAGCCATGAATGACTCCGTTTGGAATGAGGCCGGGGGTGCCACACGTATGGCTGGGCAGGACTGAAACACAGAGACACAAAAAGCAGAAAAATGTTTCAGATTATATCATATTTGACATTACAAAGAGAACATAAAAAATACAATTAAATAAAAGTAAATTAATCAACCGATCACAGACGAGCCATGCAGCCAGCAAGAGCTGAACAACAGAAAGCTTATCTCATAATAATTGTGGCTGTCTTTCGGTGAGTGATCTACCTTTTTAGCTTGCAACCCCTTAAAATGAATTTATTTGTGACATCACAGGTCACATATGTTTATGAGCTAAAAGCGTGTTCAATGAAAGAGGAAATTTACCTTTTCAGAATGTTTGCCTGAAGAGTTAAAACTATTCAGTACTACGCTTGAATGATCTGATCCAATATGTGATGATTAACGGGACTAAATATGTCAAATATATTTCGGAATATCAATATTCCAACATATCCAACTACAGTGCAAAGTTACCAAATACTGACGGCCAGCATCATTACAAAGATGAGCATGTACGGTTTGCTAGAATCCTAAAAATAATATTTTTAGGATTTCACATATTATGTGAAAGTGACTGTGTGGTATTTAGATGTCTGGCTCGCATTTTTCTGCCAATGTGCATCTGTTGTTGTCACTTCTTAGTTGACAGCTCTACAGTGGGAGCAGCTAAACACAGCTCATGGTATAACTAGGCCAAAATCAATGTATGACTGTAGCCAACGCGCCTTAGCTCTACAGAAGGGGCATCGGTGGCTGTAGTACGACCTGGACAAACTCCACAGTATCTAACCCTGGTGTGCACTGTGTGTTTGTGTATTTGTATAAATGGAGCATGTTAACTTGCTGAGTGTGTAATGTGTGCATGTAATGTGTATTCAAATGGCTTGTTTAATGTGTGTGTGTGCCTGTGTGCATGCACAGTGCATGCGCAGTGCAGTGTGTCTACATATAAGGGGTATTCAGTCAGTCAATCCCTGTGTTTGTGTATGCTGCTCCAATTAAACGCTAGCATGGTAATTAGACAAAGCTTCACCAAGAGACCATGAGAACTAGGACAGAGGGAAAGCGGGAGGGGTGGGAGGAAGACAAAGAGGAAGAGGAGAAAAAAGAAAGCAAGATGAAGACAGGAGAGAGGAGGAAGAAGAGGGGGAAGAGTACAGACAGGATGATGGAGGAAGGCAGAGAGGGAGAGGAAGAGACAGGAAAGGGGAGAGATGGAGACTCCAGTCAGACAGGAAAAGAGAGAGGTGAACTAATTACAGCGAGCCCTAAACATGTATAATTTACTCTAATTGAGTCATTATTTGAATTGTATGAAGTCATGCATCAGAGGCAAGTTACTCACACTCAGCTGACCATGCCGTCCTCTGTGCAAACATGCTGCCTGCTTTGTTTTAACAAGGTGAGACACACAGCCAAATTCAAAAACCCAAACTAAGAAAGAGATTAGAGCACTGACTGAAGGATGAGCAAAGGGAGGGAGAGAAGTAACGAAGAGAAGAGAATGAAAGGAATCATTTGTGGTTAGTCACACTCACGACCGTATAGTCCTGGGTCTGCCGGGCTGGCACGTTTTAGCGTGTCAGCTTGGTGCACAAAGGTATTCTCTCATTTGGCTGAAAGGGTACTTTGGAAGGATAAAGTGTTCACCATTGTAATCAGTATCCAGCTAATCTCAGACTTAACAAGAGCTGCATTTTTGAGAAACCATTTACATTTTGGCAGCAAAGTTTTGTTTTGTTCTGTCATCTAATATTAAACAGTGCAGTCTGGTTTGAGGTTCGACTTTTGAATCACAGCATATTCTTTTGCTTCTATGTGCCAAACCAAACTGCATTTGTACCTGCAGTGCTAATGTAGGATGTGAGATACAATATGTATGAAGTGATGACCGCTGCAGCTTCACTTTGACAAGATGGGACAGCTGACAGCTCGCACTTGTAGAGGATTTCCTATACATGTACAATGTAGGTGATGGCCTTATGACTGCATCTAAAGGAATAAGACATTTTTGTCTGACTGTAATAAGGGTGACACTTTATATTACGGTACACACATTCACCATTAACTTGTTGCTTATTAGCATGCATATTAGTCGCATATTGGGTCAAATTTAGTTTCAAAAGAATAAATACATCTTTCAGATAGCAGATACAGTGCCACCGAAGCATGTATGGGGCTGTTTAACAGGTCATAATAAGGACAGCTCCTGGTGCTGAAATGATGTCCGTTAAAGTTACCGAAGAAGATGAAAAATAAAAATGTTATCTCTCAATACTTAATCTTTCTAATTCAAAAGAAGCAGATTCGTATCTTACAAAAACAGATAAAGATGAGATATTTTCTAACAGCAACAGTTTCAAAGCAAAGAAGCTGAATAACACTAACAAATACAGGTAACATGAAACTTATGTTTCCATTCTGTAGCCTTAGTGTAATGGAAGATTTTCATCGATTCGACAGATAATGTCAGATTCTTCTAGGTATAGAGCCGGGTCTATCGGTCTAAGCAGAGGTTAATACCCAGGAGATTTCAAAGGTCAGTCGTAATGAATTTAGCTCTTAACTGTAAACCAAACAATTCTGCATTGGCTTTCAGTGAGCAGTGCTGGAAAAACTGTCGTTTGGCTGAACTTGGCTCTACCCCTTGGCTACAATGTTTAGAGCAATATTCATAAGACAGCAAGTGAGTTATAGTCACGACAAATTCCGATTACAAATGATCAATAATGAGTATTACTTTGAGTTACTGTCAGATATTTACAATGTAGATGCAGAGAACAATACTGACTGTGTGCACAACATTTTGTTTGCCTTGTTTTTAATCAGGACTACACACCCTTGTTTAGCTGTAACCTCATGCCTGGGAAAGTTCAAATTAGCCGCTTGCAATTATATTTAGTAGCATAATGATTTTGATTACTTAATTCTGAACGATTCCTTTGTTTCTGAATTTCATTTATTCTAACCACTTGAAAGAGGAGGTCATTCGGGGTTATTTCACGCACACACACACACACACACACACACACACACACACACACACAAATTATAATTCTGTACCAGTCAGAATACAAACATGGTTGGACGTGTTATGAACTGCTCGTACTCTTTGTGAGCGCACAGCCTGAGGACAGCGCAGGCTTTTCATTATCTCATTAAAGCTGATTTTGTGGGGATGAAACTTCTAAATGCAGAAGTATGACATACAACATTCTCATATCACTGAAAATTGGTTAAATCTTAGAAACAAAGACACAAAACTGCATGTTCCTGTGTGTGTGTGTGCGCGCGCGCGCATATGTGCATGTGTGTCAACTACAAGTGACTGATGTTGCCCCACTGTTCTGATCCTTAAGGCAGGTCAGTGTGTTGCTATGGCAACTCTAGGGCAGGGTATCGTTTTAATCGTGACGTGACACAGGAGTAATGGCAAAAGGTGATAAGAGTGAGGCTAAGGGTTGACAGTAATGGGGTAACGGGAGAGAAGAATGGAATGTGGAAGGACAAAGAAAGAGTAAAGAGGGGACAGACAAGTCGTGTTAGGATGGAAAGAAAGAACGAATGAAGGAAGTAAAAGAGGGGAGATGGAATAAGGAAGTGAGGGAGAGAGGAGGGGGTGGGTGATGGAGTGTTAATTGTTAAATTATTAAGAAATAATTATTATCAGTGTCTCGTACTTACACAATTGTATCTTATTTTTCATTTGATGTGTTCTACATTCCTCTTTCCCTCCTGGAAGTAAACTATACCTTTTCATTTGTTTTTTTTTGTTTTTTTTCTTTTTCTTAAGTTTATTTAAAGAGGACAGCGCACATCAATCATACATTACTGTAAATGTGCCAGTGTTAGCCAAAGGCTAGTTTCCAACTGTAGTCCTCCGGCATGGTGTTAAGAGCCATTGAGGCATATAAGGGTCATAATACATAATAAAAACAGAACAAAACAGAAAACAAGTACATAGGAGAGATAGAATTTGAGGTCAAAATACAACATATCAAGGTACTGAGAGAGAGACAATCAATACAAAACTACCGGGACAGATACAGCAGACAGTTATACATAACAAAAACCATTATGTGTGGTGCCATTAAAAACAAGATGAACTGTCAGGGATGAGTAATTGAGATGAAGGTGCAGCAATGCAAAGACCAGAGCAGGGTTTCTTGTTGGAGTTGTGCTAAGATGGGTTGAGAGACACAACGAAACCATAGACATAAAGTGCAACGGTGCTCATGGAAAGTGCTGCAGTGCTCTGCTTGTAGAAATTGTTGGAGTCAGGGTTAGCTGTCAGATGTGAGTAAATAGAATAGAGGTGCAACAATGCAAAAACCAGAACACGGGTTACTGTTGGGAGTTATGCAAGATGAGTTATGAAGAAGTAGTACATATCTAAAGTGCTGCAGTGCTAAAGTGACTTGAGAAGAGGTAGTACCTTGTAAAGTGTTGCGGTGCTTCTTATGGTTTACCCATGTCACTGCGTATGTCTGTGAGGGAACATGCGCAGCGGCATGGGAAGCTAGGTACATAGAGTTAACAAGGATTACAGGTCTGGTTGGACTTGAGCCAGTCTTTTAAATGCCTTTTAAATATAAGAAAAGAACAGCTGTTTCTTATGGAAGTTGGCAGGCCATTCCAGATTTTGCTGCCTCTGACTGACAGAGCAGACTGTGAGAAGGAGGTGCGCCTAAATGGAATTGCGCAGTCTCCTCTTGTAGTAGCTCTAGTGTTGGTACCGTTGGTGGATTTATGTTCAAAAAACTGACTCGGGGTGGAGGTTCCAATCCGTTCACAATCTTATACACACAACATGCAAGTTTAAGCGTGATAAGACTGTCAAAGCTCAGTAGATTATGGCACGTCACAGTGATGATAAGAGAACGATTTTTTGTCAAAAATTTTCAGGGTTTTTTTCTAGAGAGATTCAATTGGTTTAAGTATGGTTTTTCCCATAAAAGACCAACTTGTGAGACAATACTCAATATGTGAGAATATCATAGAGTGCATGAATATTTTTGCTGCTTCTTCAGTTAATGAAGATCTTATTTGTCTGAAATTGCTCAGATTGAGATTAATTGTTTTGCTTACTTTTTTCACATGCTTTTCGTAGGATAGGGTCAGGTCTAGAATGACTCCGAGGTACTTAAACTCTCTCACCAAACTGAGTTCCTCCCCTCTCAGAAATATATTGGAGTTTTGCAGAACATCAGGTCTTTTAGAAAAAGCCATACAAACAGTTTTTTGCGTATTTAGGTACAGACATGAGGCAGTGAGCCATTCTTGAACATTGGACATGACAGATGTTAGTGTCTTAGACACCTCACTATAGCTTTTACCATGAGTGAGGACAACGGCATCATCTGCATACATCTGGAAATGGACATTATTACACACATCTGGCAAATCATTTATATACAGAGAGAACAATAATAGCCCAAGTATGGAACCCTGCGGAACTCCAACAGAACAACTGAGATAGGGGGATTTAACATTCCTGACACAGACACATTGTTTTCTATTTGATAGGTAGGATCTGAACCACTGAATAGTTTCTATAGAGAAGTTAAGGTGGGATAGTTTAGACAGGAGGACCTGGTGATCCACCGTATCAAAAGCTCTTTTTAGGTCAAGAAACACTGCCATGGCACAGGGACTGCTGTCTAATAAATGCCTCACTTTTTCAGTGAGCATGCAGGTGGCTGTTTCTGTTGAATGCAGGGCTCGAAAACCAAACTGCATGGGATGCAGAGGGGTGTGAACTTTATCCAGGTGTTTAGTGATTAAACTGACAATCCACTTCTCAGCCACCTTAGAAATAATGGGGAGAATGCTTATGGGTCTGTAGTTTTCCATATCAGTTTTGGCACCCGATTTAAAGAAAGGTGTAACCATAGCAACCTTCCATTGTGGTGGGACAGTGCATTGACTGATTGACAGGTTGATCAGATGTGTGAGTGGTTTTATGAAATGGTCAGCATTTGTTTTTAGAAAGTTACTATCCAGCTCATAAGCATCTTTGGCTTTTGAGGATTTAAGAGATCTAATTATCTTTCCATCCTCTGCTTCAGTGATTTCCTCTAACCTAACAATAGGGAGGTCATTTTTGATAGGACAGGGTGTGTATGTAGAAGGTCTAAACAGTTGCACAATTTGGGTGACAGAACTTATGAAGTATGCATTTAGTGTTTTAGCAAGAGTGAGGGGATCTTTCACCAGACCATCATTAATTTTCAATCCAAGGGTATTGTTGGTTTTATTATTTAATCTGCCTGTGAGTTTATTAACACAGTCCCAGACCTTTTTTCCATTACCTTTGTGACTCTATGATTTTTATGTAAAATTTGGCTTTTGCCTTATGTAGGGTTTGAGTTACTAGGTTTCTAGCATGACAGAATTGTTGCCTGTCTGTGGTCAACCCCGATTTTAGTGACTTTTTGAGCAGTTGGTCTCTTTTTTTCATTAAGTTTCTACAGTTTCTCCATTATTGCCACACAACAAGATAATTGTATGGCATGAGACTGCTTAAATGATAAGCTAGTCTTGCATAGCCAGACCTATCTCCACACTTTGCTGTGTGAGCACCAGAGAAAGGTCTGACCAGTATAGGAAAAAAAAAACATGTTTGCATTGCTTTTTTCTATTCCAGGCCTGAAAAAATGAAGGCAACGCAGAAGCTCCTCGATTGGCCACTTGAGGATAGCAACAAAAGTGAATCATTTCCCATAGACCACATATTACATAAAAATAAATATTTACAGCATGGCCTCGATAGCTATTTTCCACATTCATGGCAACTGTACAGTGGCTGAATCTTTAAAGAACTCACTTGTTTAAATTATATTAAGGCTTATAATAACGTATAAGTATGAGCATGGCCACTCTAAGTGACAGCTAACCGCTAGGTTTCAGCAAAAAGGTTTCATTTGGCCCGCCTCAGCTCCTCCCATGCTCCACCTCTGCCCACTGTTGGATTAGCTGGGAGTTAGGCAGAGGCTCCTCAGGCTCTTCAGAGAACATTGGGTGATGTCATTGAGCATTCGCAACACAGTAAAACATTTTGTCTCTCTCAGGGGACGAGGAATCCCGTTGGGGTTTCTGTGAAGGAAGCCTACCCAAACAGGCATATGTACAAAGATCAAGCCTAAGACAAATTCTTGCTCAAAATGCAAACCCTTTACTCACTATAACTCGAGATGTGGTCATGTCTTTTTGAGTTGTTATTCAGAACTGTCTGCATTGAATTCTCCATATCTCCGTCTGTCAGAGGTCTGGCCTTAAACAGCTACTGCTGAAAAAACATCCTAGGCAAGGTCCCTCTACAATGCCGTCTCTCCCACAATACAGTATACAGCTATGCCTATTACCTAACCATCGGCTAAAAATAGCAAAGCAAACAGCTCCTTGAATGTGTTGTTATTGATGCACTAAAGCAGTTGGTACTGGATAAAAGCAAACCACCATAATTAAATTCCACATAGAAAGATCAATTTAGTTGGATGACATTAAATCATGGACTCATAGTAATGATGATTTTTTTTTTTTTAACATGGCTGTCATGCCTGGATTCCATCAGCAGTAAAACAGTACAGTGCAGATAAAAACAACATACAAAAGAATCATAAACAATCACCATGCTTTGTGAGTAAAATCAATTAATGAATTGAAAATAAATGTAAAAAAAATAATTAGTTGACATTTGTACATTATGAATTTATTCCAGCTGATTAATATGTCATGTGTGTGGTGCTGTTTCCTTGAAAACACGTGGAATGAGAGTGGAAAATGACCCCTAGTTACCTGACAGTAACAGAACAACGGGAGTGAACTATATCTGTATCCACAGCATGTAACTTGCCACAAGCCAAAGTTGGAACAGATGTTTTGTCAAATCTAGCTCTTCATACCTGGCAAAAATTACTAATTTCTTGTTTGGTTTCCAGGGGGCTGTAAAGTTAAAACCAAGCGGAACCAGAACAAATGTCAGACCGTGTGCACATATTGCCAAACAGGGATTTGGACAGATGTTAGCATTTGAAATTTGTTTGAGAAAATTCATCTTTCAGAGTGATTAAAACTTTGGCAGATGAGTAAACTTTTTAAAATGAAGAGATTTTTGCAGTCTTTTTCCGCTTCGACTCAAAATGCAAAATGCAGGTCGGTGAAATGCAGTCAGGTTCTGCATCCTCTAAATACATTTTAAAATTCTGTCCCAAGTCACTTGCACCACTCAGTTAACTTTCGAGTATAGAAAACAGGTCTTGACCAGCAAGTCAATTTCCACCAGTCACAACTCAACAATGGGTGCTGCGCTGCAGCCGCAGATTGGCACTTTTATAGCAGAGTTCACCTTCGACTCGTCATGTTCAGGAAAAGCGCAGAAAACATCATTTTACCTGGTCACAAACCACCATTCTGTCTGAACAAATCACTCCCCATCCACACCTCTGCTGGGACCCTGAGTTCACGCTGAAAGCATGTCTCAATAGGTGCAATCCATAATCCATTAACACCTCTCCTCAGTTCCCATGATGTGCATATATTATCAAATAGCAATTGCCATACTCCTTTAATCTGTGATTCTTGATGTGGAGTTGTTGCTGTTGGAAAGATGCCAAAGCCCCTGAGGTAAATGGACTCCCCAGCGCCGCTAGTGCTCCCATGGTGTAAATGTATTAACAGCTTCACTGACACGTAGTACATAATAACTCTAACCAACCAAACACTAATGGGGCTCCTGGCCAACTGTGGCCGAGGGCCAAAGCTGAACGTAGGCCCCTTGCCGCCTGCTGTGCTCTCCTTGTTTTAATGTGTCAACAGCTAACGCAACATTTCCAGCAGCACTAACTCATTAATCAAAGACATTAAAGGGGTATTTCACCTTCTGAGCACACCTTCGGTCCAACCCACTGCACCCTCTAAATTGATTTTCATTATTTTGTTTTGGGATATGTGTAAGAGGAGCATTGATTTTCAGCGTAATTCCCCTTTAAAGAGTTACCAAAAAGGTCGGCTGCCAGCTGAAGTAGTTAGCTTTGACATGGAGATGAATCGCTTTTCAGTGGGGATATGGAGGTTACATGGCTTTTAATAACACATTTCCTCCTATATGATTCAGTTTTTAATTCAATTCAATTCAGTAGTAGAGTGAATTCACTTTGCAACATAAAATACTACATAAACTCGTATACAGAACATTAGGAAGCCATGAGATACCAGTGTGTGTTCACGCACTAATATGAATTAGCTTGTCCAGTGATGTTTCAATAGTGCTAACTAACTATCAATAATCAGTCCAACTTGGACTCTAGTTAATCAAGCTTAAGGGCATACCTTAAACTTAAATACTAGGCGGTTAAGGGTCATTTGCTTCATATTCAAAGCAGCATGCTGCACTCTACATCCCAAAGATACTGTACTACACGTCTGAGCTTTCATTGCTGTATTTATTGCTTTGGGACAGAGAGCTGTTTATCATCTCAAATAATGACTGCACTGTCCAAGATAATGAGAACAACATATCTGAATTCTGCTTGACAATTCTGGATGCTGGATTTCCCTTTTAAGTGTGCCAGCCAGTGATGTTTCCAGCATTAATTCCCAACGATCACCAGTGAAGGAGGGCAATCAGAGTACAGACTTCACTTTGTTCTACAACACAGAGAATACCATAGAATAAACCACAGCCTAATGAACCAGGGCTTGTAGAATCACAAGTTACGTAGTAAACAACACCAATGGATTAAAACTTGGGTTTGTACGGATAATACCAAACACTGCAAAAGCAAAACATATTCTGCATACAGCGACGTAAGCTGAGACCGAATCCACATTTAGCTGGGAAAAAAACCCTCAAGCCTCTAAAAGTTACATTTTTGCTCTGCTCCCTCGGTTGAAACACATTAAAATGTACTGTATTAACACCGCCTTTCCTATGTTCCCCTGCTGAAAATATATTAGCAGGCCAAGTGACATTTCCAGCAGTGCTTCTAATCAATCACCTGCAAAATAGAGTAATCACTGTAGCAGCTACACTCTGTTAAACACCAGCTCTCCTCAGCCTCTCCAGCTTGACTATGGAAGCAAGAAATACTGGCTGCTAATATACAACATCCCCATGCTTTGATGGCCAGCACTATAAAGACACAGAATCACCAAGTATTTACCGGCAGATGTGGAGTAGAAGCGCAGACTAATAACTTCAAATGTAATATATGCTTATTTGGAATAATATGACTGAGTTTTTGATGACTTGTGGGCAGCAGAACAAGCTGTGAACATAATTGACATGTCATCACCTTAAAAAGCAAATATGGTGAAGAAGTTAGCAAACTCTTTTTTATTTAGTTTTGGTTCAGTTATGAGAGATTTTTCACTGAAAACATTTATTTCAGCTATTTTTGCCATAGGAACTGCTCAAGTCCCAGCAACGTTAATGTTGTCAAAGGTACTGTAAGTTGAAGAACATCATTTGAAAACCTACTTTGATTGTAGTATTCTTTCATGTCGGACCATGTCATTACTGTACTATATCTTTTTACTCACCCCACTGACTGCGTCATCTGGGATACTGAGAGCAGTTAGTTACCAAATAATGATTCTCAACCTTTTCACACCAGAAGTATAAAGGTTTATCTGCCGGCAATAACAATATTGTAGTAGAGAGATCATTACTTCAAGACAGACACTGTTAAATTGAAGGAGGAATTTGAGGAATTTGTGCTTGAGGCTTTTAAAACGTGCTCTTTCCCTTAAATCCTCCTCTCTTCTCTTGAAAAGGGCACTGCCACTTCAACCCTGCTCTCTCTTGCCTATTGAGAGCTGGGGTGCATTCCCTCTAGTCAATAACAGTGGGGGTTTGTACCTTTTCAATTCATGGACTGACACAGCTTTGAGTGCTTCATTGTAATTATCGTGGCCTCTGATCAGCATTTCCATGAAGGTGAACTGAAGGTTGGGAGTTGAGCAAGCGGTTGACCAAAGATGTCTAGAATCACACAGGCTCTCACGGTTAAGATCTTCTCGCCTGTGGAGTGGTGGTGTATCAGGAACTGACATTTTCTTTGCAGGTGACCAGCTTTGTGAAACCCTTGAGATTTGCTGATGTGTCTATTTTCCTTTTAAAACAACAAAAAGTCTTTACGGGATGGTTTTGATACTGTAGAAATAATGGCGGGCAAAGATTGGAGCCATTGTTAGTCCACTACTCCCATATCAGTTGACTTGTAAGAATTTTAAAATCGGTTCAGACGTGGACTAACACCACTGATGTCAATTAAAATGGGTGGAAATATGACTCATGAGTTTTTAAAATTCGTGCTAGCAGTTGCATTTCGGACACATGAGAGTTATGCTGTGCTAAGCGTTTTCTGGGTCAGAGAAAAGCACAGGCAGACCAAGTTAGTCTGGATGAAACAGGAGTGAGTGCCACTTAACACATGGAATGATCTCATGCTTGAGATATCCTTACTGTGAAAAAAAAAATGAGGCGTGAACAAGCATTTTAATGCGGGGCTCAGGATGAAGATTCAAATCAATAAGAGTTCAAGGTTCTCAGCAGCAGGTTAGCGAGAGGGTGCTAAGAGCAAGGAGAAGTTGGCCATAAGCATGTTCAGGGCCTATAATTGCCACTCAGAAATTGGGCTGTAAAACCTGACATTCAATTATTAACAGCTATTATACAACTGTACAGGCAGAACATCTTCTGCATCATCTCAGGTAATCGCCCCTGGTTAAATTTCATTGCTATTTAATTAAATAATAAAGATCTGCATCTGATTTTAAGGGGGAAGTAACACCAGTATTAAAACAGCCACCATTCATTCATTCACATTTATCATCATGGGCCACTTTAACTGATTCTAAAATGCACTAGAAAATCTCACCTGCTATAGAGACATTGGGGACAGGCCTGAGACTAGTCAGATGCAAGTGCCCGGCGGCTGGGTGGGTGACCCCTGTGGCTCAGCTCGGCACAACTCAAAAATGTGACAGGAGACCATTTCAAGCCCACCACTTACAAGTCATAGGGTGAGGGTGAGATGCAGTGCCAGTGCCTACTTTGTATCAGACTGTGGTGCTGAAGAGACAGCTATGTTATGTGCTTCGGGTAGTGAGGGAAAATAATGAACCTGTGTATACATGTAGCTACGATGAGGAGCTCACTGCCTCCTCGAGGAGTTCTGGGCTGACTTGTAGCTCGGGGCATTCCCAGTTCACGCTGATAGATTACATTTCCCAGCTGGACTGGGAGCACAGAGGAATCCCTCTGCTAAACTAAGGACGTTGCCCTCAACAAGGCATCGGAGTTTCCTTTTTAAGAGACTAGAGATGGACAACAGGATTATTTTTACCAAGTTTTTACCATTTTCACCCAATATTTACTCACACACACACACACACACACACACACACACACACACACACACACACACACACACACACACACACACACACACACACACGCATACATTCTTACCACAGACAGTAGCGGGATGAGTATTAGAAATTGTTATCACGATTATTGTTGAATGTTGTCATCTATTCATAAGAGCTGTCTAACACGTTAACGACCTTGAAATACCATGAAAACTGTTCATTTAAAATATATGTGATTGAGGTGAAATCACATTGCTTGCCTGCAAACCATCTCACAGACGCGATAGCCTATGGGAGCGAATATATCATCTGCAGCGTGCAATGGACAGTCATTCTTATTCAAGTTTTATTCTTCTTGTCTTGTGCTCAGTTGCCTTTGAGTTCTTCTAGTCTTCTCTTTGTCTTTAGTCTTGTTCTACTCTTCTCTTTGTCTTCTAGTCTTCTCTTTGTCTTTAGTCTTGTTCTACTCTTCTCTTTGTCTTCTAGTCTTCTCTTAGTTTCTTTCATCTTCTTCAGTTCTTCGTCTCGTTTCGTTGTTTTCTCAGTCTTTTTGTTGCTGCTCATAATCTCACTGAGTAGCTTGATTTCGTTATTCAGAAAGCGTACTTTTCTAGTTTTTTTCTCTTCGTGAAACTTTCATTTTTGCTCGCCACGTTAAGCCGCATGATTTGTTTTTTGTTAAAATTCTAGTCACGTTATATTGATTTTGGAAATATTTTCGACCGGACATCGAAGAGACTCACAATTTTGTTATTAACCGAAAGTTTTGCCATACAGTCACCAACTATCAACACCGAAGACCTGCAGTCAGCTCTGACCCACTGGTTCGGGTTAAAAAACCCTCAGAAGCCGTTCCTCGTCTGCAACAAACACTGGAGGCCTTCCAGCTCCCGAAACATTCCTGTCCAACATCGGCTCTCAACCGTGGTTTGCTTGGATCATCCGCTGGACCGCAGCGCAGATCGGAGCCGCGAACGACAGCCTGGAGCCCCTTCATGTCAGTTCGGAGCAGACATTCACAGGAGCGTCACTGACAAAGTAGGCATGCTTAAGTGGGTCTGAAT
Source organism: Chaetodon trifascialis (assembly GCF_039877785.1). NCBI lineage: Eukaryota > Metazoa > Chordata > Actinopteri > Chaetodontiformes > Chaetodontidae > Chaetodon > Chaetodon trifascialis. The sequence goes on from NC_092056.1 coordinate 18,197,317, forward strand.
AAGCTGGGTCCGTGAGGTTATGATACTGTCAGTTTTCTTAAATTCTCTCAACCATTCATTCAAGAAATGAACTTCACATTCGGGTCCCCATTTCTCCCTTAAAACTACTTCTCACTATCGCCTAACTTATTCTGCCATTGTTTTGCCATAAGTTTCTCTATGCAGTTGTTTGTGTTACGCCACATCACCCATATCCTTTGTCGTACTATTCATTATTCATTATTGTGTTTAATAAAGAAGACTTTTCATTCAAGTTGTGGTCAGACGGTGTCCTTTTGAGCTGGATATTAACAATCTCTGTATCGAGAGTTTAGCTTCAGATTATCAGACTGGTCTACTGTTGGTTCATTCGTTATCATTACATCAGCATTACAAAAAATAATAAAGAAAATCCTTCTGAGCTGAGGAAGGTTGGTGCCCCTGTATTTTATTAAGGAATGCAACAATAAATTAGAGGTTTAATAAACTGATTCCCCTACAATTGCATTGAGGGGTAGGCTAGTTACCATTTCCAATGAGACATCAACATATTTCTTTGGCTATACATCACACACTCAACATTAGTGTTTTTAACCCCATTTGTTTTGTTTTTAGAACTGACCAACTAAGAAAATAAGAAAATATGGACCTTTTTCTCAGCAGACAGTTTGTCATAGTTTTACAAATAATATTAATGATGGCTCGGTTCTATTCAAGCGCCCCAGTCAGCTGTGACAATGAGCCAGCATGCACAAAAGCAGCTAAATTGGGATTCTGTCTTCACTTTATTCTTCACACCTGAGCTTTTCCTGCTGTTACATGTCAAAATTACCACTGAGGAAAAACTGGCATAACAAGCATGAACACACTTAAAAAGCTGACCAGCAGCAGCTGATTTTTTCTGACCTCTGGTGGTTTAATTTCCCATCTTGCTGCAGTGATGTAGCAGTGTATTTCAGGGTGTGTCAGTACACTATGACGACAAAGCTGGGTGTGGTTACAGGTGCAACAAAGCCCCCTTCTGACTACACCCAGCCACATCCATTGGAGATGCTGACTGTGGTCAGGTAGAAAAGCCGTAAGGGCAATGAAATGCTGGCTTTCAGCTTGCTACAGCATTATGTAACCCTTTAAGGAGGTTGACTGTACGGGGATGACAACAGTTACAAATGTAACATCTACTAATATAAAACCATATCATCAACATATTCAATAAGATTATCTTCAATTATTTTCAAATATCATCACTTTGCTTCCGCACTTACTCTTTAATAACATTTTAGTTTTGAGTGCGACAGTCTGTTGGATGTCAACAGCTGCCTCAGAGCTGCAACTCAACCAAGTGACGACTTCAGTTTGATATGTCTTTCCAAAAAGTTTTGAGAAAAAGCATATTTGCTGAGGGTTCTTCTAATGGCATGTGCAACAATAATAACACAATGGCACTTTTGGGAAATATGCTCCTAGCCAGTGGTTGCTATGGAAACAGTGACCTAGCCAGAGGCTACACAGTGCTGCAGGGAACAAATGGAGGAAACATCAGTCGACCTCTGTGTAACACAACACTGAACACACCCACAGCTATTTGCTCTGAAATGGAACATCTGCACTAAGGCAGTATTCACATATGTACGTTTTTTGATCTGGGACAGTTTAGCCTCGATTTGGAAATAAGTGTAACTAGCTTCCAGTATTATAATGTCAGGTCCCAAGACTTTAATCTGTCACACACCAGAGACGCAGTCGGTATTCTGAGGATCCAAAAGGTAATTTCAACGCTCTAAAGCACTGCAGCATCAGTAATGGCTAATGGCTTTACTTTTAGTTTATGTTTACTAATGGCTTTACTGTTCTTTTCTTTGAATAACACTAATATGTTTTCACTAAATGTCTCAGTTTTAAAAGGCTTATGGTGTAACACCACACAGCTTCATTGTGAAATTGCAAAAGGCTTGCATACTTTAATTGACTTTAATTTAAAAGTCAAAGTGAAATGCCATTCATACTCTACTTAGAAAGTGATAAAATGTCCACTCTCTGTGCAAAATCTTAAATAAAATTTTCATTGTTGTAAATAAAGTTCACACAGCCAAAAATTGCTTCATGCTTGAACTTCTGGCTAATTCGAGGCCTGAACTATCTAGTTAATATGAAAGCAACCAGTGAAGCAGCAGCTTAATTGCACTTTTCTAGGAGAAATGCATTACTGAAATGAAATAGTATTAAGTGCATCACTGAAACGACTCAAAGAAAAAGAAAATACGACATCAGCAAAATGTCAGTCCGTCTGTCTTTCTGCTCACTTGTCTATTTTTCTATGAAATGAACTTTGCTTAGGGCTCTGTGAGCCCTCTGCAATAACCCCTGAAGGTCCTCACACCTCACTCTGGCAGATGCTTCCTCGGAACAGGGGGTGACAGATACAATAGCATCTCATTCAGGCAGAAAACCTCAAAATCTCTAAAACATCCATTCCCAGTCTCCCTCATCACTCCCCCTTTGCTGCTCGTCATCCTCCTCTTCCTTCCTCTCCAGTGAGCACTGCCAACACATACTGTTCTAGCCTCCTGTTGTCATTGCTATGACAACCCTGACCTGGCCATGACTTCCCATAGTAAGACTGGCCTGCCCTGAGGGTGTGGTGTGTCAGACGGGACAAAAACACAGAGGAAACACACCACTTGCCTCATCAATACTCCTATTAACATTTATGAGTGTGTGTGAGCTGACCTACATGAATGCATGCGCACACGCACACACACACGCACGCACACACACACGCACACACACACGCACACACACACACACACACACACACACACACACACAAATGCGTACAGAAAGCATGAACACCTACAATGGGCTCTTGTGAAAGCACTGCTAATTCTGTGTGTAGAGACGAGACAGAGACAGGTGTGCAGCCTAAGTGAACATCGGTGTTGCGTATGTGACAGTTGCATATGCATGTGATGGGTGTAATGTGTGTGACGCCGAATCCAAGTAAACCTAATATCTGACATTTAGAAATGCTAAGAATAGGAAGTTATAGAGGAGAATACAATTGAAAACAATACAAACACAAGCATTCATTGCTCAAATGTTTAAATGGCATTAATCATTGCTGTCGCTGTTGCTTGTTGCACCTCTCTCTCTCTCTCTCTGTCACACACACACACACACACACACACACACACAGAGGAGGGGTCTAATGCATCTTCATTTAGTCCTGCTGTCCTCTGGGCACATTTACATCTGTCAACTCACTACACAAAATGGATGGATGGGCTTGTGTGCGTGTGTCTGTGTGCATGCATGCATGTGTGTCGCTCTTTATGCTGAATGTATGTGTGAATTCATTTATCTTCCTGAGTGCTAATGTGCGTATGAGTTGTGTATTTATCTTTGTATATCTTTAAGGACAAGTCTGTCTCTGTGTCTTCTTGTATGCACATGTGAGCAGATTTTTGCTTCTGTCTCTGCCTTTGTATACATACACTAATGTCTGTGTGTGTGTGTGTGTGTGTGTGTGTGTGTGTGTGTGTGTGTGTGTGTGTGTGTGTGTGTGTGTGTGTGTGTGTGTGTGTGTGTGTGTATATAGGTGGTTGGGTGTATCTGTGCATGTGTGCAAAGCAGTCAATTTCCTTGGTCGGTGACAGTTCATGGTCCCCTGGGCAGCACAGAATTGTGGGTAAACTGATGTCACAACTATTCCCATATATCACCAGACTGACACATAGGAAGGTAAACACACACACACATTGACGCAAACACACAATATAATGCTTTATTGCCATTAAGTGTAAGAGTTGGGATTGTAGCTCATGGGGAAAACCAACAGACAACATGAATGCACAAACTAGACGGTGTGTCACTGAATTGCTGCATCTTTTCTCCATTTTCAGTTATCGTACTGTTCAAAGGTTTTTTTTATCCAACAAACAAATATCCATCCATCCATCCATTCATTTACATATGTCATCTGGCCTGGGAATGCATCGATATTCCCCAGGAAGAGCAGAAAAACATTGCTTGGGATGTCTGGAATACTCTGCTTGCCTGCTGGATGGACGCAAGATGTGAAATTTTATCTTTTAATCCAACAAACACGTATCATAAAAGAGGATAGCTTCTTCTCAGTACACAGTGTGTTACATAAAGATGATTTTGTAGGGGAGATTTAAAACCAAAGAAGAAAAAGTCCATTGTTTCTTCTGTCTGCCAGACGTGTCCAAAGATTACTGTATTATCTGCAGGGCAGTTTTGGGGACTCACTAAAGCTTTCCTTTTATTCACAGAAGTGGGTTGTAATTGAGGTAACAGATAAATTGGGATAATGGTTAAAAATACTGTCTCATTATTCTTTGTGCTTTCCTGGCTCCATTATCACTGCCTCTCCACAGTAAAATGTCAAGAGAAAAGAGACTTTGTTCAGGTAATTTAAGTTTGTAAGGATGTAACATCTGCATCGTTGATTCTCCAGAAATTGCCACAATGAAAAATGAAGAATGATGATTCTAATCATAGATTTAACTATGTTTGTTATCATTACAATCTTCCCTCATACTGTGTTACACACATTTATATGGTATAATTCAATACTAACTTCAGACAACTGGCCATATAACTTTTTTTTCCCCCAGATGGATGTCAGTGTCCTCCTGTGCCTCTTTGGGGTTTGTTGATCCAAAGATGTGTGACATGACTAATTCCATATCTGCCTGTTCATTTGGAAATCAGCATAGTAGAAGGAAAAAAATGACCACCGTGCTTTCACAACTGAATGGACAGACTTGCACTCGTGTGAAATGAGACATGTGAAATGCACTGGCAACATAGGCTGCTGTTGTGTTCGCCACACTGAGGCACAGCATGACATGACATCTAGCCAAAGAGCAAACAGAAAACAACAAATCAATATCCCAACATGTCCACCAGTCTTACAGTAACTTCTACCAACATCTCCTCATCATGTCACTCAATCAGAGCTAGCTAAATAATGCATAGCACGGACTTTTTGTCTGTCAGCTGAAAATATGCAATGAAGGCAATAAAGCTTGAATGGAGTGACATAATTGAGATTAACACCTCTTGATAAATCACTGATGTCAGGACCTCCAAATCCACAGGTACTCCCATGATCCAGTGTCACACCAAACCGACAATGGAGGTGGACAGCAAGAATTCGCTGACTCTGCCTTTCCAGTCCGAAATGTTGCTGTCTTGGGATATTGGTGTCTTCGCACTTGTGATGAATATCTGATCCACCTCACACCAGATAATTCATTCAGGCCCCAAACCAGTGTGATTTATTCACATGCTGTCCCAGAATTTTCAGCTCCACTGCAATCCCATGTGTATAATATTACCTTATTTATCACTATTTTCCAGCAGTCATTCTGTCACTCAAGAAACACTGTCACAGCAAGAGACCATTGTATTCTGTTCTGCTCAGTTGAAAGCCACTGCTGATACTAACTCAACACTTCCTGCATGTGCTTCACAATAAATGTGAAAGCAGCGGTAGGCCTTTGGAACCACTTTGGAAAGTGTTGACAGTGCCATTGAGGTTAACTAATGTTGGGAAGTCAGTTTCAAACAATGCAAGGGCAGAAAAAAACTCAAAGCACTGAGGACTGCTGTTAAATCTTATGAACAACAACACGTTTTTAACTGTAATAATGATAATAATAATAATTCCACAGGAGCAACGCAACAGAGCAGTTTGGTTTAGGTTCACAAACAAAAAGAAGACAAATGCCATCATACACAGTTGGTTGGATTAAGAGGTGGGTGCAGAAGCTTTTTTTACAACTGGGACAAACCTACAACATGTGATAAAGATATAATAGCAGGTATGGGCTCTGATAAGGGCTGCTTGAAATAGCTCAGCACTGATTGCATAGTTTGCATCCCTCCACAATGCTGGTAAACCTACATCAGGAGCTACATTACTAATTTTAAATGAGCCTGTTGTTTCATGATTTTTACATATTTCTAGCAGAAAACATCAATGCAGCTGTTCATTAATAAATAGCAAACATGTTAACGTTCGAGCTGCTCACATCAGTGTGATAAAAGCTGAATCTGTAAGCCCATACAAGCAGATAATCTTGACTGATGACCAGGCCTCTGATTGAAATTTCCCCTTAGATGAGAAAATATTATGTAAATACTGGTGTGAAGCCCAATAATCCTGTTAAGGGGTGTCAAGCCCTGTTTGTCAAGGGCAGATGTCTTGCAGGTTTTTGTTCCCTGAAAGTTAATGAGCCGCACTTTCTATCTGAGACTAAATGTGGCTCATTAACTATCTAGGAGGAACAAATACCTGAAGGACACCAGGACTGCAGTTTGACTCTTTCAGTAAGCAAAGCATGAAACAGCAGTTAAACGAGCAGAATAGAATAAACAAACAAACAATAGTAATAATCGAGTGCACAAGGTTCTTGTTTCCTATATTATATCAGTCTTTAACTCTGGCCTGCAGAATACAGAGCCCTGCTTGTTTTCCTACTAGTCAGTCAATCAGGAACTGATGTTTGTGCTGGAGACTGCAGGTTAATGCAGTTAAGAAGATCAAGATGAAACTGTGTTCACCCGAACGACTGGGATTAAAGACTAAATCATTAAAGGTTCAAATAATCTATCCAAACAGATTCAGACGTGAACATGAGCATGTCATCACTGAGCAGAGGGAAGGACATTAACATATAACATCGAGCGTAAGTCTGGTGTTAAGTATAGTGTGTTTTGATTGGATAACACAGAAAAAACGCACTCTGAAAATGGACCTCTTTAAATTCTAAATATTTAGGATATGCTATGAAAAGAGGAGAGCATGCTGCATTTACAGATTTGAAGGAAATTAAAGTTTCAATCTGAACAACTGCTAAGAGTCAACCTATGGATTTACTTATTAAAATAGAGTGAAATGGGGGCTATGGACCCCCTGGAACTCCTATGAGGGAGTTCCAAAATGAACCATCATATTTTGTTTTCAAACTAAATGACTTGGCAGGGAAACACAAACTTGCATATTTGTCTCAAATAAAACAACAAACCCGGGGCCAATAATGCGGCCTGGCCAGACATTAGCCGTGGTTCCTGTCCAACACTTCTTAGAGGGGTTATACAGCAGTTTTTGTTTTTTTTGTGATGTAGATGGGCAACACTCCCAATTACAAGCAGAACACCACCTAAGACACGGGATATAAAATCAAATAACATGTTTTGTGGCTATAGCAAAAAGGCCAAATTTGATCTTTGACTCTGGTTCAGCTCTGTTCTGCTCTACAAATACTGAAAGTTACTTTGATGTCGCTGGCAGACCAGCTGCTTGACTGTAACGCTGCATGTGTGTGTGTGTGTGTGTGTGTGTGTGTGTGAGAGAGAGAGAGAGAGAGAGAGAGAGAGAGAGAGAGAGAGGAGAGAGAGAGAGAGAGAGAGAGAGAGAGAGAGAGAGAGAGAGAGAGAGAGAGAGAGAGAGAGAGAGAGAGAGAGAGAGAGAGAGAGACAGAAAGTGTGCGTGTGTATCCCTCTGTGGCTGCTAACCATAAAAACAATGTAAGCCTGTTAAAGCTCCCCATATTTCAACTCTAACACTCATCTCAGCTCAATTTGTGCGTTTCAATTGTTGTGTGGGAGAGAGTAAGAGATAGGAATTTCATGTAGACCTGTGCACAGCATTGTGTGTGTGCGTGCATCTGTGTTTGTGTATTAGAATCAGTGTGGGTTTGTGGGCGTTTCATGTATTCTGGATCAATACTTGCTGTGTTTGGGAAATAAACAGCTCCTTTAGGACTCTCAGTATAGCTGAAGACAAACGCACGTAGACAAAAGCAAACACATAAAGATGCACACACTCGTGCCCTAAGTCCTCTGTGTTTAAAGGGAAACTTCAGGATATGCTATTTTCTCATGTTTTTGTGTCTAAGTGACTAATGGGGACAACAATTTTTGAAATTAGTCCAGTATTGAGCGAGAGTGCTGCAGCTGGCAGCTGCGAAATGAGCTGCAATGTAATCCCTCCAGGCAATTGTGCATCATCAACGTGCGTCTCTCGAGATTTCAGAACGAGACTTCTCCTTGAATGAGACTTGGTTAGACACAATAACAGACCAGATGAAGCAAAGGGTAAAGAAACACACTGTATTTCACTGTAGTGTCACTTCCATAATGTTGTCAGACACAGAAACAATCGGAGCCTGCAGCCAGCACGTTCAGTGGACGTATAAGCACACGGTGCCCAATCACATGGAAGGATTACAATGCAGCGCGTTTCGTGGCTGTTGGCCTCATAGGTCTTGCTGTGCTGGAGCAATTTTTAAAAAACAGTGGTCCCAGTTAGTCATTTAGACACAAAAACATGGGACAACAGGGTTCAGGTTGGTATAAATACCTAAATTTCCCTTTAATTCAATTCAATTCAATTCAATTCAATTCAATTCAATTTATTTGTATAGCGCCAAATCACAACAGAAGTTGTCTCAGGACACTTTCCATATAGAGCTGGTACAGACCAAGCTCTTTTATCTACAGAGAACCAACAATTCCCCCATGAGCAAGCACTTGGCTTGAAAGCAGTAAGCGCTCCATATCTGCAACATATTTACAAGATAAATGAGTGACCGTGATGAAGAGTGGGTAGTTCTCTGTAAATCTTTGTGCAAATGTGTATCTGAGATAAGCTCACTTTCTTTACAGCATGTGTGTTCAAGATGCATATGACTACCTACAGTATAATACGCACAAACAACAGAAATATGGCAATGTCACATTCAGCGTTGAAAACATACAAGGTAATTTCATTCATATTTCACCGCGTCATGAAAAAGCAAAGCAATTATGGTTCATGCACAATTCATCCAAACCGGCTCTCTCCAGGTGTAAAGTTTTAATAATTCAAATAGTTGAAGATCGAAGCAATGAAGAACTTCACACTTAAATGTCACTTTTAGTGTATTGGCTTCGTTAAAGCATGTTCCACAGGCCTTGCAGTGGGAGATCAATGCCTTAGCAGATAATATAGTTAATTGCTGCAACAGTCATGGATCATATAGTTAATTACAGCATATGCAAATGCACAGAGAAGAACACTGGCAGCACTGTATAATTACAGTACAAATATGGCAATATGTGGGTGGCTCATCATAAAATTCTGCTAAAACAAACAGCATGGAGATGTTATAGTTATCTCATTCCATACATATAAAAATTACCTATATTTTTCCCTTAGGTTTCCAAAAGAGCCAGAACTTCATAGCACACACTTATAACAACTGTATACAGACCAGATGTGTGTGTGTGGTTGCTGCCGACGCATGAGCAGGTGTGTGATGGGGAATGCTAGCCTGAAGGGTGCAGGAGGCATGTATCAGCCTTTAGAGTTGGTTGTCTGAGACCACAGCATTCCTCCCTGAGCCCAACCAAACTGAAGTGTGTTTGACTCAACAAATGAGCATTAATCCAGCAGAGCCACATGTTGAGCTTTGACTGGTGTTGCCATCATGCATGTATCATGCACAATCAGCTGCATAGCTCTAGCAGTTTGCATTACCGTGTCTGCAAAGCCAAACACCTGACAAACACTTACCAGTAACCTTTTGCAAGTCTGACTGGATAGATTACTTCTCACACGCTGGATTTCAAAGATTAACACCTATGTCTCCAACAAGGGACTTAATATATTGAATAACATTCAGTAGACCTGAAAAGGACTTCTGGACTTTTAAGTAAGAAAACACACACACACACACACACACACACACACACACACACACACACACACACACACACACACACACACACACACACACACACAGATGCATGCATGCGCGCACACACAGGGAAAGGGAGCTAGAACAGAGTTAAATGATAATATACATTATAGTTCATTAGCCAACAGAGCAGTGGCCATTAATCATCTCTACACAGGCATAGCAGCGTGTGCACATTTCACACAATAAAACAAAAGAAAAAATATAATCATATAAGCAGTGTGTGTGTGTGTGTGTGTGTGTGTGTGTGTGTGTGTGTGTGTGTGTGTGTGTGTGTGTGTGTGTGTGTGTGTGCGCACCTGTGTGGCAGTGAGCACTTGCTTCATAGTGACAACCAGAGCAAGCTTTTAACCAATAGAGTGAGGACATTTTTGGAAAGTGAGGACAATCCACATAACTTCAAAGAGCTGTTTGAAGGTTCAGACTTGGTTTTAAGGGTTAGGTTAGAATTAACTTTAGACGAGACCAACTCACAAATTTTGGGGTAGGATCTCTAGTTGCAGGTAGCCTTTCGGTAAGAGTGTTTTTTCAGGCTTCTGATTGGCCAACATGGTCTTGGGTTTTGGTTACATTGCCATTGGTTTGGCATGCCACGTGTGGACTAGGCATATGTGTGCACAATACAGGTCAGTGTGTGTGCAGCATGTGTGAATACCTTAAAACAAGGAATCATTGTATATTTGTGCAGCTGTATGCCCGCTGATTATGTGTGTGTATGTGTTTCTTGAAGAAGTCAAGATCATCACAGTAGATTGATGGTGTGAGCGTGAACCATGCAACTACTCAATGTTGAATTCACCTCAGTTTTACAGGATTTTACGGCTCTTTGTAACTTTTTACAGTGTTCCATTTAAATAGTGTTCAGTCCAGAGAAAACCATTTCTATGCTTGGAGAAACTCATATCCTCTTTCGCAAATGCATACCTGTGCACAAACGCACAGGGCACGCAGACACACACACACACACACACACACACACACACACACACACACAGATTTTAAATGGACACACAATCATTCACTACTCTGTAACATGTGCCCATGACACACAAGAGACATGCAGAATACACACATACACTTTCAATCTCTCTCTTTTTTCCCTGTCTCTCACACACACACACACACACATGCACACACACAAAATCATTCATTGATTCATTAACCACTTTGTTCCATCCATCCATCTTTCAGCGGAGGGTGAAGGACGGCTGGTGGAAGGGAAGGATGGAGAAAGAACAAGAAGAAAAGGGACAGAAGGACTGCTGGAACATGACGCAAAAGACAACAGAGGGAAAGTGATGCTGTAATAATACTCACCAAGAAAAGAGTGCATAAAAATCTTTTTAAAAACTGAAGTCAGGAGGCTGAGTGAGAATGACAGAAGCACATCATGAAATAGAAAATGAAAGAGCAGAGGAAGAAACCTTTAAAGGAGGAGGAGAGCGAGTGCGGGCAGACGGTACGTTGAGGGAGTGCGAAAGGCGAGCGCAACGGAGAGAAACTTTTGATGTTTTCGTGTGAAACATGTCACGTAAAAAAAAACAACACCACTCAAAACCAACCAAACTGAATACATTAAAATGAACGGCGCCTGTAGCCCACACGAGAAGTCTATCCTTTATCATATTCTGCAGATTACATTCCTGACAAAATCATGACAGAGACAGAGAATGAGATGAGACCCGTAGAAGAGCACCACCCATTCTAATATTAATACTAATAAATACAGTGACAAGACAGAAACAGACGAAGTCGCTACGAGTGGGAATGCTAATGTCCTCCTGCTCCTGATTTTATAACAACAACAACGTCTCTGCAGAATATACTGTAGTTTTCTTGCAATAAACTTTCCACCAGCTATAAAAAAACAGTTATGGAAAATAATAAAACCAGAAAGAGTGTGGAGCAAAAGAATTGCTTGAATTTATTAAATATTGACTGTTTTTTTTTTTTTTTTTATTGCCTCTTCTTTACAAAAGAGACCAGTAAAACCAGAGTGCTACCCAGTGCCTTTAAGAGCGACAAAAAGTGGGAGAGGAGCAACATCTTCTACTCTTAGTTTAAACTTAACTTAGCTTTCTACATCCTAAACATGCCACTGAGTGCCACTATAATCTATCCTGAGGTAAAAAAACAGTCATTAACCTCCAGGTAGTGGGTTACTGTTGAAGATTATCCCTAAAGACTGCTGACTGTGAAGTGTGAGACATGAATTCATCATGCTGGTACACATCATGAAGACCTGTGCACATATCAAGAGAGCTCTACAGTGTCTTGCCACATGATATCAGAGCCAGCTCATGAAGCAGTCAGAAGCTCACACCTTTGATCGAAAGGGCATACGCATCACCGAAACTACATGCATCAGGATGCATGTATGCATTAGGATGGTGGACCTGCTGGCTCTGTTCTTTGGGGGATATAAAATGTGAGACCTGAAAATTCAGTACTTGAGGAGGGAGAAGATTTTTGCTCTGGCTGTTTCATTGCACTCCACACAGAATGTGGTGCATACAGAAGGAGCCAAGCCTCTCTCAAGCACATTACTATTCTTTGCTGTGAACTGTGTTCTTGGCTGTACTGAATATTCAGTGTTTCCTATTCTGTTTCCATTGCAATGACAGGTTTGATTGGAATCGTTTGATTGGAACTGGATGTTTGCCATTTGTAAAGCGAGCTGAAGCAGGATATACTGACTTCAACAGCTGGATCTAAGTGTGTGCGTGTGCGTATGTGTGCGCATGAATTGCTTTAGTCAAAATTTTTAGGCTGCAGTGCCAGTATTCATACTTTATGATGTCTGGTGGCCACTGGACCCTGATATGTAGGTGGAAAGGAGAATTTCACCCCCAAGCGTCTGCTGCTGGCATGCGCTGTTGACAACTGAATCACCAGGATTAGAAAACACACACGCACACTCACACAAACACACACGCGCACCAGCCCATGTCACATGAGCAAGTCATCGCTAACATTTTTCTGGCTTTGTCTCTTCACTCCCTGGATATAGAGAGAGCTCAGTTTTCACAAATGTTTGCTTGTGTTATTGTGAGTCTCTGTGCGTGACTGCAGTTTGAGGTGTTTGTGGTTCCAACGTGAGGAACATTCAGAGCCAGCAGTGCATGTATGATTTGACTGAGTGAGTCTGTCAGAGAGCGTTTGAGGCCAGTAATCCTATAGTCTGCTTTAAAGACTTTCCCGTATGAAAAGACAATCCTGAAGCATTCCCACTCACCTCCATGTTTTACACTAATCTTTTTCACTGCTTCTCCTCCACATTGTCACTTTTCCTGTGATCCATGGCTGTTTTTGTGGCCTTTTTGGAGGTTACTCCAATAAAATCTAGTCTGAGCCAAGGAATGTGTATTTCATTTGATTTGTAGCTTTGTTTTTTACACTGCTGGTTATATTTCAGCCAGACCAACCAGCCGCCCAGGCACAACAATGGCTCACTGGATTGCAAATCACATAGGCCTACAATTCATTGTGTACCTAAGGTAAATAGTCAGGTGGATCAAAAGCCTAGTGGCAGTGACAGAGCTGTTTTTAATCATAACTGTCTGTTGCTGAGTCAGTCCAGAAGCACTTCAGTACTGCCAGAGCAGCTCTGTGACATTGCCACCAAACGCAGTGCACAGGTCGAAAAATGCTCATCCCATTTCTCTGTTAATTAAATTTCATAGCCAAGGGTCAGTAGCTCAGCGGGCAGTGTCGACAGCGACTGGACCTTGTTGGAGTGACTGAAATGTGTCTCATTTCTGTCAAGGGAAAGTAACTAATTCATTTGTCACCAGGTCACAGCAGCCAGAAGATTTCACCAGGCAGTGTACTTCATAGCAGGCAATCTGTCACAGTGGAAAAAAAGACTGAAGCAATGCCGATGATTACAGAAGTGATTAAGACTTATCAGCTACAACAAAACTCACATAACCCTTTGTCAGGAGGCTTTTGGATTATATGCCCTTCAACAACACTATACCAGACTATAAGGCAGTGGTTCTGTCAATTTAACCTTCATTTTAACCTTCAGCAGTCCGAGGATCAAGGCTCCACACATCCAGTGACTGTTGGGGTGTTTTATGCCCTGTTGAAGAGAACATTTCTGGGCCATATTTCGATAGATCTTTGTGGCTGTCTGTGCTGGATGAAAAATTCGACAGATAAAATGCAAGGTGTCCACAGTGTTGGAGGTCATAAGGTATTCCATTATTGTAATTAAATTACTTTTCCCAGTAATGCAGGAATGTAACCCGTTACATATTGATTGTCAGTAATGATGGTGCAGTTGGGAGCCTGAGTAAAGGAAATCTTTACTTGTGTTCCAGTATTTGACAGTTTTATGCTACGATGCACTTAAAACAAGTGTCACAAACAATAAGGAAATGAAGAAATGATTTTTCTTTTGCTTATTGTCCCCTGAGCTCACGCATCCCCACGTGTCATGCAACAGCCTCTGCACTGTTGTTGTGAGCAAAGGAAATACACAACGTACAAAAAGGCAGACGATGCCCGAAGCTATGAAAAGTGTAGATAGTCAATTTTTTTTTTCTGAATCACATGAAGACAAGAATACCAGTCTGAAAAGTAAGTTGTGTCCACAGGCAGCAAACTCCAAAAAATGATCTGTTGATCAGAAAAGAGCTTTCATCAGACTGTTGGCAAAAGGTGAGATTGGAAAGAGGCGAGAATGCATCAAGTACTGTGCAACAAACTGAGATGATTTTTGGGCCAGCTGGGCAGCAGTAACACAGGCAGAAATGAAGAGACATGTGTCAGGCTGCATAGAAGAGGAAACGCTGCATAGATCTATGGCAAATCGAGCAATGTGATGTGAAAGTGGTCATTTTTAGCAATGAGCAAGCGGAGACTTATCACTGGACTCTGCAGATCTCCTCAGCTTAATGAAGCTCTTCAGTCCATTTTTTAAGTTTTCTGGACCATAACTTATCAACTCTACACACAGCAGCACAGATGAAAGCGCTATAAAAACCCAGCAGAGCTAGATGTTACGCTCCAGAGGTGGTAGAGACCTAAACAGAGGTAAAAGTAAGAGAGTGTGTAAATGGCAATTGACAAATGCAGTGATGTGTCAGGGCTGCACGGTGGAGCAGCAGGTAGTGCGCGTGCCTCACAGCCCGGTTCGATTCCCGGGTCGGGCCTTTCTGTGAAGAACATGCATGTTCTTCCTGTGCATGCGTGGGTTCTCTCCGGGTACTCCGGCTTCCTCCCACAGACCAAAAACATGCTCATTAGGTTAATTGGTGACTCTAAATTGCCCTTAGGTGTGAGTGTGAGCGTGAATGGTAGTTGTTGCAAGCAGCTGGCGACCGGTCCAGGGTGTACCCCGCCTCCCGCCCGTTGACAGCTGAGATAGGCTCCAGCCCCCCCCCCGCGACCCCGAAAGGGATAAGCAGTATAGAAAATGGATGGATGAATGGTGATGTGTCAGTGTTTGTCTCAGCTGCCTCCTAGTGGCCAAAAAAAGGAACTAAAATAAAGTGATAGGAAAAGAATGTGATTACTTTCATGGCTGATAAATGAGTAATCTCAATCACAATCTCTCATGGATTACTTTTTCTGGATAACTAAACCTACTCCTGCAAATAACTGAAAGGCCATTTCTTTCTCTTCTCTGGGCAACTTTATCGTCCCTTGCATGCAGCATGCAGTGTACGTTTAAGGCGGTCATATAGGTTCTCGCTGCCACAAAGTCCTTAAAATCTACAATGAAAACAAAACTAATGTTCCTTGAGATTTTGTGTTGGTGTTTGCAAATAAATCACTGCTTATGTGATTGACTATTGGTGTGTACCTACTGTATGAATTTAATGAATGTCTCCAGACAGCCTATAAGTTGTGTTTGTCTGAGTGTGCATTTGGCTGAGGTGCCACCTATGCTGTACTTATAAGAAGTACACAACACGGTGAAAGGATGTTTAAACTTTCTCACCCCTTCTTCAGAGGCAGCATACGTGTGTGTGTGTGTGTGTGTGTGTGTGTGTGTGTGTGTGTGTGTGTGTGTGTGCGGTGTGCGTATGTGTGTGTCAATGCGCAGTCTTTGATGTATGATCAAGGATTCTTATTGTTCACGGCATGACTCCGGCTAGCGTAAACACCACACAACACTTTCATCTAACATGCACACCGATAGCCACACACCTACACCCACACAGATAAGACACACACACACGCACTCACATCTGCACACACTCACGGCATGCACCTAAACTTACACAGAGGCAAATGCACATCATTCACTGATGGCTGAAAAAATGAAATGGAAGAAAAGGCAAAGGGGGGTTGGAATGGAAGGCAATGCTCTCACCCACACTCCTTTCATTCTTTCTTTTGTTCCGTCTCTCTTCCTCTATTTCACTCTTTTCAATACCCCCGCCACCCCCCCCACCCCCCCTTACCACCCCTCAATACGCACTCTTCCTGTGTCATTGTCTCCTATCCCCCTTTTCATTTTGAATCCACGTTAACCTTTGAAAGCTTTATTTTATCTTCCTATTCTTTGGTGTTTCCCATCCTCCCTTTGTAAACTGTCTCCATGTATTAGCTAGCACTTACCATTTTGCATTCACATCACTTCACCTCCAGTTTTTACCTTTAAAGCATTTCTAAATAATAAGACTTTGAGTGTCGTCTCCATGGACCCCATACATCAGACTTCATCCTCTCATCTACCATTTCATCGTCTCTTTTCTATCTTCATCACTAAGTGTTTCCATATTCAGCTATTGGAATCATATCCCAGTATAATTTCCATAATATTTCCATAGCCCCTGTGCATCACTTTTTTTTTTCTCACTAACCATGCTTTGTGATTTTGTTTAGTTTCTCTTTTAATTTTTTCCTTCTCTGCTGCTTACCTTTTAAACAGACTTCGGATCGCTTCTGCTTTAAGTTCCTGTTTTAAAAGCTTGGCTATGAGTAGCTAAAGTCCAGAGGTAATAACTCCATGGCCTACACATATGCATCTGATCTCTTCTTTAAATACATGGGAATATCTGTTTATTTCTCTACATTCAATTTCTGTTTTCATGCTTTGCAATGCCCTTTGAAATACTGATACTTATCCCTCTGACCAGCCTGTAAAGGTGTGTGTGTGTGTGTGTGTGTGTGTGTGTGTGTGTGTGTGTGTGTGTGTGTATGTGTGTGTGTGTGTGTGTGTGTGTGTGTGACTGCTTTATTAAGGGGTATTTTTGAGAATCAAGACACAGGGTGCAAAGTACAGTCAAGCGCAAATGGCACAACGCACCCATTTGAACTAGTTTCTGTGAAAACAGTTGTGGTTGCACATAGTCTGTAATGAATTTCACATTTAATTATCATCTGGGATGCACACGGAAATGAAATCCATTAAATAAACCACTGTGGAAGTGTAATAATGTGAATGAGCCAATTTGAAGACGTAGAGTAAGAGAAATGTGGGGCTCTTTAAAAAGATGTTTTCCCTGAGGTTGTGCGCAGGCTGCAGGCCGGGTGTTGATCAGTGTGGAGGCTGTAGGATCACGTGCTTGATGTGACACAGGTTCAAGATTTTCAGTATGACACCAAAGGTAATTAACTAGAATAATATATCAACTGGTTCAGTTTACTAGGTGGCAGGCATGGAAATAGAAGTATGCTGAAATCACTATGAGCACTAAACCCGTCATAATGTTAGTTAAAAGTGACCGTATTTGACTATATCTTTTGTATTAAAGGCAAGCGTTCACAGGGCAGAGCTAGAAACATTGGGAAACTCAGAAAACAACACAAAAAATCAAAGTACTGGGGCAGAGTGGACTGGACTGGGAACTTTTGTGCCACTCAGAAAAAGATTTATGCATTCGACTGGTGTATATTTAGACTTATATTTTGTGCGGCCAGTAAATCACCGACTCGCCGGAATATTTTTCTATGAACCATAGATGTGATGCGCATGCATGGGCCTATGGAACACTGCACTTCAAAAAGTCACACTTTAAAGAATAATATGCTTAATTTCATATTCTGTAAAAGACAGGGAACAGAAATAATGAGAGAAGAGTTTGTTCACTGTGAGGAAGGGCATTTGTCGTGTCTGCAGCCATACATGAATCTCTGCAGCAGGGACAACAGTGGAAAGTGTAGCATTAACTCACGGAGAAAAACAGCATTCATATGAGCGGATCATCACATTATCTGAGCGAAATCGAGCTCTAAGGTGAAATAAAACAAAGTAATCTGTTGGAATCTTTGTGTCAGCTGATACAGTTGAGCAACAAAGGAATATGACACTGTTGCCAAACGATGCTTGGCTGGTCAAAGATGTCCCAGTGGGAAAATGTGTGATGTGTTGACTCCTCTGTTCATGTATCCCCTGCCTGGCATCTCTCCCTTGGGTTTGTAGTAGGAGGAGCTGAGGAGCGAGGAAGAGGCGCAAGTGAGGGAAGCATGGACGCGTGAATAGGTAACAACTCTGTGGTTTGTTTTCTTTCTTTTTTTTTTTTTTCAAATTTTTCATTTTATAGTCAAGAAATGCCTGAATTTTATGAGTCCTTGGATATCCATGCTGCAAGTCAGTACCCCTCTGAGTGTTGTCTCATTATTTCCTCTCTCTCCGTCCTTGTTTCTCTCTCATCTGTTCTCCTTCCTATACAGTCCTACTGTCCAGCACATAAGAAATAACATGCTGGACAGTTGGAATCAAAGTGACAACCTGTGCTGGGCAGTATCCCAGCTACTTCTGTTTATTGTCTTTTCTCTTAACAGGGTTTTGTCTAATAAAGCAGAGATTACCCCCTCATTACTTTAAGCCTTGATTTTAACAGGACAGGAAAAACGGAGACTTTGGTTATGATGAATGTTCTCTAGTGGTCCTTTAAATGATGTTGCACTGCTATTTGTCTTCCTACTGTCGCAAGTGTGTCGTTTCAATTACTTTGTGTGTGTGTGTCTGTGCATGCGTGCGTGTGTGTGTGTGTGTGTGTGAACTCATTTAGATGAAACTGTATAGCCATCTCACATCTTCTTGTTGGTGTTCAGTAACATGTTGTATTGAT
Source organism: Chaetodon trifascialis (assembly GCF_039877785.1). Lineage (NCBI taxonomy): Eukaryota > Metazoa > Chordata > Actinopteri > Chaetodontiformes > Chaetodontidae > Chaetodon > Chaetodon trifascialis. The sequence goes on from NC_092056.1 coordinate 18,216,101, forward strand.
TAATAAGCGTTATTTCCCTCGAGGGGGAAATGTGGATGTTGCAGTGAAGAAAAGTGTGCTGCACACTATCAAACACCCCGCACAGACAGGATTACATGGATGCATTAATATAAAGGCTCATTTCAGTAAAGTCAGACCATTGTCAATACATAATGTATCTTCAAAGCTTAAGCCATTTTGCATAACCTTGTTTAATATTTACTGAGACTTTGTGAAATAATTCCACTGACTGACATCCACCAAAAGACACTGAAGCAATGAGGTTAATTAAAACAATACATAAAAAATATGTGTAGCCCAAAGCACCAAAAAATGATAATTATTGGAGGATACACCTTCCAACTCATTTGACAAAACAAACCCAACTGAAGATCCACTTATTAGCTCGTGTCATCCATAGCACTTTGAGGTCAAGTCTTAATGGCGTCTTGTCTGTGCCTGTGTTCTCGCCTATCTGCTGATTAAAACTTAGGAAAAAGCTAGTAAGTGGACCTTGAGTTGTGGCTGTTTTGTCAAATAACTATCTCTAAGGTCAAAAAGAACTTCCATGCTTAACTGTCAAAAAGTAATGAAAGAGTACGTGTTTTCCAAAGGTATTTGAATTCAGAAAGCTCACTATGTATTGTATTCAGAAAGCTTATAATGCATCAAAATCGTGGTTTGGTGATATATGTCAGCTATACCCTTTAAAGAGGCAATATCATCACTGCAGTCTCCACTGTCATCTTTAAAGCATTAGATCAAAAACCATTTCAGATCAATAGTCACATCTGATGCTGAATTAATGATATATTATCGTACTTGTATGTAATGTATTTAATCACTTTGATGACAAATACAACCAATCAGATCATTTCATCTGATCACATTTTTGGACAGCACATTATCAGATATGGCCTGATTTCTTTCTTGTCGCTCTCTCCTGTACCTTCCTGCTTTGCTTTCTCTCTGTCTTTCCCTCTGGATAGTCAGATGACTTCAGAACAGATTGAACAGAATATTAATTGCCTTCCTAATTTATGTTAATTTATGCTAATCTGCACACTCATCGACTCTCAACGGGCTCGTTATCTAGATCGTTTAGAACGGCCAGGAAGAGATTCGGTCTGTGTGACCCTGAAGGTTGCCAGTTCAATTCCCAATGAGCTGAGCCTCAGGGCCTCAGTAAGTCTATTTAACCCTGTGTGAAATGGCATAAAGCCCTACTCTTAAACTGGTTAATGCCTGGACACAAATATTCGACCCATTAGACTGAACTGACACACACACACCATAGTCACATGTAGGGCACAAATCTTCTACTGCAGGCTGTGACACACGATCAGTGAAATAGACACATGCAATTACCCACAAAATCACTGTTACACATCTTTCAGAAACACTACCGGTGTCCATTTTTGAAAAATACCATTAGCATTGTCTTTTTAATGCCTTGCAAATGATGAAAGTGCTTTTCTCTGCTATGACATTTCACACTTTGTTTGAAAGAAAACAGGCGAAACAGCAAAGAACAGCAAGCGAGTAGGACATGGCATCTTGTTTTCCAGATTAAGGGTAAGAAGTGCTTGTAGTATCTGACCAAATGTTCAAATATTCACAAATTCATGGTTGGCTTTTAGCAACAATGTTTAGTACAGTGTTAAAAAGGTTAACTACTTTCACTGCTGTGGCTGTGTGCAGCTCTGGTGTGTATAAGAATGTCTTTTGAATGAAGAAAGACTGCATGTCACGTGTGTGTCTAAAGGGACATGCCACGCATTTTACACCTGTAGTTCAGTTTAGGACGGTCCACATCCAACTGTGCTGTTGTGTCTTACTGACGAGCAAAACCACATCACAGCTGCACAGTGTGGGGAAACCGCATGCTGTCACCACCTGTTGGCAGATTTTTTGCCTGGGTGCAGTTTTAAAACTTGAAATGCAGTACCACCTTCCTCCACACCTCAGCATTCAGTCATATCCTCCATCACATTTCCAACATTTCCATCAGCACATCTACTTCTTTCTGCTCAGGTTTAATTTTCTACCGTATTATTGCGAGTGTGGGCGCGCTCGCATTGGTCCGTCTGCCTGCTTTTTGTGGCTGTGATGACCTAATTTCTCCACACACTTTATTAAAGTTTCATCTTATCTTATCTTGTCCAGTCCGCTCCTGTGAAGGGTACAACACAATAAAGATGTTTAATTTTCATTTTCCCGGCGAGTGTGACCGGCGGACTCATGTATGACACATACACACTGAAAGCCACCAGCAAAAAACATCCACAGATGTTTTTCAATTTCTGATCTGATCAAGCCCAGAGCGAGACACGCACACACACTCACACACACACAGTCACACATGCGAAACAACGGAGTGAAAGAACACCTTCTGTATTCATGAAAAATTTATAACGCTGCTCCTCTTCCAGCTCCACATGTCTGCGTGTTCCTGTGTGTGTGTGTGTGTGTGTGTTCATGTGTCATGCACACGGCTCGATTAGATCAATCTAAGTTGAAACAGAGGGAAGAGCTGAAGCGTGACAGTGTTTGTGTGGTTTTGTGTATGGCAGAGGATTTGGAGAAATCCCGTTGCTCTGTTCTTAATAAGAGCAACAGCATCTTTCCGTCTGCCAGAAGCTGCCTCCAGAACCCAAAATAATGGATAACTTTTTTTCCACATTACAGTTCAAGGTCTGAAAGGTAAGGCTGGCGGTGGACAACAACCAAACCAAGGAAGAAAACATATGTAACATACCGAAATGGATGAGAGGACGACTGGCTTTGTGCTGCACCAAAGGAGTGTGTCCTTTATTCCACTGGTGTTCTGCCGGCTGAGGCTGATGTAATTGCTCTCCTGATGCTGACCGGAGTGACAGTTCTGCTCATTTGACCGCTCATACCAGAAGACCACCAAAAACAATTATCAGGTATGTTTGATAACAACTGGGACGTCCCGCTTGAGGTCAGGCACACAGGAGGGCAATTAAAGAGAGACATGCTGACACTCACACAGCAGGAATACGATGAGGCTCCATAATTACCCGGCCGATCTGGAAAAATCATCACTTGCTACAGGTGGAAAGATCCACTTTGCTGCCACGCACACAATCCCACAGTTTTAGCAGCCTCCTATTGATTCTGACTGCTTTTACATTGTTGCATCATGTTCCTCTGAGACTTTTAGATTTTTTTGGGTGAGAACTGGGGTAGTCAGTCTTCATATTGAAACCCCATGTCATGTGTTTTATACACCATTTCGACAGGGAAGCAAGACCGCTTTGATTGTCAGTGGCCTAACATGAAGCCACCTTTAGGATTAGGACTGTTAAGTGTTGAATTTAGGACAAAGACAACAGTAAAAATCATTTCACTCCAGCAGGATTTTATTCTAAACTTACTCTTAGTTTAATAGCAACCTTAAAAATAATCGTCCAAAATCATTTTCAGCCTGCTTTGATTTAAAAATGGGCTGAAATGTGCAGTTTGTTGCAGTCACAAGTATCTTTAGCATAGAGACAATGTTGTGGAACGTACCACTGGTCATACTGATTATAACCTCAAGCAAAACGTATAATTCTCGGAAACAACAAGAACAAAGCTGGCATTGATTTTGTTTGCAGTCATTTTCATCTTGCTCCAGTTTGGTTTCTTATTGACAATTTCAGGAGATTGCACTGAAATGCATTTTTTCTTCCCTTTAAGGAAATAACTTGTACTTTTTTACACAAATGCTCCTCCCAAGCATTCTTGAGTGTAATTCTTAGAAGTTTGATGAGTCTGTGCTCTGATTGAGCCCGTTTTGCTGTACACTGCACTGTTTATTATTCAATTCAAATTTGTCACATTATCATTTTATTCTTTTTGGATTGATCCAGTAAACATAGAGAACACCACATTTGAGTGGAGCTGAATCACAAATGAGCAGAACATGCAGACGTTTAAAGGAAAAATGTCTGAGGAGTTTCCTTTTTTTCCTCTAAAGTGGACAATATAACAGAGAGATTTCCTACGAAAAGCACACCTGACACACACACACACACACACACACACACACACACACACACACACACACACACACACACACACACACACATGCATTTGATCCTACAATGGCCTAGTTTAAACCCTCATACACAAACCTCCCTACAAATTCAAAGGCTTACAGTCTCTCCCTCTCTTTCAAGAACACATACTTAATATTCTTGTTGCCCTCTCTCACACTTTCTTTCCTTCTGTCTTTCACTCTCCTGTCTGTCTGTCTGTCTGTCCATCTGTCTGTCCGTCTGTCTGTCTGTCTGTCTGTCTGTCTGTCTGTCTGTCTGTCTGTCTGTCTCTTTTACGCACACAGACTTTCTCTCTCTCTCTCTCTCTCTCACTTACACATACACACACGCAAAGGTTTGCCCTGTCTTTCAGCTTAAGCAGAGATTGTCATGGAGTCATGCAAAGTTTCAAGTAAAGAACGTCAACCAAGCACGTCAGATTAACACAAGGCTGGCTCCACCAGATAGAGCACGCACACACACACACACACACACACACACACACACACACACACACACACACACAAATGCGTACAGAAAGCACGAACACGAACGGACACGCGCACACACATCAAACACGCATGCACATTCAGAAAGAAACACACTTTGATTTGCTAAAACCCTGACTGACTGACACATCAGACGTGAGTGGATGGCAGAGAGGGGGGGGGGGAGAGAGAGAGAGAGAAAGAGAGAGAGAGAGAGAGAGATAGAGAGAGAGAGAGAGAGAGAGAGAGAGAGAGGGAAATGGGATAAACAGCTGGGTTCTCTGAGTTCAAAGAGCGAAAATTCAAAGTAAAAATGTACAATTTCAGAGAAAAAGAAATGAAACATAACTCTAACTGTAATTAAGTAACATACCTGAGCTAATTCTACTCTGACTCAAAGACACAAGCGGGAATTCGTACATGCATGTTCGTATATGGCAGCGATTTAAGGGGTTGTTGTTGGTCCTTTGCGACCTTGCAACTCTGCAGGGTTTGAGAGGAAGAAGAGACCTTGAAACTCTTCCTTATGCAGTTACGCCATTGAAAACTTGGAGAGCAAAGATCAAAGGTTGGCTGCTTTACATTTTGTACACAGGTCTGATCCATACAGCAGTCCAAGAGCTTTCTAATACAAACACGTCCGCATGTATAAAACATACAATTGTTTGCACAGGCATGAAGAGTTTTTTTAAACAAAGAAGTGTGGATAAATGTCCCAGAATTAGTGCTGTAATGATCACTTGATGGAAAACACAGTTAGCATGAAGTGTTATGTAGAGTACAGCTTCACTTTGCGCTGATCGTTGTTCTACACAGCACTTGACCTCTTTCGCCCTCCGCTCCGTCTGTCGCTCTCTGAATATTAAAAAACTGACAGCATCGTGGCCATTAATATTAACACTCTCCATGCATATGAAATAACATTTGGTCATCATGGATTCAGCACTTCCTCTGAAAGGATACCGTGACTTGATGAACAGTGAGAATGTTTCTTATTCACCATGTATTTAGCCATATGAAGCAAAGGTCTCCACATTGACAGTTTCATTAGCATCATCAGTTTCATTAGCATCATCAGTGAGTTGATGGTTGTCATTAACTGCAACCCCAGCTCTTTACTTTTGTCTCACCCCTCCTCTCTGTCCTTCGGTCTCGCTCTCCACCTGCCCTGCTTTTCGCAGAGTCGTGCAGTTAAATAATTGAAGTGGCGCAGGCGTTGAGTCTCGGTTAAAATAGAGCCGACGTTTGCAGTGGAGCACTTGATAGCTGACCTCTTCAACCTTCCAGATTCAAGTCTGGATAAATCCTCTGCACTGCTCTGCCACGCCGACGCTACCACACAGCCATTAATATTGCTACCAGCCATTTATGTCATAGCAGGTTGCCTGGTATTCATAAGGATGGGAGACAATGCCATGAGATAGTGTTTCAACATTTATATTTTTTTCTGCAAGCTAATTTTCCCATTCCATATCCTTACTCTTATGGTCTCATTTCTCTTCCATCTCTCTTTGTCCCTGTCTCTCCCAGCCAGTCTCTTTCGCACGCTGAAGAGAAATACAGTTGAACAAGTGAAGCACTGCTACAATCAAGTGTACAGACAAGAGCCAACAATGGCAGTGGAGTGGAAAGTACCGATGAGCAGAGCTCTACTTGGCCTCTGCTGGCTGGTCTGTCTGGACTTTTAAACACTCCACACACACTCACACGTGCACGTGCTTCATACAGTAGCTGCTGTTATGTAAAACTGCATACACATGAACAGCAAAGGGGAGGAATACAGTCTCATAATGTATACACACAGTGACTGAAATCACATCTTACGATTTAATGTCAGCTGGCTTTGAGGGTGCTGCTCATGAAGGACACCTGGAAGAACTAGACAAGCAGTTGACAACCAAAGGAGTTGGGATATTCTTATATCTGATTTTTTTCTTTTTCTTTTATTTTTGTTTCTTTTTGTCACATTAACAACCAACAAAATGGCTTCAGTCTGGGGGGCTATGGGCCTAGAAGTTTGAGAACCAAAAATCTGAAACTTCTCTGGCCTTGATTTCACCTCTTGAGGCTGTGACACATATGGGGCTTGAGGCATTTTAAGCTCCTGGTGTGTGAATTTATTTGACTTTAAGTTTAAACTCAGCTGTAAAGCAATAAAAGCTAAAGCTTTGCTTGCTGGCTAAAATTGTATTTTGGCCTCAGTGGCTCCAGTGGCAAAACTCTTTTAGATAGACATCTCTGGTTTGCTGACTGCCTGGAATTGAATTTGTTGCATGAGCAGGCAGAAAACAACCAAGCGACTTCTGGCAATCCGCTGGTTTGGTTACCACATGCACAGATGCACACATCCACACACACACACACACACACACACACACACACACACACACACACACACACACACACACGAAGCAGAATAATCCTTGACTGATTTCAGTTCTCACAGTGAAAGCTGTCAACACAGGCCACAACTCTACAACCTAACCGACGGGAGAGTGTTAGGGAATTGTGTGTGTGTGTGTGTGTGTGTGTGTGTGTGTGTGTGTGTGTGTGTGTGTGTGTGTGTGTGTGTGTGTGTGTTTGTGTGTGTGTGTGTATGTGTGAGAGAGAGAGAGAGGGAGAGAAGAGAGGGAGGGAGAGAGAGAGAGAGAGAGAAAGAGAGAGAGAGAGAGAGAGAGAGGGAGAGTCTGTTGTGGTCAGTGATTTTGTTGCACTCCAGTTGTGGGGGGAATTTGACTGCTGATATGCTCATTGCAGCCGTGGGCAAGACAAGAGAATGTGTGTGTGTGTGTGTGTGTGTGTGTGTGTGTGTGTGTGTGTGTGTGTGTGTGTGTGTGTGTGTGTGCATGTGCGTGTGTGTGTGTGTGTATGAATCATTGGTGGTGAGAGAAAGCGACATTTGGGTAGGCAGGAAGTGACCTGTATTTCAGACGGGAAGCAACACAACTGGTGACCACACACACAAACACACACACAGACACTATGCTGGGTTTCTTGTCTCACAACTTGTTTCATAGTAAGTCCATGCTTGGATGAACTACAGCGAAATGTCCAAAAACCAGAGAGAGACAGACGAAGAGAGAGAAACAGTAAATATCATCATACGCTTTTAAAGGATGTTCACAGTCTCTCGTTTGCTGTACAGACATCTATGAAAAAGGGGACGGTATGACAAAAAATAATGTACTTACATACAGTGTTTATCTTGAAGGTGCAGTGTGTAGGATTTAGTGGGATGTATCGGCAGAAATTTAATAGGATATTTATAATCGTGCTTTTGTTGGTGTATAATAAGCCTAAAATAGGAGTCATGTTTTCGTTCAATGTTTCTGCAGCAGCCCAGGAGAGACACTGGCTCTAGAGAGCACCTTTCGCATTTTGTGTTAGTAACGGTTCTCCTGCTTCGAAGAGGAGGGTCAGGAGAGGGAATTTCAGTTGGTTGCAATCTGCAACCTCACCACTAGATGGCACTAAATCTGACACACTGGTCCTTTAATATATGTGTCAAAGAAATGTAATATATGACTGTGTTTTAGGATTATGGGTTCAGATGTCCACACCAACTGTGTGCACATACTGTTGTACTCTCATCCCTGTAGAGTTACCATTATAGAACACTGTGGAAAAACCTACACCATTGTCTGCTGCTGATCATCTGATGGTGTATAAAATAAACAAACGCGAGTTCACTGTCTTTATTTTGGAATATAGACTACACATACTATGCCTCGCCATGGGAAATCTCAGAAACGGAAAAATGAAACAACAATTTAATGTACATTCTGTTGATTGTTTGCACAGTTTCGAGTAGCGGTTCCCAGCCTTTTCGGCCTGTGACTCCCTAAAACAAATCAGTGTCTACTAGCAAACCCTTGTCACAAGTTATGGCCTCAGTGTGGACATGAGTTGTGAGGAGCTTGATCAAAGAGGGATTTTTCCATTTCGGTTCAAAATTCAAGAATTTTGTGAAAGAGATATATTTGTTCTTGTTTATTCATCCTGTGACCCCTCAAAATACAACAAGGAGCTGTGCGCAGCCTGCTGTTGTTTCTGATGGTAATTGTGGAATTGACCCTGAGGACTGCATGTAGACTGTTGAAAAAACATGCAGAATTTCAGGATGTGAATATGTGCTTGTGTGGGAATAAAACAAACAAACCAAAAAAAAAAACAAAAAACTGAATTGTAACTCTGTCTGCATCACATAGTACTGAGTGTAGGTCACCGTGTTTTGGCACTGCAGAGACCAACACACACTCACTGAAGTTACACACATAAAATGGAAGAAAATAGACTTGAAGCGTGGAGATGCGCTTCAGACGTGTAGAAATACGCTCCAGGCTGCCTTTACATGCGACTGGAATGTGAGTCATTACATGGTTTGTGTACACAGCTGGACTGATTAAAATAAAAGTGAATCTGTTCTGTCAGACGTGCAGCCAAAAAACGCAGCTGAAAGACTTTCTGCGAAGGCACATCGTTAATGCGAACAAGAACCAGTAGGTCAAAAGAAATCATCCGTGTCCTTGTTGAGCCATCTGTCACCTTCAGGTGGTTTTGATGGATCTCCTATTGGAGATGTCAGTACTGTCGTCTGGACTGTCTGCTTTATGAAACAGCTTCAGATTGAAATGAAGGAGACAGAGGGAGAGAGACACCAGGCAAGAGAGTGAAGGAGAAATACTTACGCGTGTCTTTGCCCAATACCACCTTGTGTGTACGTGTGTGAGTGTGTTTTGATCAATGAGCAAAGCGTCCATGCAGTCAGCCTTGTTAATGTGTCTGACTAGGAATGACCCTTAAGGCGTGAGGAAGGACAGACGCATTGAGATGGGGGGGAGCGAGAGAGAGAGAGAGAGAGAGAGAGAGAGAGAGAGGGGGGGGGGGGGTTTTTTCTTCAGGGTGGCTTCATCCTTCCAGAAGAGCTTTTCTCCGACTTTAAACTAAAACTGCTGTGCCAACTGGCATGTACCCGACCCTGAACAGCCATTTTCATGTTGTCAAACACACTAATTCACCAGCTGTAGCGACAATTAACAATGCTGATCAAACACCTACTCTTGATGTGACTGGACAATAATACATAATCACATCTTAAATCAAAGTCACATTCAGCTTTCTACTTCAACAGAAGGATCATAGAGAGGTCTGGGACTATTTTCAGCCAGCAGTGTTCCTGTTTTAACTTCTAAAACATCTTTTCTAACACCGAGTACACCCTGACAGAGCGCTCGTCGAGGTCCCGTTCATCTATCCAGAGCATCACACCCCCGGTGCATTCTGGCCAAGGAGCAGAGTTCAAATTTCACTGAAGTGAATTCTATTAAGGTAATCAGATAAACTGGCTGGGAGGAGAGGTGGGACTCCTCGACAGTGAAAATGCCGTGTCTGTCCACAGAGCGCACAGCGGTTGTTTTTGTCACATAACTGAACAGTTCGTTCATTGCCACTGCTTAAACACCCCCAAGAAACTCGTAAGGAAATATGATTTTAAAGAAACAGCTCAACATTATGGGAAACATATTTATTTGAGTTCTTGCACCACTTGCACGGCTGTATAAGAAATATCAGGCTAAAGCTAGGAGAGGTTAGCTTAGCTTAGCAAAAAGACTGCAAACAGGGAGAAACAGCTGGCCTAATCAAGCACCTCTGAAAGCAACAAGTTGTGGTTTTTGTGGTTGTTTTACACACACACACACACACACACACACACACACACACACACACACACACACACACACACACACACATATACTGTATATATGAATGAATGCATGTGTGACACACATGTGAACCTCAATCTATTGAGGAGAATTATAAAGGAGTGGGCCAGTTTCAAAAGGTTGAATGATGATACCGCTTATGGTTTTATAACTACATGCACAGAGATTTGGCACTGGAGATGCTAATAATACTTATAGAGGATGCTGAGCCAAAAATCCAGAAATTGCTCAATGTCCAACTCTGTCCGGAGCTGGAAGCGTTTGCCAAATCCATCCGTGTTATGGCTCCAGCTCTGATTGGTAAATGACAGGACACAGTGAGAGCTGGATGTGACTCCTGGCTGACTGGCTGGCTGGGTGTCCAAAGCTGCTCTAAAGGGGATTGTTCAAATGTAACAAGGGGATGATGGCTTTTTTTTTTTTTTTTTTTCTTTTCTGAAAAGAGAAGCATACTGTCTATAATCTGTGTTAATGCCATGATCCAGGATTTATTTGGTAATTTAACAGAAAAGCTTCTGCAAATATTAGATTTTTTGAATTAAACTGATTTGGCATGACTAACAGGTGCGATTGTTTTCTCCTTGATGCAGTCTAGAAGATGATTTCAAAAATTTAGTTTGATAGAAATATGAGTGTTTCAAAACAAAGACATAAACAAGGTGGGAGTTCTTTAATCCTCTACTAACAAAACCCATTCCAACATCTTTGTCTTAGGTCCATACCACCTGTTTCACTGAAAACTAGCACAAAATATGCTTTGTCCTAGACTGAACTCAGAGATGTGATGAAAATGACAGATCTGTGCAAGAAAGGTTCAATATGGCACATCCTCAGTTCATTAAATGCCACTGTCAGTACGGCAAAATCAACTTTTGTTACAACATGTCAGCTTGTCATAATGTGCCATTACAGGAATGCCAGGTTTTAAAATTACAAAGACAAGGTTACGACAACTTTTCAAAAATCATCTGTCCTTAATATCAGCTGCAGTGTAGAGAACGGCCCACTGGCTGTGACAGAGATAAAAATGCTCTGCCTGGTAAATAGCAGAATTTGCTGACATTGAAAGGGCAACCTCCCAGCAGTACAAAAGAAATATCCAAAATCAAGTGTAAAGGTGAGAAAGTTGACAACAGCACGCTTAGATGATAGAGGTTCGACAGCAAAGCTTCAGTTATCTTCCACATCAGGACTATCTGCACTGACAGGGTTAGGGCAACTTCTCAGCGATACAAAAATGATCCATCTTTATTTATCTATTAACTCAGCCAATTTTAAACATACATTGTCTCATTTCAAAAACCAACACGTCTTACGTCATAACAGTTTGTTTTTACATGGTGTGAGGCAGAAATAGCTGCATGAGGCTGTTTACTTTCTCTCATAATGTATGCACGTAACAGACTAATATATATAAACTCTAAGCTATTGAATGGACTGCTGTTAAATCTGGTATGGTCGAGATTGAACACAAGTCACTCTGGTGATTACCTGAATGTTCATCTGGCACGATCATCAGGTTAAATATTGAATATGTCAAAAACTAAACACATGCCCATCAGCCTTAGTTGTACTATGTTTTAAGTGCTGATTAGCAAATGTTTGCATGCTAATTGAAAATGAAGATGGTGAACATGGTAAACATCACATTTTGAGTATGTTTGCATGCTGGTGTAGCTTCACAGAGCGAACATGGCTGTAGATTCTCAGAAATTTTAAAACACCATCCAAAGTGGAGATTTTTTTAAACTCCACTTTCTGTGTATTTGTGCCTACATGTAAAACTAAGCATTTGGAAAGCTATGATGTCTATGCTATGATGATACTGGTCCCCGGACGCCGGTCGGCTGGCAGCCCACCGCTCCTGGTCTGCTGCGGAGGAAGGACTGACCAAGGATGGGTCAAACGCAGAGAAAGAATTTCACATATGCATGGCGTGTGAAGGAAAAGAATGTTTTTCTCTGGTATTTCACATATGATCGATGTCTACTTTGTCAGCACCTATTGGCCCAGCATGCTTGTTTGAGTGTTTGGAATCTTTTTTTTTTTCTTTTTTTTTTTTGCCTTCCCATGTGGACAGAGATGTTTTAAAGAGAAAAAATGTAGTTTTAAAGGGGGTGGGAGAGGAGAGGAGAGGAGAGGAGAGGAGAGGAGAGGAGAGGAGAGGAGAGGAGAGGAGAGGAGAGGAGAGGAGAGGACAATGATCACAATGCGCCTGTGCAGCGGATCAAAGTAGCTGAAAAGGATTTGAAGTCTGAGGAGGGTCTATCTTATGCCTGTGTGTTGTATATGCTTTCATGTATGTTCAGTTTATTGATGCTACATAAATACTCCAGTTTAGCTTTGGTTACTCTTTCAAACATGCTCTGGTGTTTTCACCCTGAAACCTTGACATTGCAACTGAACATTAGCACAGTGACTATGGTGTTAAAATATAAATATTCTGTAATTAGTGACTTCAAAATAAAATAAAAGCCAAACCAGTTTCTCAGGGGTGGAGACATGGCACATCTGTTCTTACTCTGTATCTACCTACTCACCCTACCTTCCCTCCTACCATTGCACTGTACATGCAGTTCATGAGCTGAGTCATGATTTGCTAAAGTAAATAGCCCATGGACTGACAGCATGAAGACAGACTGGTCATAAAGCAAGCCAGTTATCTTCACCCCATAAGACCCTCTCATGAAAAGAAAGATGGAGGAGTGAAAGAGAGGATGAAGGGATAGAGTCATAGAAAGATGATGAGGTGCTTCTGGAAGGTAAAAGAACGAGCTGAAAGGCAGCAGGCGGCAGAAGTGGACTTTCTCTGCTCTATTCTTCTCACTCTCATTACCTCTCAAGCACAATCCTGTGGCTATTATTAATCAGACGATGAGTGCAATTAAGCCATTTCCATGGCTCTAGAAAGCAAAGCCTCCTGCTACAACGAAAAACTATGTAGCAGAACCGGCCTTTAACTGACCCCTTCTTTCCCTCCTTTTCTGGTGATACTCAAGGGAAATGGAGGTGTAAACCCGCCAACTAATTGAATTGTAGACCATCTGGTTTACCTATAATGCAATCTGATTTCGAAGAGAGACAAGATGTCTGGACAAGAGACATCTCCTCCATGTTTTCTTTTCAGGGAAGCCAGGGACACAGACACCTCAACATCAAAGGTGGCCTTCTCCTCACCTTCTCCTCACTATGTTTCTCATGGCAATGAGAAACATAGTGTCTGAATTGTCACCACAAAACCATACTGCCATCCAGAGTTTCCTAACCATCAGACTGAATATGCTTGACTTGGCACATTTATCGATAAGTAACCGTAATTGTGATAATCATTTTTGGCAAATATAGCCTGCCTTCTTTATTCCTGTATCTTTATTTGTGTATTAGTTATACATTGAATCATTATACATGTTGGGATGAAACTGTACCATGATTACCATTTAATGTTGTCACCCAACCATAGTAAGTGTCTAATGCATGCTGTGAACAATATTGAAATGTCATTGAAATTTTGTCATTGAAATTATATGTGATTGACCATAGTGAGAAGCAGATGAGCCCCTCGTATGAATCATTGATTAGTTCAGCTCCTTGAGGCGATCGCGCGTCACAGACCGTCTCACGTGATTCGATGGCCTGCCCTTTCGACCCGCCCCGGAGCGACCTTTAAAAAACAGCGTGTAGTGCGCGTTACTCAGTTTTAGTTTAGTTAAAAGTTTAGTTTTAGTTTTAGTTTTTAGTCTTGTCTTGTTGTTGTTGGTTTTTGTTAGTTGGTTTTTAGTTCTGTTCCTTTGTTTCTTTTCACGTCTAGTTACTCTCAGCTGAGTTCTTTTCTTTACTTTTGTCTTAAGTTTTGCACAGTCGTTTTGCTCCTTAAGTTTTCGTCTTCGAGCTACTCCAAGCCAGCACCAGCTCGTCATCTTGGGGCCTGGGCCTTCCACCAGAACACCAAGCAGATCGAGCCACGGACGAACATCTGGAACGTCTTCGAGCCAGTTCGGAGCAGAGCACAACGGGACGCCAGCAACCAAGTAGGCACGCTAAGCGGATTTGAATAAGAGTTGGTCCGTGAGGTTAAGATTAGGTCAATTCGTCCAAATTCTCTCCATTAATCGTTCTTTCCCTTAACTCTGCGTTCGCATCCCCATTATTCCCTTTCAACTGCCTCTCACTATCGCCAATTTATTTACCATTGTGTTGCCATAAGTTTCTTGTGTGTTCTGTCATATCACCTCCCATCTTCTGTGTTATTATTCATGGTACATTACCCATTATCCACAATTCTGCTTAATAAATGATATTTTGATTTAAGTCCTGGTTAGACGGTGTCCTTTTGAACTGAATATCTACGATCCCTGTATCCAGAATTTACACTTCAGGTTATCAGACTGGTTTACTGTTAGTTCATTCATTAGTATTTATCAGCGTTATAGCAGTTAATTTCTGCAGTCCTTCTTAGCTGAGGAAGGTGGTGCCCCGACATTTTATCAACGAATGCAACATCAAATTAAGGTAGTACACACTACAACTACATGTGACATGTCTTTGTGGTTAAAATGAGAAATACAGTTGTTTCTGACACAGCCACATGAGCTACACAGAGAAGTCCAGATAACACACACACGTGATGCTGATTAGTGTTTGAGTTGTGATCACAGTACCCAAATGGCCTGTTTGGTGTGTGTTTGGCTGTGATCACATGCAACACTTTCTTCTTTTGTATTTGTATTTTTCACTAGCACACGCAGCAGGAGCTCAAAGGGCACAAGGTTGCCTTGCAGCTACAGCAGTACAGGCCAGCTAACCTGAAATAACAAAGTGGATAATATTGTTTGGGGGGAAAAACAGAACAAAAAGAGCACAGCGGATTTTGCGGTTGTTCGAGAGCTTCGTCATGATGGTGTCTATTTCAAGGTATTTCCTTCAATAGCATAATGTACCAGAAGCTTAACAAGTATGACAGCACAACATTGAGCATCATTAAATACTCTATGTCTACAATGTGAAGCACATGGGTCGGAGATGTAGCTATGCCATAATCAAACTACCGAAAATACCTGAGAAAAGAAGCAGGTGTTAAGAGGTGTCAGTGACAGCCTTGATTAAAAAATTACATGCACAAACCACTGTGATTGTGCTGTGATTAAGACAAGAAGCTGGACCTGTGGAAATGCCATGCAGTGATTATGCTGCAAAATTAGGCTCTTCTTTGGCAGTAAACATAATCACAGTACGATATTACTGCTGTCTGGTGAAACTCATGTTTCTCTTAAATGTCAGCTTTTGAGCATTCAGAAAAACACCCTTCTTTTAAGCTAGAAGACAGTGAAGTTTGGGCAAAATGCAAAACACCTGTGGGCCTAAAAATGTGCCTCAACTCATGGAGGAGAATGTAATCATTCTGTTCATTTGAAAGCACAACGCCCCCCCACCCCCACCCCCACCCAAGAAATACAAACAAGATTTTAATGCGACAGCAACAATATGCTAAGAACTTTGCATGAATTGCCTGAGACCAGTCAGATGATTACTGTGAGTGTGATGCGTCTCATGTAGTTCACGTACTCCACACATGATCCTGCACTTATGCCACTTTGTTTTTGAGGGTATTTCAACAATCATTATCCAGCATATCTCATTGAATCCATATGGCCCCTGTCTGTCTCTTTCTTTACCTTTCTTCACTCTCACTGCTTCCCTTTCCTGCTCTTTCTCTGTCTGCATGAGAATGTTAACAACTTGTGGCGGGCAGTTAAGGTGAGACAACATGATGTCTTGAGTCTGTATCTGTGTGTGTCTGCAGCTTGTCTGCAGTGTATACGTCTCAGTGTGCACCCCAGGGAGAGGTGTGTGTGTGTGTGTGTGTGTGTGTGTGTGTGTGTGTGTGTGTGTGTGTGTGTGTGTGTGTGTGTGAATGTTCTATTTTTAGGCACATCTCAAACAGAATGCATCTTGGGAAAAGGTATGAGTTCAGCCAAGTGAGCATGATTCTTTGAGTCAGTTCTCTCTTTTCCTCTTCCTCTCTTTACTATCATCTCTCTTTCCATGTATTTCCCCTTCTCATTCATCATCTCATCCCCTCTTCTTCTGCTCCTTAACTCTCTTCTTTTGCTATTCCACAACTGTGACATTTATGAATACGTCCTGACAAACTACTTGTAAAAACACATATATGATTTGTTATTGGCAGAATGGGCAGGATTTTAGTTGGTCACTACATTTTTATAGAATCCTAAACTCCCACCCTGCGTACTGTGGCGGGCTGGGGGCTACATGCCCCAAAAACATCCAAAACACAGCAAAATAAAAAAATATATGCAGAGGACAGGGACTCTGCAGATACACACGCCTCTCACACACTTCTAGTGATGATTGAGAGGGATTGTTTCTTTATGTTTTCTTTATGTCTCAGTTTTACAGGAAAACCCTGCTCATTCTGCCTTAAAGTACTTTGTCGTAATGTCACCAAGACAACTAATCATAGAAAACCAGTTACTACAACGTACCACTAACTAAACTCAAGTATAAGTGTCTATTTTTAACTAGAGAGTTTGGAATTAATGTGAAAATGACTTGAAAAGCCTCCTAGCATTTATTCTCTCTTTGGTATTCTCTGGATGCTCTCCATCTTTCACTGCAACCCCTCCTCTCCTCTCTTCTTTCTCTCTCGGCCAGAGAAGTGCTTGGTATTCTAGGGATTGTCTGCTCTTCTTTCCTCTCCAGTCTACTCTCCTGCTCTTCACTTTTTTTTCCTCACTCCTCTTCTCTCCACTCTCTCTTCACCTCCCTTCTCTTGCTTCTTGATGCACCTTCCTTGTTTCTCTCTTCTGGTCCCCTCTTCCAGGTATTTACATCCTCTCCTCTCTCCTGTCCTCATTTCTCTTTGAAATATTTTGGGAGGCTTTTTTCTCTACTATTCCTGTCAGTGACTCGTCATTGGCCTGTGATTATTATTCTACCATGCAGGCATCACATATAATACAGGCTCACATACAAATAAGCAAAATGCACACACAGTTAGGTGAGGTGGGCTCGCCCCAACATGTGGAATAACTTCAAGACAAGCAGGATCTGGATTTTAACCACAAGAACAGGCGTACCATTTGGTTTGAGCATTATCAAATATGAGAGAGAGGCTGGAACTGTCCTCTACATTATCTCTTTGCGTGGAAACCAAACACGTACTAATAACAGCTAAGAGGAATCCCTAAGTCTCCCTAAAAGGGCTGAAATTATCAGTGATGAAACTTTAAGGTATATGGTTTTCAGTTTTAATATTTATGTTAAATATCTTTTTATTTATTTGATGGTTTTATTGTTAGTGTGCTGTGTTCAATGTTGTCCTGTCTATCCTGGACCATGAGTTCACCCAGGCCAGTTCCTAAAGGTGTGTTCAGACACACAGCAAATTTTTTGCCTCCCGTCATCCGTATGAATTTGACCGCTGGACCGTTTGTGTTTATTCACCCCTAACAGCCCGTGCACCAACTGTACAGGCGATAGCTGTAAGCTAGCTAGCAACGGACGCGTCAACCATGTCAGTGCTCCTGTGTGTTTGTGTTCAGCTCAGCCTCCGACTGACCTCAAACTCACCAGAAACTCGAATCTTTCTGTTATCTCCCTCCAGTCCCTCTCTTTTCCTCTCATCTTTTCATTTATGAATCCCATTCACGAAGCCAGGCACACATGTTTTTAAAACATTTTCAACTCGCACATCACACATCAATTAGCACCAGTCTGGACACATTCACATGTCACTTTTCAGTGGACAAAAAAACCAAACATAGCACAAAAAAACAGCACAAAAAACAAACATCACAGTCCAACAAAAGCACAAAAAAGTTTGGACTGATGTCTAGTTGAGCTTCAGGTGAGAGCTGCATTTAATTTCAATAAAATATGCAGACTTTGAAATGTAGGACTCAGAAAGCTCTCTGAACTCCACTCAGACTTCCACTCTGCAGGAAGGAGAACGTGCTATTTGGAGCCTCATGTTAACGTACACACTTTTGCATTTTCCCGTGAGGCCGACATGACTTTGTAATTCGCACAACAATACCGTCGTCACAGGCTGAAAATGATCACCACAGTTTTACCAGGTACCACCAGTGTTGCTCTTTCATCACCATTTTCACAAAAGCTGGTTTTGAGGTTGAAAAAGAGAACTGTGCCCTTTCAAAATGTCTCCCTTTCTTCTGGAGGAGAACGCAGCCTTTTAGTGAAATGCTCTGTATGCGTGTTCTCCTCGTACATCTTTGAGGAACTGTACTCCCCAAAACAGAGCAAGGCTTTCCTAAAAGAATGGTGCCACACAATCACGCTCTCTATGGCAATACACTCATTTGCCAGGTTTATTAGCTTTATTATTAGCTACACCAAGCTAAAATGAATGTGGTCTAATACAATAAGCCCTCCATGAAGGTTACGATGTTTAGTTTTTGCTGAAACTTTAGAAAGATGCTGATTCAACTGTCTGGTCATCTTGGATCCTGCAGGTTGTGGTCTTGTTGAATTGTATTGCATTATACAGAAAGGGTGTTTCTATTATTTATATCAATGAAGGCAGGCCAAATAACAGAGCTCCTTTCTGTATAATGCAATACAATCCAACAACACCACCAAATAACATCCTACAAAATGACCATACAGTTGAATCAACACATCTCTAAAATATTAACATTACCACCCTCATGATGGGGAGGTTTATTGCAGGACTGTTGTATTAGACTGCATTAGTTTTAGCTCAATGTGCTTAATAAATATAAAGTTTGCTCACAGAAATTGAGGTTTTCACTGACACTGAATCTAAATAATTCTTCATAATGACACTGAATGTGTATCTGGTGCTGGGAAAAAAATCTGAAATGTAGCAGGTAACTATGTTTGTTTGTACGGGAAGTGCAGTTCTCTTTTCCCCTGCTGCCTCCACTCCTTAAAACAAGCCAAAAAACACACAGAAAGAACAAGACAGAGCGGATGCAACTGCCAGTACTGCAGGATTCTGCTGTAATGACAGAAAATAACTGAATGTACTGCAGTTATAACAGCCTGTTATTTACTGGATTGATATATTTTTGATTATCAAAAATTCATGTAACATGAACTCCTGGAAAGGGTAAATGTTGAAAAACATTTGGTGAAAAAAAGTAGATTTTGTCATTGTTGCAGTCAGAAGTCTGGATGTCTGCTTGTAAGCTTTACCTTTTTCATGTCCAAACCTGATTTGTAGTCAGTCACTTTGGTTTTTTTAATGGATATTAAAAAGGCTATCATATCTAAATTACAGTTATTATACTTGATATTAGGTGGAAAAGAAAATCTCTAGTGAATATCACTCATCTGTGACCCTCTATTAGGCCCTGACTGAGAATTTCACTCATCTGTGACCCCTCCTTATAGGCCTTGACTCAGACTTTGAAAAACATACTGTAACACAGGCAAAGTGTCTTTTGCCAACACAGCGGAGTCTAAGTCATAAAAACCTTATATAGATAGTCACTGGAACCATGTTACAAGCCACAAACAGAATTTGATCATAATAACCTGCCTCCTTGCCTTGGATGGCACTGATGTGTTAAAGATTTAAGGTGTGAGACTGAACCAGAGGAGAAAAGTCAGACAGCAAAAGCCAGAGAGAATCTGAAAGCATGACTGCGAGTCAGAGAGAGCGTAGCTTAAATGACGGTTAGCGAGCAGTTTCTGTTTCGAAGATTTTCACACAGATTTTCTAAGCTCTGCTTATCATTGGAGAGAGACACACAGAGGATAAAATGGGTGCACAGAGAAATGGAAACACTACAGTGATCTTTCATATCACACAATCTCTTTCCTGAATCATCAACTTAAGTGTTTAATTGCAGGCATGTTATGTCACCTGTCTGAGTGGGACGCCCTCCCAGGATCAGTACTTCAGTGACACCAGTGGTGAACCTGCTTCAAACCTGAATGGTGGGCCGTGAATGAAATACAATGAGTGTTCAACCACTGGTTTTTTGACAGATGTGGCCTATGAAAGTGAGTGCTTCAGAGGTTGTGAACACCAGAATGAACCAGTTCCACCACCATAGACACGTCTAATTACCTCCCAGAGACTAAAGCAAATGTTGCATTCGGATGATCCTTTATTAAATTGTAAAGTCAAGTATTTCATGACATCAGCTTTGTCCAGTAAATGGTAAATACCCCTGAAATGCTGGGGAAAGTACAGGAACACCTGAGTTTAATATAAAAGTTCTGAAATTCCTCCTAAATATGATGGACGTTTACCAGGTTAATGATATCCACCTCCATAAGATCAAATTTCACACTGTGGCCTTTGGTCAACAAGATATTATGAAAGAATAAATATGGAATTTAAGCCTGGCATGAATTGCACACTGCAGTGGCTTATAACATACAGGGATAGATGAACACCAGAACATTAATACCAGGAAAATACTATATGGTCACATAATGTCTTGGGAAGTATTAACCTGAACATTTCCATCAAAGATCTCTCAAACACATTAAGAGAATCCTTTCAAATGCATTACTAATGTGCATTTTTACCACAAATGCATTGTAATGCAAAGGATAACAGTGGTTGATAACCTTCATCTTGAGTGTTTGGTAGTTATCAAAAATAAATCAAATGGTTCCAGTCAATTTTGTGAAATACATAGAAATTTCCTTTGTACAAGAAGTGATCTTTTAAAGCTAAACTGTGAAGCAGCTGCATGTGTTCCCAATCCGCCAACAAAAAAAGGGAAAAGTAGAGATCGAGGCTTTCTTCTAAAGTCTGAATGGAGCAATAATTGCAAGGAGACATCCTTTCAACACTGGACACTGTGTGGAAAAGAACACCAATGATGACTCCATTTTGAATGAGAGCACAACAGGTACTTGTTAGACAATTGTAGGTTGTATGTGTGGCCAATTTTCACTTTGTAAATGTTGTAAATATAGCGAGTGTTATTTTATTCGGGGCCATTAATAGTTACACCTTAGGTCAACAGCCAGCGGAATACATGCAAATAAAAAAAAAGAAACACACAATTGCTCCAAAATGTCACACATTTTGAGAGTCCCTGGCAACTGATCACTCAGTTGTTTCAGTATGAGGTATGTTGGTCTAAGTCACTTGCAAGACAGTGGTGCTGAACTTATGACAGACTTTTCCAAGATCAGATTTTGTACAGAGGAAAAGCGCAAAGGTTCAATGTCTGATTAGCTGCCTGAGTCCTCAGATAAGTCTGAGGTGTGAATGCCATTGTACACAGTTTTGGCAGGGACGGGTCATTGTGCACGCCAAACTCTGACTACGGACCGACACGTTTAGCTGCTCAAATAGACACGTCCTGTAGCCAACAAAACAACACTGTGGATGTGCTTAACATTTCCCAGGTGTGCCTGTGAGCATTTATCTCACCTTCTGCGCTTAGTGACTGTGCTGAGAGTCCAGTTAGCCCAAAGAGACTGCAGATAGCACATAAAGGGTCCTAAGTTCAAACCACTTAGATGTCATATTGACTTTACTACATGGTGGGAAGTTGATTACACACTCACCACCACACTCACTGCGAGCGTGTGTGTGTGTGTGTGTGTGTGTGTGTGAGAGAGAGAGAGAGAGAGAGAGAGAGAGAGAGAGAGAGAGAGAGAGAGAGAGAGAGAGAGAGAGAGAGAGAGAGAGAGAGAGAGAGAGAGAGAAAGTGTGTTTCTTGGCTTTGACAACACACTCTGATGATGGTGGTATCACCCTTGAACACTCCTCTGCTACCACACCATGGGGGTGTGCACACACGCACGCACGCACACACACACACACACATACACACACACACAGCAGGATAGTTGACATTGCTGCTTAGATCGATGTAGCTGACTACTGCTGGCGTCAGTAACAACAGCGTTATATGACACACTCCCACAGTGAAGAGCTTCCTATGGCGTTCCAGTCAATATGGGTTAATGGTGTAACGGACTGCTTCTCCCTTTCCTCTCTCAGTCTCCCATTCTTGCTCTTTCACTCTCTTTATCTCTCCAGCATGCACAAACAAACAAACAAACACACACACACACACACACACACACACACACACACACACACACACACACACACACACACACACACACATAAATGCAAAAAAATATGTGGCAGCACCTGACCATCCAAGTCAACAAATCCACCAGTAGTCTTTCCTTCCTTTAATGATTTGTTGTGTTTGCTCTAAGAAGCTTCCCTGCTGAATCCATTGGCTTTGACTAAACTCGCCAACCTATTATTCTCAATGAAGGGCACACAGATACTGATAGGAGCAGGGGATAACAGGTCGATAGTGGGCTAAAATAAGCTATGCAATGGCAACAGAGAAACGCAATAAATGTCAGTCATAATCATAATCATTGATATCCTGCTGCAAAAACACACTTTGCAGACAGGTAGGAAATGACATTTTCTATGTTTTATGTATTGTTTGTCTCAGCGAGTTGCAGAATCATTTTCACTTAAGATATGAAAGGATATTGCACGGTTATATTTTGAACAAAGCTGGTCTGCATACACAAAACACCTGAAATAAGAGCATTTTGTGCGTGTGTGTGTGTGTTTTCCTATGTGTTTTCATTTACATGTATGTATGCATGTGTGCTCTACTTTAAGACATCTTATTATATACATCAAAGCAATTTTCAGAAACATAATATGTTTACACCAAGCCCATTAATTTCAGTCATCTCAACCGTTTCCACTTCAAACAGCCAATATCTTATATGTATATATAGCCCATTTCATCAGTATACATGCAACACATTTCCTCAATGAGATAATCAAAAGGAAATCCAAATGAATTTATTTTCCTTTGGAATGACTGAGACTTGTTTACCTCTTAGTTTCACCCAGATAAATGGAGTCTGTGTTGCCCCTGCCAAATCGACAAGCTCAATAATTCTCTGACCTAATGAAAGCAGTTATTGTGAATCTATAAATGCTTAACAAAGAACACAGGCCTTTTCCTACATCAGCAGCTACAGCGTGCGATCAGAGGAAAAGTATGCTCGTAAAAATGGAGCTGATCGTTACTGTTTATTAAACCGCTCACATGGATTCAAAAGCGTAATGATGAGCGTGATGTGCGATACCAAGTTCAGGAAACAACGAGGGGGGAGGATGTCTCATGCAAGCCAGCGCTGCTTGAATTTGTTCATGATCTCTGAATCCTGATAACCGAACCCCTTGAAGCTTTGAGCTGATCGTTCTTTATTGAGCAGGCTGGCCAACTGGATTTAACTTTGGAACCTGTCGTTCAAACAGGCAAATTACAACAGCCAAGACTTCAGTGCAAATTACATCATGTGATGAAAAACGGATTTAGAAATGGGACGGAGCTCACAGCTAGACATTGCTTCAGGTTATGATTTAAGACACAATAATTCAAAACATTAGAGGACAATCCACACAGAAAGTCCCTCATCCATCTCACTGAATAGATGCTCTTCATCTAATGTAACAGTCTACACAGAAGCCTCAGTAACACGCAAGGGGGGAGCCCATGAGCTTTTCATATGCTCACAGTGTCTGGATCTCCGGCTTTCTATTGCAAATTGTTATAATTAAAGGTATCTGTAATAACTGATCAAGCCCTCCAGTTTGTCTTTCAGCTTTCTGAAATTTTTTTGAAAAATTCCATTTTCTCCCTGCATACCCTTCACTATTACTATTTCAAAACTATGTTTGTCAGGTAAATTTCGGTTGTTGCACAGCCTGGTGAAGACAGTTTGACCTGTCACCGTCCTGTCAGCTCCGCAGGAGCTGCTGCTGACAGGACAGCTGCTTCTGAGGACAGCAACAGACAAACATCCACTGGAGTCTGTGGACTGAGCAGATGGATGCTTACAAGGCATGCGTTGCTTCGGAATTTCCAGTAAGAGTCTTCAGTGCAGGAATAATATGTAAAATTTAACCAACCAGCCAGCTAACCAGCCAACCAAGGAACTAACTACCTGACAAACCGATTAACAAAACTAAATGATTTATTCAGTGAGTGATTTGTTATTAAAAGTACTACATAATGGATAAATACAGCTATGAAATTATTACTTTAGTAGTATCTAAATTGACCTTGTATCTATAATAAGCAATGTAGCTGTTCATCATGGTTTTATCAGAAACTATTTTTAGTCTGCCAACATCCGATAGTTTATATCCATATTATGTCACAACTCCTATCTACAGCTGTGCAATTTTCTGCAATGGCTATTTGCAGCCCTCTGAGATTCAGTAAGGCGAAACTCTGTGAAATAAAAGCACCACTAAGAAAACTATCTGGCTAGCGGCATCGGAAAAAACTCCAGATGAATAAATCTTTCTTATGTGTAACATCATGTCTAAGGACCCAAAATCCCCGAGCAGGAGGCTGCGATCTTTTTGCATCTCGTCCAATGGTTGGTGGCTACAGGGCTCTCGCCACAGTCTGTGCAAAGCCTTGCATCAAGTCAGCAAGATTTGGAAGCTCCTAGAAGTGTTCCTAATGGATTCTACACCAGTCTACACAGCAGAGTGGGGGAGAGAGGGAGTGTGGGAGAGACAGAGGGGGAGAGAGGGAGAGAGAGAGAGAGAGAGAGAGAGACACGGTGGAAATGCCAGCACCAAAGGGGATGAACTTCCTGCAATTTTACAGATACACACACATTCAGGCACAGGCACTCATACATTACATGTTGTAATGCAGTGTAAAAGTGATACCCCATAATAACCCATACATGATGACATGGTGAGAACTGCCCTAACAACAAGGAATGAGAAAAACAAAAATACCCGTGACTTGCAACACATGCACTGGAACACACACACTTACACCCACACACACACACAAAATCCCTGTACTGCTTTTCCACAGGGGTCCCTATGTAATCTCCAATAGTCATGTATGCATGTGTGCACATATTTTGTGTTTTGTGTATGTATGCACCTGTGCGTGTGTGTGCATGCTGTGTGTGCTGTGTGTGTGCACGTGTGTTTAATGTGCAGAGTCCCTTTAAAGGGTTTCCAAGTCGTGTTTTTCACAGAAGTCCCTCAACTGGAGAGGAAACTCTGCAGCTAGCCTAGGGACTGAAAAATGCACACTTGGCCTCTTTCTCTCACAGTGTGTGTGCGTGTGTGTGTGTGTGCTTGGAGAGAGTGGGTGTGAGAGGTTGAGACTTTGAAGATGACATTTTAACTTTGTCTTAGAGTTAAAGGTGGTGCTGGGAGTCGATAATCTCACTTACCCTCTCTCTCTCTCTCTCTCTCTCTCTCTCTCTTTCTCTCTCTCGCTCTCTCTCTCTCTCTCTAACACACACACACACACACACACGTGCAAACACACTGTTCAGCTGTTGCGGTGTATATTGTACAGAATCATCAACAGTTTATAATGAATAGGCTTTGTTAATTAGAGCATTTCTGCTATATTCTCAGTCAAGATGTTAAATGAGAATTGTTAAAACATCTTTTCTCCTGAAAATAATTAGTTTTATGGTCATTTGTCGACTTAAGCAGCATTTACCCATTAAAAATACATTAGTTAATGAAATGAGATGCACCAGTTCTTCATTTGGTACATATTTAATCTTCATCATCATGTAGTATTTATATTGAATTATATATCCAGAATAGTTTTCAACAATGAGATGTGTCATTAAGGTTGAACCTGTGAACCCAGTTAAAATATACTGTTTATTTTATACCATGGCAGCCATAAGCCCCACAGCTGCACTGACATCAGTTTCCCAACTAGCCATATTAATTCATTAACATGAGGTAAATCTGAGAAAAGCCAGTTTTGTTTTTGTCTTTTTTTGTTCAGGACAGTTGTATCCACCAGGCGTCTTCTTACAGGTAGCAGCACTTAACGAATGCTCCGGGGAAGTGCTGCTAGTGCTCCTTGTTGCTAAGCGACAATGGCA
The DNA here is from genome assembly GCF_039877785.1 of Chaetodon trifascialis. Taxonomy (NCBI): domain Eukaryota; kingdom Metazoa; phylum Chordata; class Actinopteri; order Chaetodontiformes; family Chaetodontidae; genus Chaetodon; species Chaetodon trifascialis. Next base: position 18,242,255 of record NC_092056.1, read on the forward strand.
AACTCATTTGAGGCAAGGCAATCTTTCACGAAAAGTTTAAAAATTTATAACTTTTAGCATGTGGCGCCACGACTGCTAAACACATGCTAAGCTCCCAGCTCCAGCAGGACTGTGCACCAGGGCATCTTTTCCATCTGACAACCACCATCGTGGTGAGAGGGTCGGGGTGGACACACGACTCCAGGCTCCATCGATACTGTCTCCAACAAATCCACAGCTATGGCTGCAGGTCTGACTCATGACGACACAGCTGTGAAAGCTCACTGACTGATTCCTAAACACAAGTCCTCCATCCGATGCATCTGAATACAAAACACCATCAGAACACCATCTCTCTTGTAAAAGATGAGTGGAGCACTTCAGATTCTTTCTTTTTAAGATGATGATGATGATGATGATGGTGATGACACATCAGATCTCTTGAATAATGTCGTGTTGGTGGAGACAAGATAGTAGAAATACAGACCGATACAAAACTCCTTCTCTGTGTATTTACCCCTTCCTCATCTTCCTCGCCAGCTGTGTCTACACCTCTTTCTCTCTCTCTATCTATCGGTCTGTCTGTCTCTCCCTCTGCTTCAGGGGAAATTAATTGATCATTATCTTGTCTCACTGAGCTGGTTTGCAAACTTGCATTTTTATCAGCAATGCCTTGCTTTCCACCACTTACAGCTTCATTTGACTCCCCCTCCCTCTCTCTTTCTGTCTCTCTACACATCCCTCTCTCAGGCAACTGGGGTCTTATCAGTTAGCTATGTGTTCAGACTTATAGTTCAATTTGGTTTCCTTTAATAAAAGGATAGAACAGAGAAAGATTTGTTAACAGGCCTGGCTGTGTGAACAGAAAGAAGCTGACAGACAGATAGGGGGGACAGGTTGTTAAGGCCAATAAAAGAGACGGGGCCGAATAGATTCTTTGTTAGTGTGAATTACTTTAAATGAACAGGAGCAGAGAAATAGTCAGGGGGAGGATGACAAGGAGGAAAAGAAAAAAGGTGTGGGAGAGAAACAGAAAAGGTAACGGTGGGGAGGAGAAGAGATTTTCTAACGATTTCGAAATCATATTTTCTTCATTGCTACATGTTTAAATCAGCTCACGCAGAGCTCAGTGAAGTGCTTTTTTTACATCATCTGGAAATGAGTTTGCAGCATGAAGTCACAGCACTGACGGAGACAACAGCTGAAATACAAGGACCCAAACATTAACGATAGTGACAGAAAAACATCAACAGTAAGCCACAGTAGGAAGCGCTTTTCAGGGGACGGTTTTAAACGTTGTAACAAAAGCGGACAACGTGTCTTCAGGGAAAAGTCCTTATCAAAAACAGTAATAAAAACACTAAAAGAGCTGAGATGTTTGTTCAGTTTGAAACAGGGAGAACAAAACTACGAACAACAGATTTCTTTGAAGATGACAGACACTAAGGGGACGTGTCACTTCAGCGATTAGTTGACGACAACGTTGTCTGACTGAATGCAAATGTCCACCTCCGGGACCAGCGGAGAGAGCCCACGTGGACTCGGCCATGTACCCTGATGTGCTCACCATTATCTTGTTAAGTCTGCGAGGGCGCTGAGCCGCAATGGGAGAAGAACGTGGTGTGTTTGGTTATGAATTGAATGTTATGAATTCAAGTTCCTACTATGATCAGTTTTTAACAGTATTGACATGAGCAATTTATGCAAGACATGTGCAGGGTCTCCTGCTTTACATGGCATAACAGAGACAGAGGCTAAAGGCTAAATCAAAGAGCTTAAAGGCTGAGCTGCACAATAAAAATGTCTGAACTCGAAGAACATTAAAATCTTCACAGTCAGATTCCTCTCATTGTAGGTGATGTCAGTATTTTTGGCCTTTTTTGGGGGGGGGGGGGGTCAGGCATTCAAAATTTGAATAGTGGATCTGCTTTGGATTCAGTCAGACTTATTTAAGTCACAGAGGTGCTTCTTCTCACATTGTTTAAAATCTTTTTTTTCTGAGTCAAGCTTTGGATTGACCAACTTGAGAAAACGGGGTTTGGCTGGTAAGTCAAAAAGTCAGGACTAGGTTGGTATTAGTGGTCTTGAATCAAGTCAATAGGAATATTTGAGAGTCATCTTTACAATGCGGTTTAAGCTGCAGCGTTAGTAGCACTCCCTAAAATCTCTCAGAAATGGTCTGGCAATTTGAGATGCGCAACTGATTAATATCTGATCTCTATTACACATGCAATTACCTTTTCAATGCACAATGACTTACGGGCAACAAGGATATGGTGTGTCTTTTGAGTAACGCAATCCTTTGAACAATGCAACTAAATTGACTTTGCAGCAGGACCATAGTGTTGCAGTGTCACAGTGTATCTTCCCTCTCATACCATGGGACGACATCTATATTGAGTTAAATCAGTGGTATACATCTATTTTTATTCACTGTTTCATCTTTCTTTCTTTCGCTTTCTATTTGCCAGTGTTGTCACCAATGTTCACTCTCTTATATTTGTTTTAGCTTTCAATAAACTCCAGTAACACAGGCGTAAAGATAAAGCAGACAGCTTACCAGTTTGCTGGAGCTTGCACATCTCAGGACTGATCACATAACTGATGACAGATCTTACATACGCAACAAACCAAAGCATTTAATAAATAATGCCATGTTTTGATATGTGTATGCTATTTTCCCTTTACACACACACCGTCATTCAGCCCAACAAACACATATGTTGTCATTTAATGCAGAAGCACACAGTTGAGGACATCAATGCAAAACGAAGCAACATAGACAAAAATACATTAGCAGAACGACCTGTCAGTTATACACACACACACACACACACACACACACACACACACACACACACACACACACACACGCGCGGATACAATCACTCCTTAGGCAACAAATACACTTAAGGGTCCCCACAGAAACGATGGAAACGGAAAACACAGAGACAAAGTACTTCCTGGAAAAAGGTTTAATATGACTGTCAGGTTTGCTTTCAACATACCCAAACACACACATCCAGGGATGTACGCACGCAACAATATACAGTATACACAGACAGAGTAAGATAAAGGTGAAACACACATGCACACAAGCATGCACACACACACAGAGAGACACACACACAGGGGAGTAAGTGTGTGTATCCGGTCTCTTGAGTTTGTCTTTGATATTTAGAGTTCATGATTCATAGATGAACTCTTATGCAAGCCTAATGGAACATTCTGTGTGTGTGTGTGTGTGTGTGTGTGTATGAGAGAGAGAGAGAGAGAGAGAGAGAGAGAGAGTGTGTGTGTGTGTGTGCATCTTCAAAAGGTCAGGCTAAGCATTTGTGTCACATCTCAACAGGCACGCAGACATGGAAAAGTCTTGTATACCACGTTCATGCACATGTAAGACACACAGCGAAACAACAAGCAGCCAGGAAGCGAACACAACAAGCAGTGATGTGACCATGGAGCTCTCAATGTAGAAATAAGCATACCGAACAACAGCTCTGGGCTGCAAGTCAAGTCACCCACACACAGCTATTAACATGAACAGTTCATTTCTTAAATCAGAGTAGGGATCAGCTGTTCAGCTTCACCCCGAGTCCAGAAAAACTGTCTGCTTGTGCATCACTGCTCGTTCATTTTGATAAAAAGAAGAATAAATGCACACACACAGTCTGTAAAAAACTTTGTCACTTCTGACCCTAAACAAACAGCATCTGATTCACATGAAGGCGAAGAATGCTGATTTAGGCGATGATAAGACGGACGGCCTGAGTTATGTACCTTCTAATCAACATCCAACCATGTCATCATCCTGTCGATTGGGTACTTTCTAATAAATTAAATAATATTTCTCTAGTACAGTGCTCAATGTGAAGACTTTATATGCAAAGTTTATGTAAAGTTCACTATTATTCGCACAAAATTTTCCAAAACACTTCCGTCACTTTGCAGGGAAAATTTGACATCACCATGCACACTCACACCGTCTTACCTTCGTATACAGCTTTGAAGCCCTGTGCACTGACGGCAAAGTCTGTGGTAAACCACAAGGCCAATATAGATCCACTGCTGACTATAGGCGAAGGCAGCATGAATCCTGACAACCTGGAAAACAGAAAGAAATGTTCTAAAAAAAATTCATCTCTGAAACACAGCAAGACAGTTTACTGTTGACGTCTGAAAGCAAACAATACGGCAACATCAAACCTGAGAGCTTGAAACACGGAAAAATAAATATGTGACAAAAATACAATTAGTGTGTTCAGTGTTGATCCTGTTGATGTGGTTAAGACCCCCAGCCCTGAAGCCATGAAGACCCCTGTTGGAGAGTAAATCCCTCAAAGATCTTCTTGTTTGTGTTTTCCTTGCTCCTCAGGTTTCCTGCTGTCTACTTCACTGAATAAAAGGAGAGTGAAGGGAGGGATTTTTCCCATCTCTAAAAATGAATTGGATGAATGTGATACATCATTGAGCTACAGTGCACAAGATCCACACTTCATGATAAGAAAATAAAAATATACAGAATGACAGGAAAAGCCAAGTGTTGTTTGACTGATACAGTGAGGTGAGCTCTTAATTACACAAGGCTGTGCTGAAACAGCCCCTCCAGACTGAACTGAGAGGTGACGGTGGAAAGAGCTGGCAATGAAAGAGATAGACAGTTTATTGACTTGCCTAAATAATGCAGATGAAAATTGTTTATATAATAAAGAAACATTTATACAACAGAGAAACTAATATCATCAAATAATTTCAAGGTGAGCTCAATAACCGAACTTGCTGCACTTTTGACAGGGATGCAATCGACAAAGATGCATCTATAGCTCCACAAATTCTAACTAGTATAAATACAGTGGAGCTAAAGTTGTGTGCGGCACAAAGTGCAGCCAAAAAGAGGAGAGCATCCAGTTTGATGACCTCAGGACTGCATTTTTGCATTTAGCAATGATACAGTTCTAGTCAGACCATGACCTGCGGTACTCAACGGGTGGTTTTTGCAGCCAAGGGTTAATGGTTAAGATAAGGATAATCACCTCCATGACTGTTGCTGCCCCAGATGATGCACTTCAGGTATTTCGGAGTCTTGATAGCAAAGCTCTCAATTTACCAGTTATGTCCCAATCCTTACTGGAGTTTCTGGTGAGCTCTGAGTTCAGTCAGAGGCTGAGCTGAATAAAAACACACAGATGCACTCCTATCCACATGGTTGGTGCATTCATTGCCAGCTAGCAAAGGTTTTTACAAAATAAAAATACCTGCTTGTAGAATTGAAACTGAATTACCAACCTTTCAATTATGTACATAAACAACTACAAAGTGGTAATGTACTGTTTCCATTTGTGTTAGACTCGTTATAGCTATAGTACAGCTTAGCCCCATCAACTTTTATTTGCTATTTTCAAGAGCAGTAGTTCTAGGTACAGCCACAAAGTGTCACTTTTGATGATCTTTTACAGGTGATGGGGCTCTGCTAGCTTCATCAAATCATGACCCCCAGTGCACACTGGGCCGGTTTGCAGCTGAGGGTGAATGGTTGGTACTGTATGAGGATTAGCTTCGCCAAATCTGAGGCCACAGTGCTCTGCTTGATATGGTGGATTGCCCCCTCTGGGTTGGGAGCAGGTTGAGACCCCAAAAGAAGGTAAAGTTCTCATGCTCCCAGCAGATCTACAGTGCGCCATAATCCTCGCTCTAAAGCTGTGGGTGGTGAGAGTGAGAATGCACCTGCAATGGGCCAAAATACTTTCATGGGATGTCTGAGCTCTCTCAGGTATGTGAAGAGGGGCTCAGCTATTTAGAAGAAGCTCTGAGCAGAACCACTGCTTCTCAGTATTGAAAAGAGCCAGTTGAGGTGATCTGGGAATCTGATTGGAATGCCTGTGGATGCCTACCCCAAGTCCAACCGGGAGAAGACCTTGGGACAAACCAAAACCACCCTGGAGTATGTATTCAATGGGGTATATATTCAACCTGGCCTGGGAACACACGGATATCAACTAGGAAGAGCTGCAGAACGTGGTTGGGGACAAGGATACCTGGACTATCTTGCTTTTTCTACCTGACAAGCAGAGGCAACAGTACAAATGGACAGTTATTGTTTTGATTTATTATATGCATAATTGCATATGTAAATTTCATTATGCCACTGTTCAAGCAGAGTAGGAAATTAATGAGCATTTACTGAAACAATTTTATTTTTGTCCATGAAAGCGAGTAAACTGAAGTACTGAGTTGAGAATATATTTAAATCAGGAGAAGAGTTTTCCTTGGTTCACTATATACAAACAATGAAAGGGGCTGTGGCCCCTGAGAGAAGAGGGGAAAATAAAGGGGGCAAAGGGGAGACGTTAAAATAGGATGCAAGTGCAAAGGAAATCAAAGCAGTCTTGACAATGAGTCTGGTTTCTGTATTATTGGCAGTCATTTTGCACAATTCACTTTTCATCATTTGAAAAGTCAGCTAGGGTCAACAGAGGTGGAGTGGAGAGACACAAAAGGAAAGAATGAAAGTGGGAAAGTGGAAAAGAGGCAGACAAAAAAAAGGTTTGGAGAAAGAGAAAGAAAGCTGGACGGACCAAAAAGAGAGTAAAAGAGTAAGTCATTTAACGACGGAGGACAGTAAAAAGAGACAACGGTGAAAAATGAATTATTTTAATTCTCTGGCCTCAAAGCAAGGACACAAAGGACAGGCAAGAACAGATGAAAGGAGAGCATGAAAACTGACAAACAGAAAGAGGGATGGAGGGAAGAGAGGAGACAGGAAATGGAGGAAGGACAGAACGGAGAGGGACATGAGGTGTGTGGTGAGATGAGACAAGAGGAGGAAAGAGAAGCGAAAAGGAGGAGAAAGGCTCTGCTTCTTATTACTGTACGTGTAAATGAGATTCTTACTTTGCTTTGCCACGGTTGTGTCTGGCACCTCAAATGTATTTTTTTGCTCAGCTCTATGCACCGATTATTTGGGTTTTTAGATGTTTTTTGCGACTAAGCTTTCAGGTCCCAATGGCTAGACCAATCAAATGCTGTGCACTGGTTATACGGGTGGAGGGCGAGTCACGCTAATAATTTTACAGTGAGCCAATTTAAGAAACTTGCATTGAAATCTATGGTTGTTATTATTCATTACTCTCTATAAAACCTTTAGATTTTCCTTCTGATTTTGCATGTTTATGAAACTTTATCTTATTTGGCATAGTTCTACTACTGTTTAATTACTGTACCTGTTAACTAGATAGCTTGGATACAAGTTTAAAGTACTGTCAAAACGGTGTACATTTGTGGGTTAGAAATTCATTTCATTCAGTACCTTTTTCTAGTTGAAGTGATTTCAGTTGTTGTTCTGTATAATTGCAGATCATTTTAGCTAATTATACACTCAGCTGCCGGTTTATTAGGTACACCTTGCTAAAACTAATGCGGCAAGGTGATTCTGTTCTACCATCAAAACAAAATCAAATAGAAACACCTGTGAGTATAATAACACCTCTCTAACACAATTTCAACAAAGTTTTCACCTAAATGATGGTCAGGGTTGTTGCAGCACTGTTTTATTACACTGCAACCGAGTGCACATTGTGTTCATGGATGTCATAGCGCCATAAAGTCTCTGTTTATCTCTAACGTCCTATTAGTTAACACAAGATGAAGGCCAAAAGGTATGAGGTGACAGTTGCTGACTGCCATAATTTGATTCTGTGGATTGCATGTGACTGGCACTTTCTTTCATTGGTAGTGTGACCGTTGTCAGGTTTTTCAGGCTGTGTGCTGCATTTTCACAGCACCTTCTATTTTTCTCAAACAGTGAGAGAATTGCCTGGTCACAGGCTGTAATAAATCACCTTGGTGGCCCACGGGGGACAGCTGTTGCATTCTCACATGAATATTTCACCACCAGACAAATAAAATGTGAATAAAGTGAAAATTGGTATAACTAATTATTAGTAGCACACTTTGCTGCTTCATTTTTAATTTCATGGACATATGAATGCCCAAAGGCATTTTTGCTTTGGGCCAAGGTTAATTTTTGACACTGGTCAGAGAGTTAGAGAGAGGATGGCTGGGACTCTGACTGATCAAAGAGGTACTGAGCTACCCTGGCTGCTACTGAAATCTGCAGAGGTGAAACGGTTTGTGAACGACTTTCAACAAGCTAAAGATAAATATGATGAATCTTAAACAATCGCATTCATGAATGATATATACATAGTGGAAAAAAATGTCAGTTCAGTACAACATTCCATATATAGGCATATTTAAAGTTAGAAATCATCCAAATGTATACCTGAATCTAAATGGATGGTAGAAAACTCATACACAAATGCTATCACTTCCAATTTTTCTGTCTGTCTCTGGGAATAAAATGGTGCTGTGATTTGTGTTTCAAATGGAGGACTGACCGGGAGATAGATGAGAATTTATTCACACACACACACACACACACACACACACACACACACACACACACACACACACACACACACACACACACACACAGACTGTCAGTGAGTGAGTCAGTCAGTCAGTTAGTCAGTCAGGTAATGAGCATTAGCTCGTCTAGCTGTCACTGTACTGATGGGCCAATATGATTCTATATCCCTGTCTGTCTGTCTGTCTGTCTGTCTGTCTGTCTGTCTGTCTGTCTGTCTGTCTGTCTGTCTCTCTCTCTCTCTCCTCCTCCTCACTTCCCTGCTCTCTTTCCATCTTGCTCTCTCTCCCAATCACACTGATCCTGCGGCTGTTTGACATTTATGCAAAAATAAGCCAGCCGATTTAAGACTATGTGACCGTTTATCCAGTCGGTCAACTGTCCAACCAGCCAATCAGCTTATGTAATCAGACAGCCACTCAGAGGTTCCAGCCAGCCGGTCTTTACAGTCAACCGACCAACCAGCCAGCTTGCCTGTGTGTCTTTCTGCTGCTTCGTCCATCTGTCTGACTGCCCATCTGTATCTGCCTGTTTAACAGTCTATCTCTTGCTCGGCCTGCCAGTCTATCGGACTGCTGGCATGTCTGATGTTGACAGACTCTTATAATGCTGGGATTACTGTTTAGATTGGATGGGCGTACAGTAGGAAGGCATACCACAGTGCTGGAAAATAGCATCAGTGTATTGTCATTTCCATCACTTAGTGTAAACAAGGCTGTTACTCTAAATAATGCATTTGATACAGTTTGACAGCATTTCAGATTTGTACTAAATGAAAAGGGAGAACCATCAAATGTTGGTAAACCTGTATGACCCTCTATGGTATGATAACAAACATGTAACTCTCCATTTTATCTTTGACGTGTGTGCTTCTAACCTGGATAAGAGGGCCACGTGGTTTCTCTTTGTCTGTTTTAACTGTGTTTATTGTTCATATGTGATCACAGGTCTGCACAGGGTGTTATATTTTGAAAATTTACCGGCTTTCTATTACTTTCCTGCCTGACTTCCTGCCTGGCTCGATTTGCTCTGAGCAGCTTGGCACAGCCTCTGTCAAAAATAGTCTATGGATGCATTTTCAGCGGAGCAGAGCAAAGCCGCTTCTGATGTGCTTCCGCGGCGCACTTTGGCACACCTGGTGGAATCACAAGCATGGTCTGGAATGAATGTGATCAGCTCTTGAGAAATCTGCGGGTGACAATGCAGTCGCCCTCCTGTGGCACGACACTGTAAAGTCATTCAGCAGTAATATTCTCCCCTCCATCCTACCACTGTACATGTATCAATGTCAATAGCAGGTTGTACTGTCTGCTAGTTGATTAAAATAGGGCCCAGATTCCAGATACAGCCTTATTATTTATTCATTATTCATAGATAAAATTGTGAAGTAAAGTTATGTCTTTTTGTCTATTTATTGTCAAATATAGTGTCAGTTTGCTCCACAACTCTGCTCATCTACTAATTTCAATAGAAGATATTTAAAGCAATTCAATTTGCCATTGCCTTTCTTATCTGCAAATGTATACATCTATATCAAAGCCTGATGACTTTTAGCGTGTCCTTGCAGTCTTCTGGTAAATTTGGCTTACAAGTGGTCCACCAAGCAGAAAATTTCAAATAAAAAAATTCAGTAACTCGCTTAAGCGCTTAAGAGTCAGTTCAGACAGCTTTCTGCAGCTCACTGTATTTCAGTCAGTCAACCCATGTTTCTGACCTTGTCGCTCCCAACAGGGAGGGAGTGGGAAACAACGATACTAATTTCCCCTCTAGCGGAAGACAGACTCGGAGCCTGCAGTTGGATGCTGGGGTGCAAGTGGGGCTTATGCTACATGAACATCAGTAGTGGTGGTGGTGACAGCAGTAGCAGCTAGTGACAGCATACAGTAGCTTTCAGGTGAGTGATGTGGCAGCAGGCATGAAGTAAAAGCGTGAGCGGAGCACCGGCGGCTTACGCACATGCCATGATTAAAAGGGTGCGATTGATATATGTTGCAGTGAGAGGCGTATGTCATGCGTGTGAAGCGGTGGACTCAAGTTGGCTGCCTGAACTAGCTCGCAGGCTTCTTTTTAGGAGGATGAAGAGGAAATAGCAGATGAACCCGTTTCACAAACATAAATGTATGCTTGGTAAGTTTTTTCATAATCTCCAGACTGCACACAAGAATAAAAGACCCCGCCATCAAATTTTCAATCACAGGGCCAGAAAACGTCCAGGTAGCCTGTGCAATCAAACCTGCTAAGACACAACACATGAAAAATGCAACATTAAAGGGCCCGCAGAGGCTGCTGGTCTTCATGTCGCTGGTCTCGTTTGTTTATGTTAAGTAAACGACTGTCTCTAAATTAAAGTGGTATTGACCTATTGATGTTAAAATGTTGATCCCTCCTCTCTTCGCTTTAAGGATTTATGTTGATATAGACCAGTGCTGACTGAATGTATTGTGAAACACTTGTTCTGCGGGTCTCATGCACTGTTTTCTAGCGATGGCTGTGACAACCTGTATCAATCACACCAAAACAAGGCCAAATTAAGAGTGATGTTGGCAGTCTGGGGATTTTAACACCTCACAGGTAAAAAGACTGCCTGTGAACAGGCAGTTGTCAGTTGATATCCACTGGGCAACAGGGGAAATTCTGATAGGGGAAGTGAAAAACAGACTTATTCACTGACAAATATAATGTGTTTGACCGAGGCACTTGACCTCCGACTGATCTGATATAGGCGGAAAGACAGATGGCTGTGATGGCACAATCATATAGGTGTGCAATGACTTGGAAAGAAATAGACCAGATTTCCACTGTGCATGTCAGAGTAAGACTTTCCAGTGACTCATTATTTCCCAGGCTCCCAAAACCTAAAAATGATATTCTTTCATGGTTTGCTGATGTTGTTTTTCTACAAGTGCGAGCAGTCAACCTTCCACCAAAGTTGTTACTGCAAAAAATATGACTGAAAGCACTTTCAAATGCAATTCTGATGGTTTCAAGCTAGTTATGAGTCTCACGAGATTTATTTGCAAAATTAATTTGAATTTCCCCAGAAAAATAATCAGACATACTGTTTCTTCAAACCACCTGGGTTTCCTAGGTATTCCACTACTGTAAAAAAATCATCAAATGCAGTTACTCTGCCTACTGAAAGACCTTCACAGCTTTGGGCTACCGTTGCAAAACTTGAATTTCACATAACACGGGCCCAGTAAAATCCATGACCATGAAAACCTTACGTCCATGACAAGCATAAATAAACCATTAAAAATTTGTAAAACATCGCCGTCAACTCACTTCTTACCAGAAAAGCTGACTTTTTGAGAGATAGCACCCATTTATATCTTTGGTTCTTTACATATCTACTGGCTCTGACATCTAGAAAAACAATCTGTCTCACACAAACCAGATACATGCCCAATGTGGGCTCATAAAACAAATATTACAATTCTCCATCTTGCAGAGCATTGAGCTTCTTCTTGCCAACACCAGATACACCTCACACCTTTACAGTAGATGTATGTTTCTGGCTGAAACTATTTGTTTCAACCTGTCATTGTGGGAGTGCAATCCATTTTTTCAGTCCGGTCTGGTGGAACACTAGTCTATCAGTGACACAACACAGCTCAGAGTAAATGGGTAGACAAGAAGCTCTTGTTGTGGAGAAGACAGACGAAGAGAGAAAGAAAAGACGGTGAGCGGATGATGGATGAAATCTTGAAAAGAAGTGAATGTGCTGAAAACAACGCACCTAATTTTCTCAGTGGGGAAGATTTTTGTGAACATTTAAAAGAGAAATGGCAGAAAACAGGATAGGGACATGGACAGTGTTATGTAAAGTAGATTTGTTTTAAATCATAGGCCTAGTTGGCAGTGGTTCCTGTACAAACTGTAGACAATATGTTGGGGAAAACTGAGTGGTACAAATCTGTAAACACTGGTGGTATAAATCTCTGGTTTCACAGGGCTCTGAATTTTTTTGGAATTTGTGAAGCTGGATAGAGACACACTAAACATTCAGAGGTTCTTTTCTCTCTATGTGCTGCTGAAGTACAAAAAAGAAGAGAATGGCCTTAGGCAAGATGGGCATTTTTCCTTTTTTAGTTTCCCTCTGTGTTAACGCTTAATACTTATAACAGCGATTTGAAATCTTTGTAACTATAACTTAAAGCCATACTGGATGATTTTTTTTTTTAAATGCATGGGGCCAAAACTAAACACAAAGAAGCTGGGTTGTTGGAGATATGAGGTTTAAATCCAATGCAAAAAGAAAATAATGTGGTAAATGTCTCATTTTCCGTCCACTCGTTATGTGCAACGCTTTAAGAAGATGTTAAGTTGTATTTATGGTTAATTAGTTCTCTAGCTAATTGTAGACCCCTGGCTATGAAACAATTTGACTACCCAGGGCTAGCGTCTGTAGCCTTGAGCTAACTTTTTTAAACAACACTTTTAAAGACTCCATTCAAAAGTATTATTGAGATGTTTAATACGGTTTCTTTCATCTGCTTTGAGGAGGAGAGGAGAGAAGAGGAGACAGAGCTCCAGACTAATTTTTTCATGAGAGTCCAGGAACATCCCCAAAAAAACTATTTTAAACATCCTGAAGTGAATGTAAAAAGCCATCCCAAAGTCAAAACGTTTCTTTACTTTGTTATTATAACCTACAGTTAGTCACACAGTTTCTGTAAAGCACTGTGTAAACTGTATACACTTTTTGCTATCAAAGTATAACCACCTGCAGTGGTTCGCTTCATTAGCTGATAGCTCTGTTGGTTCTATTAGCTCAGTTAGCTCGATTAACTCTGTTAGCTGTTAGCTCCGTTAGCCAGGCCACCACAGGACACTGGTGCAGCTAACAGCTAACTCTAGCTCTCCTGACGATTTCAACACAGGTAAATTGTTGACAACATAGCATTGTCAGGGAAAAGTAGAGTGTTTCCTCCATCAAGAGGGAGCTTATTGCGTCCTTTCGAATTTTAATGCATCAGAGATGCAGGATGCCTACCTAATGTCACCCCAAATAAAAAGAGAATCACAGAATTAACTGCAAAAACATGTCATAACAACTACAATAAAAGCATGAGAAGATGCGCTCCTTTGTAGTTAGCACTTGGTACACTTACTTAGACATATATATATACATACATACAAAAATCCCAGGACGACAGAACGCCGTTAGTCTCGAGCCCTGAGAGAGGAGAAGTAGGAATAGAGATTTTAAGAGAGATTTGTTTTCACAGGTTTGAGCACATTTCATGCAGACAAACAGAAAGACAGACAACAAGATCTAATTCTAAAGAGGAATTACAGTCTTTTTGCCTCTGAGAGTTCATGTTACCCACTGAGATACATAAACCTATCCACACACACACACACACGCACACACAAACGGGAAAGACACAGGAAGCGAGAAGTACACAGGATCACACAGATCTACATGGCAGAGCGGCTGCAGTGTTGTGAGGAGTTGAGTGCCTTGCTCAAGGGCAGTCTGACACTGGGTGGCATTTGATTTGTGCGATAAGAGGGTAAGAACCCCGCCGAGTCTCTGGTGTCCCCAAGCAACAACCTGCTGTGCAATCACCTTATATTTACACCGGGAACCCCACCCGCCCCCACAGAGTCTGTCAAGCTGCCTGTCTATCAGAGCGGGACTACGGAGGCCTGTGTGTGTGTGTGTGTGTGTGTGTGTGTGTGTGTGTGTGTGTGTGTGTGTGTGTGTGTGTGTGTGTGTATACATTTGTGTATTTTTCCACATGAAATCACTAAATTAACAGAGAAAATGCACTGTTTTTAGGCCTGATCTGACTGCTTCGAAGCTCTTGCTGTTGCCATGGTAATCAACGTCCAAGTCAGTATTCAAATGCTACAGGGTTGTTTGTTGTTTTGTTTTGTTTTTGTTTTGATTTTAAGAGGAAGGACACATTGCATTGGCTGCGATGAAAATGAGGCAAAAGACTGATGAAAAGTGAGAAGTGAAGCTCCTCTATGGCGTTTAATTTGTTTCAAAAGGCGCACACATGAAAAACAGGCACCTGCACGTGAGTCTGTGAGCGGAAAAGCATCCTCACGGGGGGACGTTTCTGTTCCGTGTGCACAAAACCAGGGCTGTGATGAGCATGAGCTCCACCCTGCTTATGCGCTCGCTCAACACTCATCAAGATGACTTTGGAGAAGTTGGAGGCAGGAATGGAACAGACAGTAGCTGATGTCTCTCCTCCTGTCCTCATTTGACTCATAGTTACAATATTAGCAAAGTGTATCCGTAACCACCGACCACAAGTTTGAGGAAAGTTATGACAGCTTGAGTGCCCACCCCACCTCACCACCCCAAAGCTTCAAATATACATGGCTAATTCTCCCAGAAGCGGACAGCCTTGTTATTTGCACACTTATTTACTTCATTTTATTTACTCAAATAATACATAAACAATCTGCAGCATATCTACTTACATCTTGTACAACAATCCCTTTCCAAAGTGAAGCTTTTAAAAAGGAGGCATTGGGGACTGATTAAAAGGACAATGAGCTCTATATTGATCTGAGTTTCATTCAACACAACACAAATGAGGGAATTAGGGGAAGTTGTGTTTCATCTAAATGGCACTATATTGTACTTCATTTATCATAAGCCTTGAATGGTATTCAGAAGAATGCAAAGCCAAGGTCAAAATAAATGTGGATATTGCACATCAACAATATGCTTCAAAATCTTGAAAATGGTTGCAAAATAAGCATTTGGTGTTTGTTTTGCTGACACTGAGATGAAGGTATATTTAATAAGACTGGAGCCTTAAAAAAAAGAGAAAAACGAAAAAAGCTGTATTTCGTTTGCTTTGAACTTTCTTGTCAGGATTTCCAGTAGCTTTCTGTGATTTGCAAGATGCTAATTATCACAGGAAAGTACTATATACATCTCTTTCTCAATGACACATGGTTAAAGTTTGAGCACACATCATACTCCTGTTGAATGAAATAAATGGTGCCTCAGTATCTTTCAGTCTCCTGACTTGCAATTTGCACCAATTATTACGATTATATTGTAAAAAATAGCCTGCATTAAAATTGCAAATTGCTTTGCAATTTTTGAGAAAAGTCAACTTAATTTTAGGTCACAATAGGTACAAAAAAGCTCCACAAAATCCCAGAGGGACCAATTTGTCTGAGCTGTGGTAAGGAACAGGAGCAGGGCAGCTGGATATTGTGAGTAGGCAGCTGGCACGGAGCCACATCTCACTGGGTCGTAGACCAGTGTTTTTCTATCTGTGAATCTGGCCCTAACATGGGTCACTGGTTGCTTCAAGTGGGCCCTCACAAGATGATGTTTTATTAAATGGGGATCTCAGGTTGAAACAATGAGGTTGCAAAAGGGGGTCCCATGTGATACTGTAAAAGCACTGATTTGCTCCTAGATGGCAAGATGAGGGAGTACATTTAGTCACCGGACCATAAAGAAAGCAGCAGTGTGACTTAAATATGAAGCCGTGCTGTTGAGAAAATTTTGTCCAGTTACCACAACAGAAAACATGTCACTTGATCTGAAAGTCAGCTTTGTCCTTTACCTGCAGTGTAACATCTCTGTGCCTGGTTCCATGGGAAACACTACAAAAACTCAAAAATATAGAATTTCCACTAACCATGACCAGGAGGCATACAAGTTCAAAAGTGGCAACAGCGGTTTAACTGCCCTTTCTGCCTAGCAGCAGCAGCGTCAGCAAAGGTTTGTGGGTATCCAGACTGCTGGCTGTCAGCCAAGACTCGGCCCTTCACACTAAAGCTCTGTGTGTCTCTGCTTCTCACACAAACACAAACTCTTGTGTGCTCTTGTTTTCTAGTCTTCCGGGGCGTCGTGCACGTCACACACTCACCACCTCCTGAACCTCATATTCTGTAGCGTTGCACTGTCGCAAACAACAAGATTACATAACATGCATCTGTCAGTCAGCAGTGTCTGATTTCTAAATAATAGCACCCAGCAACAGTTTTTCTCAAAAGTAATAGAAAATAATCTAAAAATCCCAATTAAGAAAAACAAAGTGGTTTCAGACAACGACACTCACCACAGAAAGATCTGAATGCACCAGCATGTGCTGACATTGTGTTGACTTCACATTACCATTTCATACAGTGCCACATAACAACTAGGAGCCCAAAAAACATGCTATGAAAACATCTAACTGGATCAAATATAATATACAATATATGCACTGAATTAACCCCATTTCAGAAAATTTCAAGTTTGAGTTTTTGCTCAAACCATACAGTGTTTTATTAGCATGTCCTGGGGACCAGTGCTGAAATCAATCACTGCAGTAACAATGTCCCTGGTTCAAGTGCGGCCATGGACCTTTGTTGCATGCCCTCTCTTGTTCTCCCATCATTTTCTGTCAACTCTCTACTGTATGCTTTCTAATAAAGTCCAAAACAGAGAAACATCTACAGTCTCTGCATGTCTTGCACAAAGACTCCATCTCTCTCACACTCCAACTCACACAGTGTATTTACACAAATCGCTGGTGCACAGCGGTAGAAAACTGAACTGAAAACTGGCCCAAAGCCTGACATTGGCTCTTTTCCATCAATAATGTGGGACATTTGGAACAAAAACAAACAAACAAAAAAAAAAAAGAAGCTAAAAGTTGTGAATGTGAGTTATGGATATGTGCCAAACACAGGGGCTCTTGGCAAATCTGCTTATCGGTTTGAAAAAAAATAAAAAATAAAAAATAAAAAATAAAAAAATCAAGAGATGACAGTTCACAGACAAAATCAACAGACCTTTCAGTTCAGTACCTCTCAAAATGTGGTGCTCAGACCAACAACAGCACTACATGAAAATTAGTGCCCTCGTTCATTTAACTGAATCAATCTGCTGACACTGTATGAAGGCCCCAAACAAACAACAAACACAGCATTGTCCAACAAAGATATGGAACCTAGCTCAATGCTTGAAGCATCATCTGCTGTTACCTTGTAATAGGAACAGTGTCATTTTACCTCTCCACCATTAAGACAGAGGATACAATGATTGTTGCCATGAAAACAATGAAAACCTCTGTCATAGTACCGTAAACCGCAGTGCAGGGTCTTGGTGTGTGATGAGCCTTCAAACCCATGGACCTCTTCCTGAGTCCTCTTACTGCATACTCCTTTTTGCCTTGCATTCCACTGACTCGCTGGTACCTGTGGCAGCAGGGCCAGACATCATCACAGCCCTGTGAATAGATCTAAAAATGAAAGGCCCTTGAAAATGATCTGTGACCTAAAACAGACCTAATCTGTCGAATGAAACTGAAACATAGCATTCTTCAGCTTTTGGGAAATTTGGACCAAATACAGTCAGTTAGAAAAATGCATCAGCAGACTTTTACTTTTCATTTTTTTACTCTTTCTTCTCTCCTCTGTCTGTCCTCTTTCATTTCTCTTTCCTTCTGTCGCTCTGTGTCTCTACCTCCACCATGCTCTGTCTAGCTCTCTCATTTTGTAGCACAGCACAGTCAGGCCATAAGAAACCATCCGTCAAAGGGCTTACAGGCGAACCGACCATTACTGTTACCATACTCACACACACACACACACACACCCACACACACAAACAGCACATATAAAACACACGTAGAGCTGCTATACTTGCGATATATTGCTATATCCATCACACACGCATGCACCTACACACACACACACACACACACACACACACACACACACACACACACACACACACACACACACACACACACACACTGTAAGGTGCTTCAACCTTTACTCTACGCACACACCACTACATCAATTTCACACACTTAGTCTCACACAGACATTGGTCATAACTTGCCTCGACAGCCAAGTAGATAAAACGTACACACATGCATACACGCACACACTCACGTATACAGAATAAACAATATACAGACAGCAAGAACATGGCTCAGGAGACACAGGTTCTGACATAAGGAACATAAGGAACCCAGACATACATGACACACACACACTGTGCAGCTTATAATGAAAATTAGGTAAGCGGATGTGTTACCTTTAACTGAGACACACTTTAACTGAGACACACACATGGACATACACACACGGTGACCCAAAGGCAACAATTAAAATGGTACTAGTAAGAAGACATTAACATATATGTAATGAACAGCATGACTCACTGTGTGGACAAATGCAATGTGTTTGTGTGTATATTCATGTGATCTGTTTCTGTTCTGTGTGTACTTCTACACTACCTATATACATATATTTTTTCTTCCTTGTGTGTATATGTGCACATTTTGTGTGTTTGCATTGTTTTCTGAGTGTGTGCATGTGTGTGTGTGCGTGTGTGTGTGTGTGTGTGTGTGTGTGTGTGTGTGTGTGTGTGTGTGTGTGTGTGTGTGTGTGTGTGTGTTTGACCACATTGAAAAGCGTATAATCCGGCGCTATGGGCAATATCAACAGAGAAAACCACTGGGCTAAAGTAGGGCAAGCTTCCCTTTAAAACACACACATACATGCACACATACACAGATAGACACGCACACAGCTAACACAAACACTGCATCACCAATCCACTGTGGGGGAGAAAAGCATTATTTGACAAACCATTAAAACTGATTCTCTATGCTTCTGAGAGACAGTGAGGGAGAGAGAGGAAGAAAAGGAGGGAAGGAGCGGATTAGAGAGAGGAAGCGAGAATTAGGAGACCACCCCACCCCCACCCCCCATCCGCCTCCACTTCCTCCTCAACACCCTCTCTCCCTCTCTCCCCCTCCCCATCTCATTCCCCCCCCTGTCAGGTTTTGTTTAGAAGCTCATGACATGTGTCCTCTACATGTCTGTGTGTGTGTGCGTGTGTGTGTGTGTGTGTGTGTGTCAGTGCTGTAACTGAAAGACTTCTGACAAGGTGTGAACATTAAAAGCTTCTACAGTCTCTTAGACCCATAGGCTTGAGAGAAGGGCACCTTCACACATACACACACACACATACATATACACATACTTCATATCCAAACACATGCATATACACTCACATACACACTGAAGTACACACACACATGCACACGTATACACACGAACACAACACAGATGCATCAAAAGACAAATTACAGTGCGGCTCATCATCTAACCAAACTCAGCAGTCATACAGCTACACAGATGAGCACAAAGAGAAGAATCAGCGCCCATTTAGCTGCAGTGAGACCACTTGAAGCTGACCGGTGGAACTTCAGTGAATACCTCACTGAAGTGACTCTTACGTATGCACTCTGACTAGGATCATCTGTTCACTTACAAACTGTCTCTTCAAGGCTGCCTGTTGTTTTTTGTTGGCTTGTTTTTCACGGTTTAATGGGTGCTATTACTTTTCACCCAAAAAAGGTCAACACTTCTTCTTGCATGGCAACAGCAGAAGCGGCAACTTGTGCTTTCCTGGTATCTGTTAAGGCTGGTGATCCTATATTTATCCTGTTGTCAACAAATAGGAAAAATAACCCACAACAAACAATGAATTGATCCTACAAACAGGCCTCTGTAGCCAAGCCTGATATATCTTATTCCTCAGTGGCAAAGATTTCAACTGCTGGCTAAAAACTGTTAAAAACACATCAATGAGTGACACCACTGCACAATCAATCAATTTGCTTTGGTAATACAACCCCAATTCCAGAAATATATACATTTACAGACAACAGTTTTACAAGTGTTCCTGAGCTCATGTACTAATATCCTTTATACAATCATGTGTTCACAAAGTGGTGAACCTCTCCATCCTTGCTTGAGGATGCCCCTTTCACTGAGGTAAAACATGAACATTAGGTCTTTGTACTGTATTCAATTCAGTATATGTCAAAAGGATTAACAAATTGTCACACTGTGCTTTATGTTTAATCACCGCATCTCGTCATTGTAATAATAATAATTAAAAAAAACCCTCATCCTGGAGGAACTATTTTTTCCCCGATCATCTCCATAGTGAACCACAGTGACTTCTTCCCTCACTGCCGTTACAGTTTCCCCGTCCCCATGCCTGACCTTGTCTCAACATCTTTTCTACAGCATCAGGAAATTAAACTGAAATGATTTAATTAGTAATTAGCAACAAAGAAAAAAATAACCACGACTGATAATAGCCTAACAAAGGTTCAGAAATTTGGCTCCAATTATAACTCAGCATTCAAAACAGAGCTCTTAATCCTTAATTAGACCAATGTTTACACCATTACGTAATTGTTGCCTTTATACTTGCCTTTACAGTTGTATGCAGTCATTTATGTCATTTGCAGAGGAAAGCTCAGTTAATGTGTCTGCATGCAATAATGCAGACTACTATTGTTGATTACATTCATACACCCCTGCAGATCCTCCCTGCACGTACAGTCAGCTGTGTTGCATTTAGCAATTTATTGTACGGCGGATCAGAATTTGAAGGTTCAATGTAAGTGAGGACAGGGAGCAATAAAACAAAAAAGTTAAATTAACAGTGAAATAAAACATGCAGTTACTTGCTGAAATTCATTCTCTGGTGTATAAAACATGACTGACATGCGACAATCCCCCCACCCCCAAAACCCTTACTCATCCTTGTGTGATTGATTGCCACCCTTCTGCTGTGGCTGTAATCCATCACTGTGCTTTCCACAAAAAAAAAAAAAAAAAAGAGAGAGAGAGTGAAGCTAGACTGACAAGATTCCTCTGTCTTGTGGGGTTTTAAGTCCTTGTCACTGGAGACTTGGAGTGCTAAAGTCATTTGCATCTTAGGATATAAAGTAATTATTGTGTAATGTGTATTTCTGTAGCATGTTTTGCTTGTGCAGCAGTGTTAGGCAGCGGCAGACACAGGCTACTTTAAAGTCCCCCTCCACTCAAAAATGTGTTCTCCACTTGGATGTTTGCGCTTCACTGTGCAGAATGATGTGCAGAGTTTGACACTAGAAGGCTGTTTTTCCAATCCGTCTGCTGGAGGGGGAAAGCTTCTCAGAGTTCACTTTAAATCTGAGGTAAGGACGTGTTATGAGCAGGGTTTTGTGACATCACAACTAGCTTGGGAGCCAATCATGGTCCATCATGAAAGTGTGACACCATCTTTATTTATTTATTAATCTTAGTTCTTCAATATTTTGTTACTTATTGAAGTTGTCAGCCTTATTTAAATCCTGTACCGTGTGTGTGTGTGTGTGTGTGTGTGTGTGTGTGTGTGTGTGAACTAAAAAACTTGCAGCACACACGACCAGAGTGGGCTTTTCAGTGAAGTAGGAGACATCTTGTGTCGAGTGGTTAAACTTTTGAAAGGAACAACATTTGCATATTTATACAGTCTGGATTCTTCAATGAGGATGAATAAAAAGATGTAATTTTGAATGTTTAATAAGGTAACTGAACTTTCATTTTTATACTGTATGCCTTGAAACATGTCTGGAGAGGATCACTCACAAGTCAGAGTTAATGTGAGTAATGGGTGGAGGTGGCTGAAGGCACAGATGGCGAAAGTCTGCCTGGAGTTTTTGTGCTAAAACAAAGACAGGGCAGCAAGGCAGCACCTGGCAAAGTAAACAATTGCTAATCTTTTTATGTTACTGGGCTGAAAAAGGCTTACTTATTGCCCTTTTAAAGTATTCAAAGTAAACCAGTGCTAAAAATGACAAAATGCCAAACACACAAAAGACTCTGGTGAAATGACTGTTTCTCAGGCTGTGACAATGGCTGCAATGAGAAATCTGCTCTGCTTGGAGTATAACAACGATTCAACATTAGTCAGTGTTACTGTGATTCAAGCGTTCAGACCTTAAAAATGACTCAGACAGTCAGATCCTACAGATCCTACGCACAGAGTGTCTAACATGTAACACTGGTAGATAACAGAACCAAGGAAAAAGCCCTGGCATGGAATCACACCTTTGAATAGAAAAGAATAACCTGAAGCGAGCAATTAAGCCACCATCTATCAATCCATCCATCTATCATTACCCAGTGTGTGAATCTGTGTTTTTACCAGCAGAAGCCACCGGATTATGTTATGTTCGGATTTGGTGACATTTTATCAGAAAAGCTATTAGGATTCATAAGATCAAACAGTCTTTTCCCGTTTTCTCCACTCTCTGCAGCTCTTACATCTCCTAAAATCATCTGCACTTGCTTCTCCTTCATTCAACTTCATGCATACCTGTTCCCCCTTAGTTTGTCTCGCCCCTTGAATTGTCTCTAATGCCCTCTTCTCCCCCTCTCTGCATTCTCTATTCTTGTCCTACTCCTGTCAAACACTACCCTGCCATTTTCCTTTCTCCTCTCAGTCTTCGACATCGGCGGCATCCTTTTTTATGTATACATGAGCACAGGGACAGGTTGAGGCAGAGAGATGAAGGAGATAGAGAAAGAGAGATGCGGAGAAAATGACAAATCATTTTCGGCAATCACCCAAAACAAGGGACAGGAAATGGCATATTCACACACACTTTGAGTGAGAGGAGATCATTTGTGTCTCCACATTAAACGATTCTTGTCCGGCAGATGTGACCAGACTCAAACACACAACTTTGCACTGACCTATGTGAGCTAGCATTGGTGCTAGCAAGCTAATCTGCTGTGTTTACTGCTGATTGAGTCTTTATTCAAAGAATGTGGCAATGATCACTGAAAATGATGACATGGTGACACTGAGCTGTGAAAGCCGTGTGTTGGGCCCACACTCCAGTAATAATAGAGCTATAATACTGAAAAGGGGGGAAGTCACTTATATTGAAGAGATCACTGGGTGGGTTTCTTAACAAATCTGATTAACTAGACCTTTTGTTACATAAATATTCATGAAGGGTCTCACTTTGGATGGTTTTTTCATATTTTCCCCCACAATCATCATTCGCTAGCCAAGCACAACCTACTGACGCCTTCAGCTCTCTCTGGCCATCATGTCGCCCTTGCAGGTCATAATGGTAAGCCCAGAGTAGGGTTCATCTGGCATCCAGTGAAATAAGATATTCCTCTTGTTCGGGAAGCTGCCATTCTTTCAAGTCTATCTAGTGAATTAATAAACTAGTTAATCACACATCAAAGGCAAACCTGCAGGAGGAGAAGTCATCCTTATTTGGAAACCTTCCCTCTCTGTTGGCAAAGGCAAAATTACAAATCAAGATGCACAAATAGCAAAATTGTGTTGATGAGGGATATTTGTATGAGTGGATATCAATTGACAACAATACCTTGCAAGGTGTTGAGCTTTGCAGCTTCACCAGCGCTGAGCCCGGGTAATGATCTTATGGAGGAAATGATACTCTTTAGCCCTTATGGCATCTTTATTGAGACTAAACAGGATCTTTGGCTTTCTCTAGTCACAGTGGGAAAAACTCCGATCTCCACTGACATAACACGCTTGGGCGTGTTTGCCTGCACTCTAAAATTTAATGATTTACATTAAGGGGACGTGCATTTTGTCCCCATAAGGGAGGTCAGTTCCCACAGTGTTACTGTGTGAACAGATTTTTGTCCCCACAACGTGATAAATACCAGGTCATACACACACACACACACACACACACACACACACACACACACACACACACACACACACACACACACACACACACACACAGAAAAAAAGATTCAGAAAGGTGCCTAAAGGGAACACTGATTTCTAGTTTATGAATATGGAAAGGTTGCCTGTAATATGCTATATATCCCCACCTATTCCTGCATGACAGTACTGCAGAGGTGTGTGTGTGTGTGTGTGTGTGTGTGTGTGTGTGTGTGTGTGTGTGTGTGTGTGTGCCTGTGTGCATGTATGTGCATTTATGTGACACCTTTCCTTTTTTAAACAACCCTCAGTGTTACTCTCTTTTCACCTCTTCATCTCTTCTCCTCTGAATCCCCCAGTCTTCTTATTCTCATTCTCCTACCCCTCCATTCCCCTTCCTGACTGGCCCAAATTTCTTTGAAACTTAAATCGGATTGAAACATAAACATTCGTTCTATAAACTCCAAAGTCAGTTCCATGATATGAATTTTGTTCTACCAGAGAGTAGATGAGGCGGGGGGGGGGGGGGGGGAGAAAGAGAAAGAGAGAGAGAGAGAGAGAGAGAGAGAGAGAGAGAGAGAGAGAGGGAGAGCTTCTTTTGAATAGATGAAAAGCGTGGGGAAACTGTGATTCTAGGTGTGTCTTTGTGTGACAAATCATTCTGACGCTAAACGGTCAGCTGTCAATCACCCATCACAAGTCATCTCCAGTTGCTATAGCAATCTTGTGGTCCTGCACAGAAAGAAAAACTCATTACAGATTCAAAGTCAGACCAGGTGCTGTGCTGCAATTGGCCACAGGGCTAAAAATATGCAAAGCATGCTGACTCATTGGCTGATATGAGACTTAGTTCAGTTTTTTGGGAACTGGACGTTTCTTTCTTTCTTTTTTCTTTTTTTTTTTCTTTTTTTTTTTTTTTTTGCTTCCACAAGGAGACAAATTCATTGATGCCTTTTCATGGCTCTGTGAGCAGTTTGAAGGTATGTCCAGCAGTGAGATGAGTTTGCGCAGTTCACGGAAGTCAATATGAAGGTAAATACACTTTCTCCAGCACTGACATTTTCCTCAAATAAAGGCAAAATCCTGACATCTGTCTTTTTGTGATGGTGTCATTTTTAGGTACTTTTTTTTGGCAAATACTGTGTAGATACTGCCAGCACAGTATGACCTTGAATGACTCGAGTTGATTTTTTTGGTCGCTTTTTGGTCGAACACATGATCCAATGTTGCACCTAAAAAAAAGATTTTTGAAAATCCATGCAAAAAGTGATGCAGTTATTTGAACCACCCGGTCTGATAAACAGCAAATTCAGAGCCCCATAATTGTTCATTTTTCCATAATGAGTGAATAAAGTTACAAAGTTGCGTTTTACTACAGTGCCATGTGATTTTCTGTCACCTGTGGAGGTGCCTCTTATTGAGCGAGTTAAGCAGGCTTGGAATTGTTTGGGCGCCATATGTGTTCCATGTGTATGTATCTCAATACATTTTGCACACATATGGTCAAGATAGTAATGACTGAAAACCTCACAAATTGACAGAGACCAATTTCAACACCTACTCACACCCATGTGTGGACACATACAACAGTACCAACCACAGAATTGAATGTTCCAATTATCCACAATACTGGCAGCCCACACAAACAAATGTGGCATTTAAATACTCCCACCATACTGTCTTTCATGGTCCCCAAACATTTATGAATATGACAATGTATAAAAATTAAACCTTTATTGAAAAACAAAAATTTGACAGTCAGAGAATCAAAACTTTGTTCTCAAACATTTCTGGTTGTTTGTGCACCCTGCTGAGGGGGATAAAAGGAAGATCACTTGTGAGCATCACACCAGATGGGTGAGAACTGGCTGGTGTGAAACAAGACCTCCACTGAGCTGCTCTGAATGGAAGCCCTGAGGAGCCGCGTGATGAAAAGCTAAAGTTGAAACTACTAATATTATACAAGTAGCCTATTCTGAGATTGGAAGACAATGTGCTGTACAGTTACATGCAGCCCCACAAGCTCACTTAAAAAAAATAAATAAATAAAAAGAAGAAAGTTTGACATGTCACAAAAAGAAAAGCAAGTGTATAGAATGAAATCAATAATGGATGAACTCCATTTAGCTGCTTCAGTTTCAGGGTCAAGGTATTGTGCATGCTGGCTCACTGTCATGACTTACTGGGACATTTCAACAGCACAGAGGGGAAGAGATTATGGTTTAACTTAGAGCCAGCCTACACACTGAACCTATTCACTGACCATCAACACACAGCGACCTAGAGGTCCCATATTGGCAGTGAAGCTGCAGTTTTCTCACATATTCCCAACTCTGAGCATAAGAAAGGTGACTTTCTGTAACGGGTTGGTTTAGGACCTCATTGCAGTACCACCAGAACACGGGAGTCACTTTCACTGACTATGATCTCAGGTGTGACACACACGGGTAAGCTGTAGTACAGATCAATGTCCCGTTCGGAACTATTGACAGTCTCTTGAAATGTTTGGCGAACCCAACAACCCAACATTATTGACAGGCAGAGATTCAGGAAGTGCAGGTCGAAACACTGAGTCAGAGACTGAAAGCAGAGGTGTTTACCAGAGAACAGAAGATCAGGCGAAGTCAAGCAGGTCTGGTAACGAGAGATCAGTCTGAATATGAATGCTGGAGAGTGCGTGCACAAAGAGCGAGTGTGGGGGAGCAGCTTAAATACTGGACTGATTGGTCATGGGAATCAGGTGAGTGGGCAGGTGGGCGTGGCTGGCAGGGGAGTAGGGGAAATGATGTGAAGAAATGGCAGCAGGTAACAGACTGACCCTATGTTTACACGTAGCAGGGTATTTTGGAAAACGGATATTTTGGCCCCTCCGTTTCAAAAATAACATCATGCACACAACATCGTTTTCAAAAATGTTGTCGCTTACATGAACCCGGATAAATACACCGTCGAGTGCATCATAACTATGCCAAACCTATGGGCGCGAGTGTAAACATAGGTCGCTCACATGACGTTAAGCATTCAGTCGCATGTTGTGACGTTTTGGAACCTAAAACACAGTTTAACCCTGTTTATATGTCAACACATAACTTGGCCTGAGTTTTTAAAAATGATCATTTTCCGCGAAAAAACTCAGTTTGCATGTAAACGAGAGGCCAAACTGCGAGTAGGGAGGGCTACAAATGATCTATTTTTAGTGGAATCCAGTTTGCCTCTCTGGTCTTTCCACTGTAACACAGCTTATGTGAGCTTTCTGTTGGAAAAGTTAGTTTGAGAGCATGTATGGGAAGTTTTAAAACACAACAGAGATGGTTTTTCTTCCACCATGGGACTTTAAACCCTCCATTATCTTCCATTGCTGAACTTGCTAGTTGTTTCTGTTCTTTTCAGAGTTCTCCCTCTAAAAACCTCTTTCTTTTCCTTCCCAGCAGCCCAGCCGCACTGGGTGCCAACACTTGTTTGTCTGCATGTTTATCTGTGTGTGCTCATACCACCGTATAAAAAGAAACAAGAAAATATTTCCAATCAGGGGGAAATCAGCTAGTAAAGAGACATATCTGGAGGGAGGAAATGATGGAGACAGAAACCGAGCAAATGACAGAAATGGAGACAATTGGTTGAAATATGTTAAACTGAAAATAAAAAACCCACAGGCATAAAAAGCTACAGAAAGACAGAGGAGAGGTTCACAGGAGGGATGGATGTAAGGAAACAAACACTGTTCCATCTTATCATATTCTTTTCTGTCTCTCCTGTCAGCAACATGTGAATAACACCGTCAACCATTTCCCCACTATAAATCCAGTGTTCCAGGAGAAAAACATCACAAACATCCTCTCTGCAAAGTTTTTAATGAATAAAAGAGTAAGGAACTAAAGAAAGCTTTAAAAATTGACCATGCTGAAAAGAAGCTTCCTTAACCCACATTTTCATATTTGAAGAGTGCAAAAAAAAAATCGTTCTCCATTTTAAGATGAAGTGAACTTTTGGTAGGCCATTTAGCTAGAAGTTTTTAAAGTGGGAAGCATGAAAAGAACTGTTTTTTTTTTCCTGATGTATGAATAAAACGGAAAGCTAGAAAAGTGGAGAGCATCATTTGGTTTTTGCCTCTGAAATCAAAGTGCTTTCCTCTCTGTACTTTGATGTATCTGCAGAAAAAAGAAAAAAGAAAAAAAAAACCCGATTCTTTTGGAGGCATTTCAAACTCTGGCTTTTTACCAGGCAGCCTTTCCACCTTGATGTGGCTGAAACAAACATTTTTTTCCTGTATTTTCAGGAAGTGTAGATTCCATATTACCACTCAGCAAACACCCAAAGGGAACAAAAACAACAGTAGATTTTCTGGATAAATGCCAGCTCAGATGTTCTACGTACAAATGACAGCCAGCCATTCTGCCAGCCGGTTAGTCAGTCAGTTATCCAGTGTGGAAAGGAGTGCCAGGGGCCTCATGTCTAAATGCCTATGCACATTACATCCTATGATGTATGATGTTTTGAAAGGCAAAATATAAATCAAGTGCTATGCCTAAGGGATAGAGCTAAATAAGAGAGAGTTTGAAATGGCTGTTAGTATAGATCTGACTGTGTTCCTTGTAAACTTGTGTGTGTGAGTGTCACAATTTACACATAACTGAAGCGATAATTCAGCCATGTCTAGTAGAAATACTGATAATGTGATCATCTATTTATCCCTGCAGGAAAATCAACAAGTCGGCTGACTGCAGTACAGGTAAATCAGACTGCAGGACTGCTGCAAAAACAGCAGCCACATGAATGATGATTGTGATGAGCAGCAGAACCAATTAGCTTGTTTTGGATTTTATTGCACTTTTCTATTTAACATTCATTTGTATTTATTTTCTACTTCAATGTACAGTTTGTTTTTTTTTTGGTTTCTATTTTGATTCTTAACGTTGCACAATTAGAGCATAGATGCAAGGCCAGCGTGTGCATTTGTTAATCTAAATTAAATGAGAGGATTACTTGACATTTTTTGAACTTTGACAACAGCTGCGACATTAAAAATGAATGTGGTGACAGTCCATTAAAAGTAGTACTGTCAAAAAAAGTTAGGTCCAACAAACTGAAGAGCAGCATTGAAACATTTAACAGTCATTAATATTGACGTGCATTTCATGACAGAAAGTCACAGCGTGTGATTGTAATGGAGTGGGGCTCATTATTTCTGGTTTTATTTTTTTTTATTAGAACTGGGAAAAAAAGATCACAATTTAAAAAACACTGGTGAAAGGAAACAACATGATCACAGCATAGGTGAGGTGTACCAGAATGCTTCTGTGACCCTGCAGCCCTAATTCCTAATCACACAAACATGTGGCTGTCAGCAGCATTAAAGCTACACCTAGAAAATATAACAAATACAAAAGAACCTACCTGAAACTCCAACGGTCCACTAATATGTCTCCACAAAGCCTGATGGGCTTTTCTTTTTTGTTTATTTTGTATTTTTTTCTGTCTGCAAGCTTCGGGTGGTCAGCAACAAGAACTACGCCTCATTGCAGGAAAAGACAGAAACACCTTTTGTGAGTGTGGAGACATGAAATCCAGCTAAAAGACTGACTTAGCAGAAGCTAAAACTCTTGTTTTTGCTGACCTCCAGTGGTGTAACCCGTCACCACGTACTTTCATTGCTGTACGTGTGTACTCAAAGGAGTGTCAGTACACTACGGCATCACTGCTGGGTGTTGGTAGGCCATTTAGCTAGAAGTTTTTGAGGTAATGCGTTGTTGTTCCTGCTCATTCTCGTTTGTCTGGAAGTCATTTCCTGCCAGCAGCACAACATCGTACGTGCAGAAGAAGACGACACAGGGATGGCTGCATTCTATTTTCTCAAAGGGTGAACGACATCACATTGGGGGGTCAATGCCCATGGTGAACTATTCATGAGTGCACATGTCATTTAGATTGCCTGATCCATCCAGCAGTGCTGTGTTTTGAATTGTCATGTTGAATGTTGTTGTTTTTCTTGTGCGCATTTTGTTTGGGGTGAGATCTTTTTCGTTTAAAGTTTTATTCTTTTTTGTTCTTTACTTTCTTTTTTTTTTTAGTCTTTCTTGTCACTGTGTCTTTAAGATACTTTTTTATTTGGATGTTCTGTCACTGTGTAAACAAACTAAACAAGTAAGTCAGATAATTCACTGAAGTGAAACTTCGGTGACATGCAGCAATCTGGGTTCACTGTAAATTAAACTTTTACTGCAGATGTCTGGAAGAGTGTGACTGGAGTTCGTGTTGGCAGCAGTATTACAGACACGATCATACGAGATGTGTGTGTGTGTTCTCTTCCTCGTATGGTGTCACTCTGCTCTACCCCGTCACTGTTTCTATCTCCTCGTTGACTTGTAGCTTTCTCTTTCTATTGCTCCATCTCCTCTTATGTGTCCCCTCACCCCCTGCGGTGTCTCAGCAGTAACAGGTGTTCGCTGAGGCAGGAGGCCTGTGGATCTAAATGTTCTCATCAGTCCCAGCGTCCAACCCAACAGCTGAACTCTGCATCAGTCCACAGCCTGCTTCACCGACCGTAACTCCTCTCGGTCACTTTCATTCCTGACAACAATACACATTCTTTTTCTTGCTGACAAAATACTCACAGCTTCTTTGGAATCGGGGGTATAAACTGGAGTGTGTAAAATCCTATAGTGGATACCAAAGGGTCACTGAGCGCACAGCTGGCTTAGTTAAGGTTTGATTGACTGAACTCCACAGTGTCAGTGACAGTGTTTAAGAGCCTCACCTGGCCACAACATGTGATGAGAATGCCAGTCACAATGAAGTAACAAACAAAAATAAAAAACAGTAAGTAAAACATTAAATATTCATTCTGAATAAAACTGTAGTGCTGAAACAATTAGCCAATTACTGGATGTCTGTCAGCGACAAGGGATCGATTAATGATTATGGACATTTGTTTTAATTTACTGGATTCAGCTTCAGGTGACGAATGAGAGCTGGGTCCCCGGGCGCCGCCGTCGGTGTTTTTAATATCATTGTAAATTCAACATTTTTGGGTTTTGGACTGTTGATTGCAGAATAAAAGCAATTTGACGACATCACCTCGGGAACACACGATGATAACAATTTTTAATTATTGTCTAACTGACTTATTTCTGAGCTGTGTAACTGACTGATTGATCCTAAAAATAATGGAAAGATTATGCAATTGCAATAATCATAACCTGTGGCCCTATAAAACACTACAAAGCTTGCAAGAAACACAAACACCTTCTCCCCCACTGATAATGGTGGTGCATATTCACTCACATTTAGGCATATTTTGGTACAAATGTGAATGTCAGGATCACACTGAGCATTGAGACAAACAGTAGAGAGGTGGGTTATGCTACATGAGTTTGGGAAGCTTCTATGTATGTCATGATTTCTCCCACTGCAACGCAGGTTGGAATTTATTGCAACTGCTGTGACTCCATGCTGATTGCAGCTGCTATCCTCCCAAAAGGAGAAAGGTACAGACTTTTTAGAGCCACTTTTCAAACCGACAGGATGGAGAGTGCTTGTAGAAGATTCAGTGGAGTATTCCTTTAAGTCTACGGGGACAAATACCAGCAGAGTTGTAGCTTTGCTCCATGCTGGACCAAACACAGGAAGAACAGGGTGAGAAACAAAAATCTGAATGCTTATTCGGCAGAAATCGTGTATGTTCTTTTAGTTTCCATCTCCGTTCAACTCTTATCGTAATGTGAAAACTGCACTCAACTTTCTGATGTGCTGGTGACAAGTCGAAGCAGCTTAGAGAATTATCAGGAATACAATAAGACACAGACAGACGGACAGAACTACCAACCGCAGAGGGACTTAGTTCTACTAGCTTTAGCATCCTGTGAGTCCTCCTCTGGTCCTATGTCTCTTTCTCTGTATCCTTCTGTCTCTCTCTCCTTCCCTCCCCCAGCAGCCCTACCTTCTCTCCCTCCACTCTCTCCACTCCTCTCCTTCCTTCCCTAGCGGTAGTCCTGGATTAGTTCCATTGCCTGGTTATCTAGTGTTGGCCTATTTTTCTCAGAAAAGTGTGGCTTTTTTTTTTACTCTGCAGTTACTGGGGGTAGTCTAAGTGTGTGTGTGTGTGTGTGTGTGTGTGTGTGTGTGTGTGTGTGTGTGTGTGTGTGTGTGTGTGTGTGTGTACATGTTTGTGTGTGTGTTCACAAGATGCTGCCTGGAAATGTGCTTTTATAACAAGAGTTGTGATGGTTACTTAATGTGTATCTCATTAGATATTCCTTATTAGGCTCAACTGAAGTCAGCATCCAAACTCCATTGGGCTTTATTGTTAGTTGGACAGTTACAATATGATGTATATAAAGATCTAGCATAACGGCTGTATGTCTAGAAATAGCCAGGAACCTTTGTATATCTGCACCAAGTCTGGTATGCAAAAAACCAACAGTAAACATATTACAGAATTACTAAAAGGGAGTTTATACATATAATATCATTGTAAAATACCACATTTAATTAAATTCCAAAATAAGAAACTCATAAGCTCGCATCTACCTTTATAACCTTTGTAAACTACCTTTTTATCATTCTTTCTCTAACTTTACATTTTCATTCATCTTTACTTCAATTTGAGCAACACATCAGCAGTAAATTTACACTGAGAGTCAAGTACTGTGGACCTACCCTAAAAAACACTGTAGTGAAATATCTCAAAGGCCTGGTAACAGATTGGCAATCCAAAACACGAACAAGCAGAAGTGAGCTGAGAAGAGAGGAGCACAGAAGAGGATGAGGAAGTGTAGAGGAGTACAGCAGAGAACAGTGTGAACCTTGCCCTTTTGCCTCTTCATCCGGTCTTATTGTCTCGATTTACTCTCTGTATTGCTCTCTTCATTTTGCTCTGGCTGCATCTCTCTACAACAAAGACACAATACTTCACTGATAACCTTTCTCTGCGCCCTCCTCCTCATTCTGTCATGTCAAGACGACAGAGCTTTCCTCTACTGCCTTCTCTACCCACATACTCAAACCAGTTGACGGATCGTTTTAGTTGATTGTTTTTGTAAAACATTTACCTAAAAAATATCCATATATTAAATGTTTTTGGGAGGTCATGTATAACAATAATAAGGATGGATGTAGGAGGGGCCAGGAAAAGACACTGTGAGGAAAAATGCGTCTGTACATGTGGGAATGGTTTAAAGAGATCCTCTAGCAGACTGGACAGGTGTCTCGGTGAGTGACTAGCATTGGCTATTGTTTGCTACTACACCATTAAATTAGGAATTTCTGGTTGCACTGACTTACCAAAAACATTCCATATATTCCTTCCAGCTGAATTTCTGCTGGTCTATGACTCATATCACTGCTGGCACTGGTGGAAACAGAGGCTGCAGACGAGGACAGATGTGTCCTGTAGCTGCTAACCCTTCTAAAATAATTTCATTAGAATGCATTTTAGTGCAGTTTGGACCATCACATGGTCTCAATGCCATCTCGGTGACTGTTTGCTGTACTATGAAAGCGGATTACCACTGTGGAAACACCACTTTTACCATACATAGGTAAAAAAAAAAATATTGCTGCTGAACAGAAGCCAATATAATAATGTCTTTGGCAAAACATCTGACACACATCTCATGTCATATATTGCATCAGCTCTATGCATGCTCTTACTCAGATTACCATAGCCCATAATGACATTGATAGAGCAATTGGCTGCTGCAAGCATTTTCCATAGAAAGAAAGAAATGTACTTTTATTGTCACAACACACAGTGAGTTGCACACTACATGCACACAACATGCTTCCGTGAAATTATCTTCTCCGCATTTAACCCATCCTTGATCCGTCCTTCCTCCGCGGCAGACCAGGAGCAGTGGGCTGCCAGCCGATGGCGGCGCCCAGGGACCCAACTCTCATTCGTCACCATTGGTCAGGTGGTCATCTTCTTGCATGTTTTTAGTGGGGGTATATTTCAGCCTGAGTTTTCTCTTTGTGAGAGCTACAGCAGAGGTATTGTAACACAGAGAGGTCTCTCTCGAATATCATGCCTCTTGACAATCAGCCGCAGTATTAAGGCAAGTGTGTGTGTGCTGGCATAGGTGGTTTTGTAGTGTGTTATAAGGGTGCATCCATGTGTACATTTTTATGGCTGCATAGCTTTTCCTTAATTACTTTGATTAAATACAGCGATACTTAGTGCCATAATCGCTGCATTCCATAATTAACTGTGTCATCTAATGCAGGTGCATGGTTACACATGCATAAACATGTACACACACAGGAGCCAATAGACAAGTGCTTGTAGCATCCCTTTGAGTGAACACACATCTTAATTTGCAGACATGCACCCAACACACTCAAACCTGTGGCCACACAGCAAACACACTGGAGCATGTCATCAGATGACTGAAATAATGATATAAGATGCACATTTTTACACATATGTAGTTCATTAGATACACCGAGCAAAACCTACTGCAACGCAATAAAACAGTGTTGTATGAAGAGTCCAAAAGTGCTGACAATCTTCTGTCCACCCCCACTGACATGAAAAGGGATTGAGTGCTACTGTTGAATTATGAAGAAATGACCCGTTAACAGTGCAACATTAAACCAATTTCTACAGCCACCATAAGTGCCACAACAATTGTGATGAAAATTAGCTCATCAAGTGGAAGTGGCAATTACTTTTCATTTATAAACTTAATGAACGGTTGAAATATGTTTTGGGCTCAAATCTTCCCTCTAACCATCAACAAACAAAGCAGTTTCTCTTGTCATCACATTTTTCTTTTATCACCATTGTGCTTGAGTAGACTTGATTTCTAACCTAAATGTTGGCATCCTTTAAATTCCCTTAGACATAATATTGCAAGCTTGCCTGCATACAGTATGTCAGATACTCTGCCTCAGGAATTTAAGTTTATTGATATTGTTAGGAATTTATTAATCTATTTAGAAAGTAATGTGGTGTTTCTGTGTTACTATATTAGGGTGCAAATGCCTAGATGGTAGATGTACGAATTTTTTAAATTAAAGGGATAAGTTTACAGTTTTAAGCCTATCCTTTCATGTAATCCTAGACATGGAAGAGTTCCACAAAAATACATTGCTATTAGTTAAGTTAAAGCCCATATGTGCAGAATTTTAAAAGAAAAAGTTTGGTAACCACTTGATAGTACAGTATGCTCTTCTAAATAGATTTGATGGCAAGAAGTTTGTGATCTTCTGAGGAACTCATTAATCTTCTGGAGTCACATACAGGGTCACATACAGAGTAATAAATCTCCCTACAGGGATAAAAAAAGTAACACTTAACTTGTGAAATTGCAGGTCCAAGTTCAGCCTGAAAAACCACTTCTGCAAACAGCTCATGTGCTACAGCCGCCGTGGATACACGGTGAGCTGCTGACACAAGACCGGCAGGGTACATGACAGTAAGAATGTCAATGGTTTGCCCGGATATCTCCTCTGACCTGACTCCATTAAGGCTCTCTGTCTGGTTCTGAGAAACTAACTAAAGTATAACAAGTAGGTTCAGCAGCACCTCAAGACAGAACATCTTTTCCATCTGTAATAGTGAGAAGACTGTTGGCAAAAAGCTAAATGACAAAATGTGTTATTTGTCCATGCCTCTGGAATGACATCTACAGTAAAAGCATGTTCTGATCATCTGATTGGTAGAAGCTGTGGTAAAAGTAAAAAAGGGACAGTAATGACATACAGTAATAATACTGCAATTTAAAATACATATACTTTTACAGCTGCCAGTAAATTACCATAAAATGTACAGCAAACTTTTCACAGTGTATGCTTTTAGCAAACTTTCAGCTGCATGCCACTTACAGCGACATCCTGTGGAAAATTGCATCTAGCATGCCCTAATGACCAGCAGCATGGCCCTGCACCTCCACCCGACCAATCGATGGAATTGTAGGAGGAGCAGAATTTGTGTCATCTCTGACACCAGACAATAAAACTTCTTGAGTTCTGCACCAAGATCCAACACTCCTTTTGATCACCATATCCCTGTCCAACCAATCACAATCTTCCCAGTGGTACCTCGACGTGACATATGCTCAGACAGTCTGATAGTGATAGAGGATTTCCAACATGTAGAACAGAAGAGTCAATCCTACTACCCCTAAGACTTCGTAAGACCACAAACTGATCAGAACGTGACTCCACGACACTTGACACAAGCAAGACATCAGAGTTTTCTGCAATTATCTTTATGTGCCAGGGACACCTGTCCATCATGAAAGTCACAAACTGAAAGTGATACAACACTACAAGTCTATCTTTTGAGTATCATTCACTCACATCCTGTAGGCTTGAATGATGGCTGTAAAAAGTTTACTTTTCTTACTGATAAAAAAAAAAAGTACTGGTGGTTGGCTAGAATTCAGGCAGCTGCAGTGGATTCCAATGGGGACAGGTTGTCACAGTGGAAAAAGTCTTAAAAAATTACAAAAAAAAAAAAAGGTATAGCAATGGTCAAGGATTTCAGTAAATGTGCCTTTCCTATACACAATAAGACACAGGCAGAGAGCAAGCAGTGGCTGATGTATGAGAGTTTTTTAAGTTTCAGAAATAAATATTTTCACAGTATTGACATCAGTCAACAGAGTGAGTGGGATGGAGTGGAGTTAATGCTGCTGACGCACAGCTGGGGCTAGTGAGAAGAGGCCAAAGATGACGGGTCAGCCTTTTTCTATATATGAGATTGCAGCATTCCCCACACACAAGGTCTGAAAATATATCCTGCCTCTTCTGTGGCCCTCTCTGTGAACAAAAAGAGGGCAATCACCTCCTTTTGGCTTCAACCCACTGTCTATGTGGCCAGCCTGATGGGGTCATATCGACAAGTCATATCGACACCATTCAGCTAGAAGCTAAGAGGAGGAGAGAGTTTTAGGTCAGCTGACCACTGCAGACTGAGAACAGACAGCAGCAGGATAATTGACATCAGCTCTTACATTTATGCGAAAAGCT
Source organism: Chaetodon trifascialis (assembly GCF_039877785.1). Lineage (NCBI taxonomy): Eukaryota > Metazoa > Chordata > Actinopteri > Chaetodontiformes > Chaetodontidae > Chaetodon > Chaetodon trifascialis. Next base: position 18,279,109 of record NC_092056.1, read on the forward strand.
AATACATTAAAAAACATATAACACATTCACAATCGGCAAATAGTGTGATTCAGTAGCTACCACAGCTAAGCTGGAGCTGGAGGAAGCCTTACAAGCGAGGTGAAGCTTAGCCTGCAGTGACACACACCAGGGAGACCCCGAAGGCACAATAGAAGTCTGGCGAGTGGTCTCATTTCAGCACTATGTTGCCTGTCCTCAGTAATGTCCACACCATTCAGAGAAGTGCTAACATCAACAGAGGAGCGGAGTTAAGAAGAGAGTGAGCCCACACCTCCCAGCTTAGTCACTTGATCTGAGTGACATTGGGAATGGCTACACTGTGAAAGCTCACTGCATTACAGTGAGGCCAGGAGTTCTTCAAGCAACTAATGCACCACTATCCTACTGATGTTTTACATCTGAGAGTAGACAGAACAGTTGAAATACACCTTATATGTTTGGCTGTCTACAATGTGGGTGCCAAATAACTCCAGGGCCGATAGAGTCACCAAGTTGGCAAAGGGTTTTTGCCAGTTATCTATGTCAACCTTTTTTTAATCAATGAATTAGTAGTCCTATAATAAGCTGACATCAGAATGGTCCAAAAGTGCCATTGACAGGTGAGTCGTACACTTCGCTTGCCTGTCATCAAGCTGTACATTAGGAGAGCACTGAAAATGTTTGGTGCAGCTGCCATTTGACCCTGTGGAGGGTCTGCTGACAGAACAATGGCAGTTTGACTATCCCAGCAGAAGCATGCTTCAGGCCAACAAGTTCCAAGGTGCAGTCTATGACAAGCTCGCCTTGGTTATGCTGTTTGCCACAGAGCATGGAGTGAGCCCTGTACTGTACAGTCAGATAGACACATTTTGAATTTCTCATTTCCTACTTGCCAATTGTTCTTGGTAAACGCCCGAAAGCGATAACCTAAAACCAGGAAATCCTGGCTCGAAGCCACACCTATTTGTAAGAGAATCTTTGCACATTCTGTGAAGACGTGCAGCTCAAATAACTTGTCTGATGTTAAACTGACCACCAAGTTGAATAAGGATGAACTCTGAAAATTGAAAGGCAGGAGAAAAAAAACTAGGAAAAAAGGAAGAGGATCAATTAAAAGGAGAAGTTAAAAAAAAATCTAGAAAGATCAGTTATGGTTTTTAATGTATTTGGGAATTTTAATTAGATTTTCCTATTTCATATATTTTATCACTTTCTTTTGATTCTGAGCTTGACAGTATACTTTGTCTCGTCTCGCAGACGTATTAGGACTTGACTTTTTCAAAGACATTTTGGAAATTAACACAGTAAAGGATCTATTTAATGTGTGTTTTGAAGCAGTCTCTTGAGGCAGTCTACCTTAT